>NC_048596.1:240033839-240386339 GCF_003668045.3 Cricetulus griseus | reverse complement strand
GTGTTTTGGGAGAAGGGGGTCTCTGGCCTATTGTACTGCAGTTTCTGGGTAATGCTGAGGATCTTTTGGGAGGTTGGAGACAAAACTGTAACCATGACAATAAGAGGAGAAGGAATACTACAGAGTGATATATATATCAGTAAATAATATACCCCAAAAGTCTTCACAAATGAAAATCTTACTTAGGTCGATGACTTAATTGTAAAATCAAAATAAATTTGCAGTTCGTTTTTCTTCATGTACTCTCCATTTTGATTATGTAAAATGGGAAAGGCAATTAAATTTTCTAGCAGCATCCTACCATCCCTGTCCCACCACCTCCTTGGAAATCTCACCCATATTCTCACTACAAATCTAAATTTCAAGTGTTGACTTTTTTTTTTTATGTTATCAAGCATTTGTGTTTGCTGCACAGCTCCACCTAGGTGATATGCATATCTTAAATTAAGCTCTGTCTATAATTCCAGAAAAAAATACTTCATGGGTGTACACACACACACACACACACACACACACACACACATGCTCACACACACACATATATATATATATATATACATATGTATGTATATGTATATATTTGTATATTTATATACATACACACACACACATACCATCCTTCTAAAGAATATTCCCTGCCTTTAGTTTCTTTGTTTCATGTTGTTCTCTACTCCCATTCCTAGACACTGCCATTTTTAGCCACGCCCCCATAGTAGTATAGTTGAACTTACAATTCCCTAAATACTTGTGTTCTGAAATACCTTTGTGAGTCAACATAAATTGTTTTTCTTTTATATGCAATTATATTTTCTGTTGTTTCATCTGGAAAAATTTGGTATTTAAGTGTTTAATTCAGGTATGAATGTCTAATGAAATCTTCCAGGAACCCCAAAGGTGTCACGGTTTGCATATTTTTTCATGTGTTAGTGGCACATCGTCATCATCATCATCATCATCATCATCATCATCATTGTGTAGTGCTTTTGTACATTATTATAATTTACAACTACATTACTGCTGGGCACTAAAGAATTACAGCCATGGTTATTTGTTTGGCCTAAGCACCTGTTAATGCTTAGCACAGTGCCTAATTCAGTTTGGGTTATTTAAAGAAAAGGGGAAAAAAGGAAGATCTTTATATGTTGATTTCTTTTTAAGTAGGTAGTTTCACGATAATTATTTGTTGAGAAAGTCCTTTGAGACGGGTGGTGTAAGTGTCTTTATTTTGCAAATGTCAAAAAACAAGGCTTTTGTTTGTTCATACTGCCAGTCAGTTCCCATTAGAGCTAGGGAAGAAAACCTGAAGTTTTGGACAGAATCACTGTTCATTACAGTTTTGATTAAGCTTCTGGATCATACCTAGATCTTGTGACATTATCTTCCATGTATAAGAGAGCACTAGGGTTTTCACAAGGTTCTTTAGAGGATACCATTAGGCTAATAACAGTTTTTGTAGCTGTTTTATAGTATAGAGTTTGCTAAATTTATTTGAATGAGTGTTTTGTCTGCATTGTATGCCCCATGTGTGTACAGTACCCACGGTGGCTAGAAGAGTGTTGGATGCCCCGAAGTTAGAGTTATAGATGGTTTTGAGTTGTCATAGGGGTGCTGGGAAGTGGACCTTCGTTCTCTGAAGAGTAGCTAGGGTTCTTAACCACTGGACCATCTTCAGCCCCACATTTGCTGAATTTAATTGCCTTTGGCCTCTCAACTCTCCAGTCATATATATATGTTTTTGTTCTAGAAGTAGATTTAAAAAACTACAGAATTTTCTTTTTTTTTTCCTTCAAGTCATGTTCAGTTCTCTTAATTTTAGCACTCCCTTAAATACCAAACTACAAAGCAAAAAAATGAAAACAAACAAAAGAAGCAACTATTTTGATAATTACATTAAGGTAAAGTTTTTTTTTAAGGCATTTTTTTTTCTGTTGTTACCTGTCCTTCCAGATACTGCTTACCTTACTGATAAAATGTTGTCAGCTGCCTTTTCAAAAACTGGTAATGGAGGCCAGAGATTAATTTGGTAGTAAAGTCCTTGCCCAGTATACCCAGGGCAGTAGGGTTAATTCCTAGCGCTGTAAAACAAACCTGAAGTTGATAGTGATACTTAATAGAAAGCACAGTTGAGAGTAGCTGACTTTTAGACCCTTATTTTTGAAGTCTTTATGAAGTTTTGCCTCCTGTAAATTGCAGCTTGTTGAACTCACTGTTCTAATTTAATGACAGATGGAGTTGGATGTTTGTCTGTCTTTGATTAAATTATGGAATTTATTGCTTAGAACTTTAAGCATGGAAGTAAATTGAAATGATTCATTTCATATTCTCAGTCTGTCCCCTTTCCTAAGTGAATAAGTGCATACAACCAAATAACTATATTTTTTCAGTGCTGTATCTTCAACAAAGTGTTAATCCAATTTTTGTTAAAAAAACAGGATTAACTCTTTTCAGACATATGATTTTTTTTTATCGCTGAAGAAAAATATATATGTGTTGTTGAGTGACTTTTTAATTCTTTCTATTGTGTGAACAAGGTCTGTTATCTTTAGGATGTTGGCAGTAGGTAACCAGCCTGGAAGACCAAGTTGGAAAGACTAATTTTTGAGGATTCTGGATTTTCAGTTTTTCCACATTGAATTATCTCTTCAGATTGCAGCAGTTCTATGAATTTCTTGGAATTTAAATTTTTTTTTTACTGCTAAACACAATTTCAACCTCATTTACTTTGATCTTTACCTTTGTAAGCACAACTCCCTACTCATGGAGCATTTTCATGATACTACTTTATAAAAACTGTGTTGAGTGATATGGTTTGTGAAATTGGCCTTAATGCCTTTCTAGCTCTTCTTATGTTGAAATTTGCTTTTATGATTAAAGTCCTTGTCTTCATACTTTCTCAGTGTTTGCTTTTTTTTTTCCCCCCTCACTTAATAATAAAATGAAAAATGGAGTATGGTACCCATTTTGGAGGAGCAGGAGTCAGGAATAGAACCCAAACACCAATCTGCTTTTTTTTTTTTTTTTTTTTTTTTTTTTTTTTTTTTTTTTTTTTTTTTTTTGGTGTTATTGTATAGTGTAGGTGGACTTAAACTGAAAATCCTCCTGTCTCTCAGCCTATGGACTGCTGTGATTTCTGGAATGTTCCACCACCTTATTTTGTTAAAGGAATTTGTTTAAAACATTAAAGCACCATTCATTTCTTTAATTTTTTTCTTTTCTTTTTTTTTTTCTTTTTTTTTTTCTTTTTCTTCTTTTTTTTTTTTTTTTTTGGTGTCTTCCCCCTTCTCCCCGCTTGGTTTTTGTCTCCCTGCTCCAAAAAATGTACATTTGTTCTGAGCCATTTTAGAAAACTAAAGATTCAGTGTGAGTAATTGAGTAAGAATTAGTAATAAGGGATTTTATTGTCCTTGTGTAATCACTAGAAGCAATACATCCTAATATTATGTTTTAAGACTATGGTTTTGACTGTGTTTTGGAAAGTGAATTAGTCTTGAAAATCTAGAAGCAAGAAAAATTGATTAGAAAGCTGTTACACTGAATTTTGATAAAAAAATATTGTGGCTAGAAGTAGGCAATGGACTATATATTAGAAAGAGGTAAATTATGTCATAAGGGTCTCTACTGGAGAATAGTTAGAACTCTTATCTGTTGTGAAAAGTCTATTTCCACTCCTACCTATAAAGTTTCTGCTTGCTGGATACATTTACAATTAGAAGAGACAAAACTATTGTAAAAATTCAGTAATGGTTTAAAGAAATATAATTTCTCACTTAATAATGTTAGCTGATTGTTGCTTACCTCAGTGCACCATTAATATTTAACCATAGCATCAGTTCAAATGGTGACCGTTTCATCCGGTCATCCAGGAAACCTGGTTGGAAGATCTGCCATCTTTTACACATGCCTTCCAAGGCTGTGTAATATGAAAAGAAGTGGATGGTATAAGAAACATGTCTAGAAAAGGCTGTTAGCATGTGTATTCTTGTTCCAGTGGTATGCACTTGGTTGCATGGCCATACCTCATTGCGGTGAGGATAAGAAGTGTGGTGTATGTAGCCAGGCAGCTGCTATAGAAGAAGGGAACCAGTCCTAGAGGACAGCTGTTCTCTACCACAAGTGTTACTGTTTGTTGAGACAGGAAACAGGAAGAGTAAAGCAGTTTGCAGCAGAAGGTAACACCATACTTACTTTTGAAAGTTATGATGTAGGTTCTTAAAGATAGTTACAAACTTGGAAATTTCAGAGTAGACAGGTAGTCTTAGTAAGATGACAGCATCTATTGGGGAAAATGAGTTTTGTTTTTCAATGTATAGCATTATGTTACAGGAATTTAAAAATTATTTCCTTACAAGGTAAAAAGGAATGTGAAAGTATTAAAAAGTATAAAGGCAAAAGAAAAGGAGCATAAGAAAAAGTTTGTACTTACTGTTAAGTAGTTACAGCATGCCAGTCAGTTAAAAGTACATGCAAGTTCTTGCTTGAACAGACTTTTGATATAAGAAGTATCCAAAGGTTAGGTATTATAACTGTAAAAGGCATTTACAGGGTATTCAGAGAAGTTAAAGGCTTTAAATCATTCTACAACTCAAAGTAATGACTATAGGACTCTGGCTATAGTAATAGTGGCAGGGGAATTTTTGATAGGGCAGTTTGGATAGTTGTCTTTGAAAAAGTAAATTGGGACCAAGATCTGAGGGTGAAGAAAGAAAACTTAATGAAGATCCAGATAGGAATATTCCATTAGGAAAAGCTCAGCTACTGGGAAATACCCTGGTGTTTTAAGAGTCTGAAGTTCTGTGGTAGGGTCACAGGAATAAGATCCTCAGTGTACAGGCAGATAATAAGGCTGAGGTAAATTTTATTTACTTATTTGCAGTGGGATATGACCTGATTTTATGTTTTTAAAACAAAATGTTTTTTAAAAGATGGTAGGCAAGGGTACTTTAGAGATGAGGAAGCCAATGACTGTTGAGGTTGTATTCAAGGTGAGTTTGTTGATGGTTCCTGGCTAGCTGTGATGGCATACTGTCTGTCATCTTAGCACCTAGGAGGCTAAGACAGGAAGCCTTTTAAGTCTGAGGAGACCGTGCCCATTCCCCACCTGCAAAAGCAAAGAAAGGTACCTGTGTTGTCTTCCTGCAACAGCTGGGTAGGTAGGTATTAGCAGAATGATCCACATTCTCATGCTTAATTACCTGAAGACTTTTCTTTCTTGTCTCAAAAATACTATAAATATAATGAAAGAAATCACTAAAGGTTTTATTATGTATTGTTGGAGAAATTACGCATTTAAATCTTACTTAGGTATATCGCTTTACATGAATCTTCTGGAATTTCATAGAATGATCTTGTCAAACTTTTAAGATATGTAACATCATAACCAGATCTATCCCACTGAACACACCTGCCCCAAGCTCTGAAATTCCTAGGATTGTTTAGAAGAAAAGCATTGAAATGTGTTATCAAACAAGCAGAAGAAAGAGTATATGACAAAACTAACATTTTAGAAATCCTTAGAAAACGGTTAACTACATTAAATACATGTAATACACTTAGAACTATATTTTGTGTAGTTTTATGTTTAATCATTTGGAGAATTATTCTAAATTTGATAAAGGCAGTAAACCAAACTTAAAGCTAAAAGTGACTGTAATAAATTGCATGGAATTTTATATGTGGCATGTAAACTAATCTTTTGTATTGAGTACTTTTTTAAAATAAAATTTCATTACCCAAATATTTGTAGTTTCTCTAAACTTTCATTATTTTTTAAATTAAAAAAATAGGGATTTACATTAATTTAAATGTTTATTTGAGAGTAGTTTAACCTAGTTTCAATCTTACAACTTAGGCTTCAAGTGCATATAGATAGACCCTTGAAACAATTTAAAAGCTAATCCTCATAAGTTTCCAAGCTTTCTTTCTCCGACCAGCTCATTCACATGTCACCTTATGTTACATTTAAGTGTTCTATTGCACCTCATGTTTTCCTAGGCTTTGTGCTTGGGCTCATGTTCAAGAATGAGTCTTTTGAGTGAAGATAGAAAATATAGGGAGATAAGACAGTGAAATCATGTCATGATGAATTGTTGAGAGAGATTAGATCTTATGCTGGCAGATATTTTGCTGTGCATCGAAGAATTAATGGTAAGTAAGAAGATTGGGAAGGAATTTTAGATTTAAAGGAATTATGCTTAAATAAGAATGATCAAGTCCAGCTTTAGTAGAACAACTAGGGTTTAAAATACCTTTTATTATATGAAGATAATTGATGCCAGAAACTAAGCAAATTTACTAAGGAAATTTACTAAGGAAAGTATACTTAATTTTATTTGCTTCATAGGCATTTTAGCCAGATGTGGTTGTATATGCCTGACTCCCAGCTCTTGGGTATCAGAGGTAGGAAAGTTCCTGGAAACTCAAGACTATCCTGGCTACAAAGCAAATCCCAGACCAGCCAGGGCTAGACAGTGAGACTTTGCCTGAAAATAAAACTAAGCCAAATCAAAAATCCTTAAACTCTTACTTATTAGTTTTCAGTTTGACAAATGTCAACAGAAGTTCTTTTTTTTTTTTTTTTTTTTTTGACTTCGGGAATATTGTGATGCCTAAATTGGTAATTTACAGTATTAATACTCAGATTATTTAGAGAAATTTGGCCAAGTGTGGCAGAGCAGTTGAGATGGATCGTAGGCTTTCTAGAATTTCAGATCTATGGTTGCTAAAAGAAGTTGTTGCTGGATTAAATTGCATGCATTTTTTCTTTGCCCCAAATGAATCTGATCCAGCCCCTCTCAGGTGAATGAATGGGCTTGGAATACAGCCTTTCTGGGGAATTTACTGTCTGTCCTTGTAGTCCTTGTTATTTGGAAGACATCTAAAAGAATAAGGTTTATAACTGGCATAAAAAGATAGTTTCTTTGAAGTCTATACTTTAGCTGTAGGCCCTGATTTTTTAGGATCATCTTCATTCATATAAATCATGTAGGATATTGTTTGATGTTTAGAAATACTGTGCTGTTGAATTTGTACTGTGATGATGGTCAGACTTAACCTTATTATATTCCTTATTATATTGGCTATATATATATATATATATATATATATATATATATACATATATATATATATATATATATATATATTATATTCTCTTTTTAATTTTCTGATAAAGCACCATAGCTGTAGTTTGTGGTTCTGTGTAGACTAGACAACAACTACTTTTGTAGTTGATATCTACTTTATCTTCACAAACCAAAGTGCATCCAAATATGTTAAATATTTTCAAAGACATGCCTAGTTAAAAACTTTTGCTAGGGGTTAACTGTGGTGGTGCCCACATTGTAATCCTAGCACACAGAGGAAGCAAGAGGATCTCTGTGAGTTCAAGGCCAGCCTGGTCTATACAACAAGACCCTAGCTCATCAGCGAATAAAGAACAAACTTTTGTTAGGGACTTGGGTAGAGCACTTGCCTAGCACATGAGCGGTCTTGGATTCAGTCCTCAGACCCAAAACAAAAGCATTCATTTTGTTAGGTAATCTCAATTTAAAGAGATTGCTGTGTTAGTCCTTTGCCAGGCTCGTGAACCCATTTATGAATTAATCATTTGAAAAGTTCTTAGGGAAAGGAAAATCACTACTCAGCATTTGAGTTGATGAATGACTTCTCTTTACCCAAATTGCAGTTAATAGCTAAGTGCTTATTTTTATATTCTCAAATTGAGGGAATTTCTCCTTACTGTTCATGTGTTTTATGATTGTGTATTAAATATCCGAGTTTTAATTATGATTGTAGGATTGCTTTATCTAAAGTAGTATTTCCTAAGAGAATTTTACTACAAATTCTAACTTTAAAGAGTCCTCTCTCTCTCTCTCTCTCTCTCTCTCTCTCTCTCTCTCTCTCTCTCTCTCTCTCTCTCTGTTTTGTTTTTTTAGTCGCCCATATACTAACAAGGTCATTACTTTGTGGTACCGTCCACCTGAATTGCTCTTGGGAGAAGAACGATATACACCAGCTATTGATGTATGGAGCTGTGGGTAAGATAGGCACATTGGCTTATGGTACTAAAAAGTTTTGATAGTGAATTAAAATGAGGAAATTTAGATAATGACAGCTCTGCTTTTCTTTATTAGATGTATCCTTGGTGAACTCTTCACTAAAAAGCCTATATTTCAAGCAAATCAGGAACTTGCACAGCTAGAGCTAATAAGGTAAGCTGCTGGTGATAGTTTTGGTAATGCATAATGTTACTCCACAGAGTATTGAATGCATTTCAAGCTTGTCTCTTCAGGAGAGCAACATGGTTCTCTTGAAGTCTAGTGACTACTAAATGGAGGACAAACTAGAGTGCAGGCTGTCTGATACTTGATCCAGTAAAATTAAGGAACGTAAAAAGTGTGGGGTTTTTTTTTGTTCCTTTGTTTATTCTGGTGTTTTTGTGATGAAGAAATAGATTAAATTACAGAACTTAGTTCCTCATATGACTGAGAAGGTAGGAGACAATGCATGAAAAAATACTTCCTTCTGTGTACACATGGTAAATTTACATGTAACTGTATCTATGTGTACATATCAAAATATATGTGCATATTTATCAACATTTTTTGTAGGCTGTCAGGATATAACTCAAAAGCAGTTAACTCATATACATTAGTCAACTTTCTGTTTATATTGCATTTTAAGAGTATTCTTTTTTTCTATTTTTTCTTTTTGTGGTTTTCTTTTCCTGTCAAAATGGGATTTCATATTCTGGCTCAGGCTGGCTTTGAGATTGCTATGTAGCCCAGGCTGACCTTGAAGTCTTAGATGTTTTCTTACCTTAGCCTCTCTAGCACTTGATTACAGGTGTAAGTCATCTCACCAAGCTTTAAATTCTTTTCTATTTTAAAGGAGTTTGGTTTTCTATATAACAAGGTAAATTTACAACTTAGAAGATTTTCAAGAATAAGGTATTTGGTAGAGAATTTTGAAGGAGACACAATTTACAGCATTTCTCTTTCCTAACTAAACAAATAAATATAAAGCAACAGACATAACCAGAGAAGGATTCCAGATGCCATCTTAGAAATTTGGAAGATAACCATCCAGAAAGAGAACACTTTAATCAAGAAGAAAAATCCAGAGAAAGAACATTCTGCCTTTGGGAAAGTTCATTACAGTATTAGAGTTTGGCTACCCCTTAATTCTTCCCTTAAAAAACAAACAAAAAGGTCCCCAAATTTTAATATTGTTCTTGCCAGTTGTTAAATTAGATTAATTTTTTTCTTTTGCTATAGAGCATAGCAAAAACCCCAAAAAGGTGTGTTAGAACCTCTTTTCTCTGGGGATAACATGTCTACAGTCAGAAGTACCTCAGCCAGAACTAGCATTACTTCAACTCCAGGGCAGCCAGTTCCCTTAGAAAATGGAAGCACATGTCTCATGGGAGTCCAAACATGGAACTTTTAATGAAATTACAAAGAGAGAGGGGCGTCTTGGTCTATTTCCTTTTGTTACTGCCCAAATACCACAGGCTAGAATATATACAGAATAAAAGTTGTTCAGCTCATGATTTTCAAGGCTACCAATTTAGGACTGAGAAGCTGTGGGTAACAAACTCTGCAAAGCCCTAAGATGACATAGGGAGAGACAGACAAAGCTAACCAGAAGCTAGCTTTTCTAATAGAGATGGCTCTGCAGTCACTCATTAATAATGAGTCCTCCTGTCTTTCCCTCCCCCCACCCCCTAGAATTTACACCAATCAAATTCCATTAACATGGGACTTTGATGTTAATTTTCCAACACATGGAATTTAAGGGACACATAAAACCAAAGCAGGGACAGAGTTTACCAGGAACACATCAAACTTTTATTTTTCCTTTTTGGTATGACAGACAAGTGAACTAGAATTAAGAGGACTTGGCACTCCCCCAAATAGGTATACTCTTCATTGCTAATTTGAACTTTTATAAGTGTTAGTTATATTTTAGGATACACCAAAAATGAGAATTCCCGAAGAATTAAATAGAATATATTCTCTAAATAAGGTAAAGTTAGAATGCAAAAATGAAGATTAAATCTGCATTTTAAAAAGAGCAGATGGAATGGGGAGGTGATTCAGTGGGTAAAGACACTTGCCACAAAGCCTAGTGACTTGAGTTTGAACTAGAAGACCAGTGTAATGGAAGGAGAAAACTAATTTCTAAAAGCTGTCTTTTGCACACATCTGCCACAACATGTGGAAATGCCTGCTGAACCGTGCATACACAAATCAGAAGCAGTACATCAAACATAAATATGGCATGGGTTTAAATCTTTGCTTAAAGGAGAAAGTCACAGCCTTCAGTGCAGTTTTGTGCTGTATAATGACATTTAGTTAGCCACAGATTGTATGGACAATGGTGATCCAGTGAAGCTGAAAATTGCTATCAACTAATCAACTAATGCTATCGTAGTTATTTTAGCATGATAGTGCACAGATGGCTTACAGTTTAGGATGCTCACTCTGCTGTGTTAATCATTTGTAACACATAATTGTTGTCTTAGTTAGGGTTTCTATTCCTGTGAAGAGACACCATGGCCATGGCAACTATTATAAAGGAAATCATTTAATTGGCCAACTTACAGTTCAGAGGTTCAGTACATTATCATCATGGTGAGACATGGCAGCATACAGGCAGACATGGTGCTAGAGAAAGACCGGAGAATTCTACATCTTTGATCTGGAGGCAATAGGAAGTGAACTGAACTAGACCTAGCTTGAGCATAGGAGACCTTAAAGCCTGTCCCTACAGTGACACACTTCCACCAACAGGCCACATCCACTTTAACAAGGCCCCATCTCCTAATATTGCCACTCCCTATGGATTTATGAGGACTAATTACATTCAAATTACTACAATCATTAAGTACACAATACTCAGTAGTGATAATAAACTGCCATGTTACTGGCTTATTTACTGTATTTTATTCTGGTTTTTGGTTTTTCAAGACAGGGTTTCTCTGTAGCTTTGGAGCCTATCCTGGCACTTGCTCTGGAGACCAGGGTGGCCTCGAACTCACAGAGATCCGCCTGCCTCTGCCTCCTGAGTGCTGGGATTAAAGGCGTGCGCCACCAATGCCCGGCTGTATTTTATTCTTTATTGTTATTCTCATCTGTACTTGAACTTAAAAAATAAGTTTATTGTAAAACAGTATGCCATATTACTGGCTGCAGCCTTATATACCGCCTCTTTTGATTGTATCAAGAAGCCACATCAAGTGATAACCTTTACCAACTAGATTTGTTTAAGGCACCCGCTGATGTTCATATGATAACAGAGTCACACAGCAATACAGTTCTCAGGACATATCCCAGTTGTTAAGCAACTCAACTACTGTATTGTGTAAGTGAGAAAATGAAAACTACTGAAGTGAGCATTCAGGTGGCAAACTGGAGCAGCAAAATAAAATCAGGGACTAACAAGTACTTAATGAGCACAATACAGAAAAATGTAGAACTTTATGTATAAACCCAAGATTTCATTTTGAGATTATTTACACATATGTACTATATAAATTAATCTTATAAATTAGTGTGAAATGAAGTGAAATGAAGACTTTGATAGAGAAACTTACCTCAGATATAAAGAAAATAAAAACTATTGAGATCATTTAATTCACAAAAAAATAACCCTAAAACATATTAGAAAGCCCTAAACATGGCTGGAGAGATGGTTCAGCGGTTAAGAGCACTGGCTAATCTTCCAGAGGACCTGAGTTCAATTTCCCAGCAACTGCATTTTCTCTTACAGCTACCTGTGATATGATCTGATGTCCTCTTCTGGAATAATGGTGTACATTCAGATAGAACATTCATATACATAAAATAAATAAATCTTAAAGAAAGCTCTAAATATATAAAATAGCATTATTAAAGTATTATTTTGAAGAATCAGACTTGTGCATGTTAGTGGGAAATTCTTGGAAGTATTTCAAAAGCCATTTTCTTAATACTTCTTTGTATTTATTTTTAATCAAAATAAAATAGGCATACTTTATTTTTCATTAATAGGCTTTAAAGGGCTTTTTAAAATGGCAGTTTATTTCTTAAAAGTATTCTTTTATGTTTATTTTTATTTTTAAGTATGTGGGGTTTTGTACATGTGTGTTGATTCTGATGTTAAATATTTATAAAAGTTCAAGATTTGGTTCTATAACATTAAAAAAAAACTTAAGGAAATAAAATAACTTCCTTAGAAGTGTGAGTGTATCAGACAGCAAAAGTATACTGAAAGGTTGTGGGCCTTTGAGTCCTGTAGACCCGAGGTCAGATATCACCCCTTTAACTGTGATGTGAGTGAGTTGTGTGAGCTGTGAATTTGACTCTTCACAGTTAGAATAGTACTATAACATGCCTAGAGAGGTAGGGAATGAACTCCTTGCATGTTGTGTCATGTGATTATTTCTTCAGTCAGAAGCTGAGGTATGTGCTGAAGTGTTGATGGCCAGACTAAATATGAAAAACTGATGAAGTAGCAATACTAATAAAAATCTGCTTTAAAGACTTACACTGCAATGACTGATTTATTTATAATTTGCTTTGTCCAAGAAAGTTAAGCTGGGGGTGTAGCTCAGTGGTAGGATACCCTAGTTTCAACTTGTAATAGTAGTAAATTTAAAATAAAACATAATATGCAGATATTTTCATATTATATATGTAAATATTTTAGGCAAATGGTAGGTCTGCACTAGAGATAGAAGTGATGAAAAAAGGATGGAAAACCCTGGTGGCAGCAAAATGGGGTGAATGGGAACACAATGTTTCTATGTGGACATAGACTAAGGTTTACGCTTTTTTTTGTCTGGTTATTTCGAGACTGAATCTCTCACCATGTAGCTCTGACTGTCCTAGAACTCTGCTTTGTGGCCAAACTGGCCTTGAACTCAGAGATGCCCAAGTGCTGGGATTAAAGGCATGTGCCACCATGTCCACTAAAGGTTCACACTTTTAGACTGTTGTATGAGTGCAAATTTTAAGACTACATTGCTTGGAAATAAAGAAATTTCCCCATTCTGGGCATAGTGGCGCATGCCTTTAATCTTAACCACCAGACTGTTTTTTCCAGCCTCTGGACCTCACTTTTGAGAATGTTTTTTCAAAACATTAAAAATAACAAGTGGAAAACAAGCCATTATAAACTGTTAAAATGTCACAGTCCCTTTATTAAGCTTGAGTAATAATCTTCCTTTGAATGTAAGAATGAATGCATATTAGAAAATCTTTTAATGTAATTTGTGGCACTAATAATTCTAGAAAGAAATACAGGTAATAACTGTAGAGCTTCTAAAATTCAGACTGACAAAATTTTAAAAGCCACAAAAATGAAAAACTAAAAAGATGTAAATGAACAAGAACACATACACGCACGCACGCACGCACGCACTACATTTTTAGCAATTCTCAAACATTGCTATAATGCTGATGGTACATTATAAGGCATTTTTGATCTCTAGTTTTAATAGGATGCTTTGAATTTAATCTCTTGGAAAGCTGGTGGATTTTGGTTTGAGAAACACAGGATACACATCAAAATATATTCACAAACATAGATGAAAATTCCCAGGTATCTATTATTAAGAAGGCATTCACTGAGCCAGCTGTGGTGGGTGGTACAGTCTTGAATACCAGTACTGGAGAGGCAGAGGCAGGTAGATCTGATCTCTTAAGTACAGATTGCCTGGTCTACTTAAGCTCCAGGCCAGCCTGTGCTGAAAAGTAAGTCTCTGCCTGGGTGTGTATGTGGTAAATCTGTAAAGCTTCAATTTTGACCCTTCCCTGTATATTTCCAGATTAACTTAGAAAATGCAGTGGGCTAAAAACATTCAAAAGAAAAAACATTAAAGCTATTAATAGCAAACACAAAGTCTTATTGCAAAATAGACATAGAACTGAGGGAAATAAATTATTGCCAGGATAAAAAAATGTAAAGCTTTTAAGTTTAGAACATCAAGATTCTAATGTCTTGTGTGCTGCTTTAGTACTTACTTTCCAACAGTGCACATATGAAACAATTGAAACTGTAGCTTATGTTCATGTGAGTGTTAATAGGCAGGTGTTTCTCTCTGCCTGTTAACATATTTCTCTTAACTCTCTCCCACCTGGCTGTGTTTTATCCTTGGAACTATGACCAAAAGTCTTCTTCATCTTTTCTCTCACTTAAATTTTCTTTAACATCAGCAGTTGAAAGTGCCCTTCATTTCTTTATTCAATTATACTCTATTATTAATGTGCTTGGGACCAAGAGAAACACAGCTAGGCATATAATCAGAGCACAAAGGATGAAACCAGTGCTAAAGAAACAAATAGCATGTGGAAGAATGTCCATTTTGCATAGCCTTTGGGAAGAGAAGAACTTTTTCGGTAGACTGTGATGAGGGAAGAGCTGCTTAGAATCTAGGAAGAAATATATTCGGGGAAAAATGAAGGAGCAGTCTGTGGGGTAAAGGTTCATTCTGAGAAGGGGGATGAGCTTCATATGACTGAGACTGCTCTTGGGAACCTGTCAGAGTGTATTCGATGGGAGTCCAACATTTCTTAAAAGTTTGAGGAGGTTTTGAAAATTGGTTTTTAAGCAGAAGAGACTAGACAGAAAATAAGGCATTAGTGGTTACAGTGATGGACCCACATTTTTTTTAAATAACATGTTAAGCCTTACTGACAGTTTTACTGATGATATACATATATTCTTGCAATTTTTATATATTAAAGCCTATTTCCCCAGTATGATTACTTGTATGTGTATACTACACTATTGAGGAATTTCAAGGCAGTCAAAGAGTAGATCATTTAAAATAAATATATAAATACCTGTGACCAGTAACACTGCTGAAACTGCAGAACTGTATATTTCTAGATGACTAGTTGTTGGGGTTGGGTAGGAAGTCTGTTTTTGCTGTTAATACCAGGCTCCTTTATGTTTATGAGAGAAGACCATGCCAATACCCCCAAACCAGAGTGAGACATGTACTAAATTTATTTTCTTAATTTGTAACACATAGGCAATATATTCTAAACATCACCTATGTTTTAAGATTTTATTTAATAGGAAGGCTTTTAGCAGATTAAATGTATTTGTGGAAAATTTGGGGATTTTCAAATTAACTTGTGAAGAGTAAAGTATTTAAACGTATAATACTACTGTATTCAATACTACTGTATATCAAGGTTTTTGTATTCATAAAAACTGTTTGATTTTTTTAATAATTGTATTTATTAGTTTTTGTATGTAGGTTGTAATGACAACGTTCCTTTTCTTCCTTTCTTTTTCTTTGTTGTTTAGCCGTATATGTGGGAGTCCTTGTCCTGCAGTGTGGCCTGATGTAATCAAACTGCCATATTTCAACACCATGAAACCAAAGAAGCAATATCGTCGAAAGTTAAGAGAAGAATTTGTTTTGTAAGAAAGGGATGCTTAAATATCCACATGGCATTGATTGTTTATTTTGAAGTCACCTTTTGAGGTTTAAGATTTTTTGTTTTACTTGGTTTTATCTTTTGTTGATATTTGAGGCAGTTTCAGAAGCTGGCCTTGAATTCTCTGTGTAGCTGAGGATGACCTTGAACTCAACTCTTGATTTCTGACTTCCTCACAGGTGCTGAGAATATGGGTGTAACTTAGCACATACAACTCAGAAAGTCATGTCACAGGAATTGTAGGGCTTTTTCTTGTGCATTTCCCTTTGCTGCATGTAAAGGGCCTTTCACCTCATAGTAACTGGGACATTAGGCTTTATTTGTTTACGTAGAAAAACTTTAATAATTGTGTTGTAAATTTTTTTGAAACAGTATTGAGCTCAGATTTTTATTTTAGGAGACTACTCAATTTTTAATGTATGACAGTGCATTGCTCATAGAGTAATAAAAGATGCTGTTTGTTAAGCAGTCCAGAATTGTATAAAAATAACAATAGTTCTTGAAAAGGAAATTGTTACTTGTGTAGAGTACTGCAAACACTATTTAACCAATAGTTCATTAATACTTAACAGATTATTAAATTAGCTTTTAAATATTCATCACCAGCAATTACCTATTTGTTCATGGTATTCTATAAATTATAATAAGAATTTATTAGTTAAAGTAATGAGGATTTTAAAGCTGTAGGTCATCAGAGTAAGGTAGTTGGTATTTAAAATACATTTTAAATTCATTTTCCAATTTAATACCAAATACTTTTCTTTAAAATAAGTGCTCACAGGAGCACAGCCCCGTGTGAAGACTGTGCTTGACTTTTGTGTCCTCTGGTGCTAGTATCCCTGCAGCTGCGCTCGACTTATTTGATTACATGCTTGCCTTGGATCCCAGTAAGCGGTGCACTGCTGAGCAGGCTCTTCAGTGTGAGTTCCTACGAGATGTAGAACCCTCCAAAATGCCTCCACCAGAGTAAGTGACTTTCTTTTATTTTAGATTTTATTTTTAGAGAATCTGGATGGCATTGAAAATTTTGTTAATTAGATGTCAAGATCAGAAGGTATGCCTAAGTTGAGTTAGGTAAACCATCAGAAAAGTATATGATTTGCATATCAAGAATACAAGTGCTTGCTTATTGTTGAGTTTACCATAGAGCAGTAAAAATAGCCCTTAACATTTCTTTAGCTGGTGTAGGATAGTGTTATGTTTCACCTCTAAGAATAAGAACCCCCACTGTGGTAGAGCACATCCACACCAGGACCTTAGCTTCTGAGAGTGGTCCTGCTTTAGCCAAAGCTTTGAGTACTTTGCTAAACTTAATTTTTACAACCCTTTAAGGTAGGTATTATTATTATTACCACTGCTTAACAGAGGAGGAAGCAGGCTCAAAGAGGTTAAAAAACTTGCCCAAGAATACAAATATGGTAAAGGGTGGTGCCAGATCTTAAACTGAAGTCAGTTTAATAAGAAACAGAAGTTCTGAAAATACTCTGTGATATATCCTATACAATAGAAAATCCTTATCATTACCTAAAAGAATGTTAGGGTCAGAAACATGTTTGCAATGAGATAGATCATGGAGAGAAAATGCATAGTTTTGGGGAATTGGCATAGCTAGTTTCTTGAGTCTTCTTATAGATTCTGTATTTTGTGTATGATTGGTTGGGAAGAAGGCAATCCATTTACCTCTCCATGATAGGATCTAAAGTTTTGTAGGTATTTCCTTGGTAATTGTTAACATGATCAGCAACATTAAAAGCATGCCTGTCTCTAATAAAATACTTTTGCATATTATATTAATAAGCATAGGCTTTAGAGTTCAAATCCTGGCTCTTCCACTTACCAGTTATATGGTGTTTATTTCCACAGGGCTTGTCATAAATCATTAGGATTTTATTGAACTATATAAAAATGGCACATGGGATAGTTTGAAAGTTAAAAAGTATCATCTGACATGCAGAAGGACTGAGTCATTCACTAGGTTTTTTGTTTGTTTCTGTTTTTAGTTTTTACTTTTTTATTTTTTTTCACTCAGTGTTTAGTTGTGTAGTACAGGCTGCCCTTGAACTCAAGATCCTCCTGTCTATGCCTATTGAGTGCTAGAATTATATGTGTTTACCACCACACTTAGATCAGATACTTTGAACTAAGTGTTTAGGATTTATTGATTTATTGTTCTTTTGCTTATTTAGAATATATCATTAGTCTCCAAGTGGCTTGTTTCTAGTAACCTATCAGTTTTTTTTTTTCTCTTTTAACTTTTGATTTTTAGTTTTCACCTCTATAGAAATGTAGAATAGGAAAATGAGCGTTCAAATAGATTCAGTAATTACTGGCATGTACACATTTGCTTTACTTTTATAAACTTTTTCTGAAGTAGTTGAATATTAAGTTATTGCATGAATCTATAAAAACAAGAACTTTACATACTACTATTACAAAGCATAAAAATTAGTAATAGTGCATATTAAAGTCTCCAATAGCCCTATAACTTTTCTTTTACTCTATGGAATCATGGTTGAACGATTTGTTCAGAACACACACATATTGTACTTACTTAGCCTGTCTCTTCACTTTTTTGTCACTCTTAGAGGGTTTTGATGACACTGACTACTTTTCTTTTTTTTGGTGGACATCAAACCCAGGGCTTCACATGCCAGGCAAGTGATGCCACTAAACTACATCTTCAGTCCTAACAAGAGCTTAAGGGAACTGTTTGGTAAAACATCCCACAATCTGAATTTGATTGTGTCTCTGTAATCAAGAGTAGATTAATATTTTTCAGTACAAGAATAATATCTACAAGGTAACATGTGTTTCCTGATGGTACCTCAACAGGAATATAATACGATTGTGTCCCATTATTGGTAGTGCAATGCTAATAACTTAATCCACATGAAAGGATTCTAGTAAAACTGTATCAAGCTACGATTTCTTATTGTCAACTAATTTATTAATTAATGGTTCCAATTAAAGACAAATTTATTCATTGTCTGAAAAAAGCAATCACTAATGTTGAGTGAGCCTGGTGGACATGAGATGTCTGCCAAGTTACCACAACTGTTTGTGTGATGTATAATACCAGTTGTGGAAGGAGTTATTTTTACAGATAAAATCCCAACCAGGACCCACAGTTTCCTTTAAATCAGAATAAAAAGAAAGCAGACGAGGAAAAAATAAAAATAAAAAACCTGTATCAAGCTTATTTGGAGTTAATAAACTTCTCAAACCAAGTTAATAAGTTGTAAAAATGTAATAGTGAATTTTTAATTAACATTTTTAAGTATTGCAGTTACATTAATCTTATAAATGTATCCTTTGGGGTCTATATATCGAGGCCTTCCAGATTGTATGAATAGTCACTTAGAAAATGTTCAGCATTTGGACATTGTTCTGTTTTGATCTTGAACTTCCATTATTTCTTACACTTTTATTCTAATGTAACTAATATTAATTATGGCGTCGAATTAATTTAAAACAAGTCTATGTATATAAATGGACTAACCATTTCTTATGATAATGTACCACATATGCATATTAATATATGATATTTGATGTTGTATTAGTAGTAAACATTTCAGTGTTTTAAAACCATCATTGAATTTTGTTGGAAATTCAGTCTATTAGAAGTGATTGAAGCTTGGTGGTGGCACACGTCTTTAATCCCATCACTCAGAATGCAGAGGCAGGTGGATCTCTGTGAGATCAGAACCATCCTGGTCTACAGAGTGAGTTTCAGGACAGGCTTCAAAGGTACACAGAGAAACCTTATAAAGTGATCAAGCTGAGCTCTTTTCCTATTAGTAATTCACATAGTAGTTTACATATCTCTGAATCAGTGCTATTTACCGTAGAATGAGACGTGGTTCCACATTAATTATAATTTCCTTTTTATTTTCATGAGTATCCTTGCAATTTTTTTTTTTTTTTTTAAATCTCTGGCAGTGGTGGCACATGCCTTTAGTCCCAGCACTCAGGAGGCAGAAGCAGGTGGATTTCTGTGAGTTTGAGGTCAGCCTGGTCTGCAGAGTGAGTTCTAGGATAATAGCCAGGGTGGTCTGTCTCAAAACAAAACAAAACAAAACAAAAACCTTTTATTTATTTTTTAAATGAGCTCAGGGGCTGAAGCAGTTGCTCAGTGGTTAAGATTATTCTTTGCGGAAGACCTGGGTTTGATTTCCAGCACCCAGAGTGTTCACTATCATAGAAACTCCAGGTCTAGGGGATACAATGCCCTCTTCTGACTCTTGTGGACAGCATGTACTACACGTATGTTGCACAGACTTATTTGCAAGTAAACATACTCACACACATGTAAAAGAATGAATGAAAGAAAGAAAGAAAGAAAGAAAGAAAGAAAGAAAGAAAGAAAGAAAGAAAGAAATCATTAGAAAAACCTTTTCCCTGACAGTGAGGAAATCATGTGATCTTAAAGCTTATTTAGACATTTGTCATTAATTTTTTTTAACTGGCTCTACCAGTATAAGTTCTATGATATCATATACTTTTGGTGTTTTGTTTTGTTACACACTCTAATTCTTGTTAACCGCCCAGTAACTCAAACTTAATTTTTATCAGAGTACACTTTACTGTATGTTTCCATTAAAAAGTAAAGATAGCTTTTGATGGGTATTCTATTAAAAAGTAAAGTTATCAGTACAATTGATGGGTATTCTGTGAAACTGTTATGTAATGCATGCACTTAGTTATATCACTGAAGCAGTAAGGCCAAGGTTTTAATTGCACTGATTCTGTATTTAAATAAAAGGTAATGTAAACAACATGTAACTATATTTTATAATGTATAAGAAAAACTATGAAGTAGGTAGGGTGGTATGCCTTTGAAAACTAAGGGTATATAGCTAACTTTTTAAAACAATAGTCAAATTGTTGAAACATTTTGATTATTTTTTTAAAAAGTAAATAAATAAAAGTATTAAATAGGAAATAATTTCACTGTAACAGGATAAATAAAAGCCCAGAGACTGACATTGGGGTTCAAGCTTCAAGCTGAAGGTCAGAGAAGCAAAGCAGCCAAGCCAGTAGATCTTACCTTTACCTAGCTGAAATGGTAATAGTGTCCCCAGGGAATCCTCAGAGGCAAAAGGATCTGTATTCCTGTCCCCTCCTGCTTATATTCCTTTCTTCACCCACCATATCCTGCTGTCTCCAAGTCCCTAGTGCTGGGATTAAAGGCATGTGATCCCAAGTGCTGGGATCATCTTTGTGTGAGCTGGTTTTTTTTTTTTTTTTTTTTTTTTGGACTGGATCAATTTCATGTAGTCAGCATGGCCTTGATCTAACAGAGATCCATCTACCTCTTAATCCTGAGTCCTGGGATTAAAGGTGTGTGCCTGGCTTCTATGCCTAATTAGTATGGCTGCTTTGTTACTTTGATCACCACGTTCCATTAATTTCTAGTAGATGCTGTGTCAACTTTTCTCATGTCTTTGTAACTTTAAAAAGTTTACATAGTAGGCAGTGATGGCATACACATTTTAATCCCAGCCCTCGGGAGGCATAGGCAGATGGATCTCTAAATTTGAGGCCAGCCTGGTCTACAAAGTGAGTTCCACACAGCCGGAGCTGTTACACGGAGAAACCTTATCTCGAAAAACAAATAAAACAAAAAAGGTATATATAACTATGTAACTAAAAATTACATTAGGTGGCTGCTACTAAAAATTACATTAGGTGGCTGCTAGCCCGTACCTTATTAAAAATATAAAAAGCACTTGAACAATATGACCATATAATTAAAGTAAATAATTCATGATATGTCTTGATAATAACTACTTTTAGACAACTGAATAATGATCAGTGATATCAATCACAAATGTAGTGCATACTGTATGAGAGGCTTTGTCTAAGGATGCCCTTGATAGACATTAACATATTACTTCTATCCCCAGGAAATAGGTAATATTGTTAATCTCATTTTAAAAGAAAAACTGAGATACATAGGTCCAGCAACTTGCCTGAAAAGATAGCAAATAAGTGGCTGAGCCAGCATTTGAACCTTCAAGGAAGCACATACTTTTGGTTATGTGGAGAACATGCCTGATTTGTTTAGAGAATCAGAATCAGTGTCATTAATCTGCCATTTTAAATTATTGTAAAGTTATGTTTATATTTCATAGAGATGAGTGTTAAAGTAATTCATAATGAATCTCTTTAAATTGTGGGAGGGAACAAATTCTTTTCCTGGATTTCTTTGCTTTTCCACAAGAGTATTGTATTTCTTGGCTGTCACAATGGAGGAGGTGTAATGATTTTATTTACCCTAACCTGTAGTACTATAGTATATTTGAAATCAGCATCCCAACAGAGGCTAAAGCCCACATCATAAAGCACAAACCCATTCCCAGAAAGGAAAGTCTTTTAGAGGGTTTTTGATGCCTTAAAGCTTCCCAGTGTCAACCTTTCCAATTGTCCCTTTGTTTGTTATCCAGGAGGTTTTTGCACGCTGAGGCAATGCACCATAGTAAGATGGCTGAGAGGTATGCCTTCGTTTTGTTTTCAGACCTCAGGTGCACAGACTTGGTTTAATCATGATTCTTGTGTCACTCATCATTGGTCCATGCATGGCTCTCTTTTATTTATTTTAGTTACTTTAATTAGTTATTTTAAATGTTAATAAGCAGCCATGAGCCTACCAAGCAAAAGCTAGAACCTTGAAAATAACCCACTTTAATCATATCATAACCCCTCCTCCTACCCAC
Organism: Cricetulus griseus; assembly: GCF_003668045.3. Lineage (NCBI taxonomy): Eukaryota > Metazoa > Chordata > Mammalia > Rodentia > Cricetidae > Cricetulus > Cricetulus griseus. The sequence continues at coordinate 240,364,189 of NC_048596.1, read as the reverse complement.
GTGTTTCCTTGCCCTCTTCTTCCTGAGGTGACCATCATTCCTGTTTCCTTATTCTTGTATATACTTTCTGTTGCCATCTGTATGTATTCATAAAAAAATTACATTGAAAAAATGTAGTTGTTTTTCATTTTATACAAAGGTGTCATGCTGTTTTGTAATCCTGTGGAAATGACATTTTTTATTAATATTATATTGCTAAGATTCAACCATTCTGTTGCATATGCCTTTATTTTATAATATGAGAAAGTAATTGTGGAAGAATTTACTTGAGCATTCAGGGCATTCTTCTAGCTCAGTCTTTGAGAAGAGTCTATCTATATGGAAGTGAAGTCCCTTAAACAACCTCAGGTACACTCTTGGAAAGACCTTGTTTACCTCTTGAGGTAAACATCAAGTTGAGAACAGCAGGTATATACCAGTAGAATGGCATTGCTTAAAAGAATCTAGATATTCTGGGCAAGTTTATTAACCTTTCCAAGCCGTAGTTTTCTCACCTTTAAGCTAGAGAAAAGTAATAGTAAGTCTCCATGGGCTTTGTAACTGGGATTAAAAAAAACCTGTAAATCAAAATTTGTCTTTCTTTAAGAAAAAGTTATTTTCTAGTGTTCAGTGTTATAGAATTATCTTATGAAAAATATTCTAGAATTAGGGGTAATTTTGGTAGTTACAAATCACATGGAGCTCGGTAGATGAGTAATGAGCCTCTCTGTGTCTGAATTCCCTATTCTTGAGACTCAGCTGTAAAATCAGTTTATTTCAAAAGCAATTGGTAACAGTAGATATGTGACTAAAAAGTGAAAAGATTTTACTAAGTTTTGTACGAATCTTATGTTCCAGCCTTTACTCCTTTTTATGTCTGGCTTCTCCAAATAGCGTGTTTCTGCATCCTTTTTCAAATCCTTTTCAGTGTACAGTGTGTTGTTAGTATTGGTTATAAAAGGTTGTATGAAGGATAATAGCCAGATTTTCTTAATATGCATTCTTTATAATTTTGATGAACAGTTATTTATTGATTGTTCAGAAGACAAAAGTAGTTCATTTCTACAACAGGGCACTTGTGTGTATGAATGCACAGCAGCTGTGACTGTATGCATTAGGCCCACGGGATCAAGTCAGACAGAATCCCAGTGTGGAGGGAGGGAGTGGGTCAAGAAGGCCACTCTCACCGAAGAGATATTGGCAATTAATGGCTGCTGTTAAAGGAAGAGTCCCTATTTTCTTCAGGACTGTGACCCCTTTAGAGTTTACCCCTGTTCCAGCAGGTAGCCCTTTATCCATGCACATACTGGCATCACTAAGACTTAGTGAGTTTTGAGAGAGAGAAAAAGAGACTAGAGGTTTAGGGGAGATAGGGAAAGAACTTGAGGGGAGGGAATGTGGGATGTACTTAAACACATTATATGAATGTTTAAAATTTTAAACAAAAAATTAGGACAAATAAAAAGAAAATATTAGACCATTACAAAAGTTAAAACTCTAAAGTGTGATGGAATTTTACTAAATGTATGCATGTATGTATGTGTGTGTGTGTGTGTGTGTATGTATGTATGTATGTATGTATGTATGTATGTATGTATGTTCTGTATGAAGTCTTCTAGAATGGTTTGCGGAAGGAGAATGGTTTTAGTGGTACATTGTAACATCACCATGTCTTGTTATGACATTTGTCATTTAGTATTCATTTGTCTTTTTCAGTCTTCCTTTGTGGCAAGATTGTCATGAATTATGGAGTAAAAAGCGAAGAAGGCAGAAGCAGATGGGCATGACTGATGATCTTTCCACAATCAAAGCTCCCAGAAAGGACCTGTCTCTAGGCTTAGATGACAGCAGAACTAATACACCCCAGGGTGTGCTGCCACCCGCACAATTGAAATCTCAAAGCAACTCAAGTCTAGCACCTGGTCAGTAATGTTTCTGTGGCTTGTTTGGTTTACATTGCTTTATGGTCTGTGTTGAATGTGTACTGTTAAGACATTATGGCAGAAAGGTGAACATTGAGATTGAGACTTTTTTGGTGAACTTGGCATTACTCTTTAGTTTTAGCACAAAGGTTTCATTGCTACTCACACTACATGGTTAAGCAGTCTCGAGTCATGTATTTGTAATGATTGGTCAGATTTCTTTTTCCTTGTTTCCCTAGTTCAGGAGTCAGTATGCCTTTCATTAACACTAATCTGTGAGGCTGGCATTCATTCATTCATTCATTCATTCATTCATTCATTCGTGTTTTTCAGGCAGGGTTTCTTGGTAGCTTTGCCACCTGTCCTGGCACTTACTCTCTAGACCAGGCTGGCCTTGAGCTCATAGAGATCTGCCTGTCTCTGCCTCTCAAGTGCTGGGATTAAAGGCTTGTGATACCACTACCTGGCTTAGTGATTTCTATCAATTGTTAAGGCATAGAAATCATAGGAAGACAGCCAAAACTGCAATAAAAGTTCTTTATCCCATAACTCTTTATGCCAGTCTCCTGAGTTCTGCCTGCACATTAGGGCCCCCAAATAACACACAGAGTCTTATGTTGGTTACAATGCTGCTGGCCAATGACTAGGATTTTGTATTTTCTAGTTCAGTCTTAATTATCAACCATAACTACTAATCTATATATTTTATAAAGACATCTTACTGAGCATGCTGGTGGTATGCGTCCTCTCTTGCCGCCAATCACATGACGACCCCGTCTTTACTACATTTCCCAGAATCCTTGACTCCTAGCCCCACCTATCTTGCTTTCCTATTGGCCAACAGTGCTTTATTTATCAACCAATAAGACAAACATATGCACAGAAGGACTTCCCCATCAGATGTCTTTACATCATCATTACTAAGAAGCTGTATTTTAAAAGATTGGAACCAGCTACTTAAAAGGATACTTTATACCCATTTCATTCATTCATTCATTCATTCATTCATTCATTCATTTTTATCTGTTTATTTATTGGTAGGGTTTCATTGTGTAGCCCTGGCTATCATGGTACTTTTGTAACCAGGGTGGTCTCAGACTTATGAAGTTCCCATCCATTTCTGCCTCCCAGTGACTAGGTTAAAGATGTGTGCTAACATGCTTGGCTAGTTGACAGCTTTTAAAACATGAAATCTGGTTTCCCTCAAGAACCCAGGAATCTGTCAGTTCTAGACTGAATATTGGGCAAAGTAAATTAACTAGATGTGTCTTACTGATAATGAGTTAATATGCAATATGTGTGTTTGTGTAGGCCTTTCTAACCCCAAATGTCTTAACTTTTTAAAGGTAATTTGAATAAAAATAGAGATTTTTCTCATGGTCTATAAAATATTTTAGTCTTAATTTCTACAAAGTTAACTTCACTTTTGAGAAGCAGTATAGCATAATAAAGAATTCAGAGACTGTATTCAGAATTAAATTTCATAATTCAGGACCTTTGGCAAATTATCCACTCTTTTAGGCTGAGAATAGGCACTCCTTATAAAGTAGTTGTGAGAGATAAAGACGATCAAAATGATTATGAAGTATCTGACACTGTTGTCATCATTTTAACCCACAAGGTGATAGTTCCTAATAAAATCTGTGCATGTGGTCTTGATTTATCTCTTTTGAAATGTATACTTCTAAAGATGGTTACTCAGATTGTAGTTTTAATTTATGTTCTAGTTAGATTTTGAATGTCATGATGAATAAACTAAAGTGCCCTTTTCTGAGCCCTTTTCCTCATATGTAATCTTAATGTAGTGTAATGAAGACATTGTGGGGATTGGGAAATCTATGAATTATGGCAGTTCTAATTAATACATTTTGTCTTTAGTAATAACAGGCCCTGGACAGCCGTTAAACCACAGTGAATTGGCAATTCTTCTAAACCTACTACAATCTAAATCAAGTGTTAATATGGCTGATTTTGTTCAAGTGTTGAACATTAAGGTAAACTCTGAGACTCAACAGCAGCTAAATAAAATAAACCTTCCTGCTGGAATTTTGGCAACAGGTGAAAAACAGACAGATCCATCAACACCACAACAGGAGTCTTCAAAATCATTGGGAGGAATTCAGCCTTCACAGACCATCCAGCCTAAAGTGGAAGCTGATGCCGCCCAGGCTGCTGTGCAGAGTGCATTTGCAGTTCTCTTGACTCAGTTAATAAAGGCTCAACAGTCAAAACAGAAAGATGTCATGTTAGAAGAGAGAGAAAATGGATCGGGACATGAAGCTCCTTTGCAACTCAGGCCACCTCCAGAACCTAGCACTCCGGGATCTGGTGAGTGGTTGGCTAATAGTTGTTGCTATCTATGGCGTTCACTGTTCACAGTTTGTAAAGACATTCTCAGGTCATTGGTGACAGTATGATATTTTCATTATGAATATTATATTTTTCTAAGGTAAATTTACAATAATGCTTTGTTCTGAATACAAAAGGATGCTTGACCCATGTAGTAACTTACTCCTCAAGCATTAAGTATGATCATGTGGAATACCTTTAAAAAGCTGAATAGTGTATTTCTTTGTGACCTTGTATTTAAGTGGAGGTAGGCAACATGGGCACTTGGGAGGTCTCCTTTTGCATTTAATGTTTGTCAGAGATGGAATGTCTTATCATTCTTGGGACCACTCATTTTGAGTATTTAATTTTCCACAGTAGCTTTTGACTCTTTCTTGGTTTTGTTTCACTTAGGGCAAGATGACCTCATCCAGCACCAGGACAGGAGGATTTTGGAGCTGACACCAGAACCAGACCGGCCTCGGATTCTGCCTCCTGATCAACGACCTCCTGAACCTCCTGAACCACCACCAGTCACTGATGAGGACCTGGATTATCGGACAGAAAACCAGCATGTACCCACCACTAGTTCTTCACTAACTGACCCTCATGCTGGAGTGAAGGCAGCCCTCTTACAGCTGCTTGCTCAGCATCAGCCCCAGGATGATCCCAAAAGAGAAGGTGGTATTGATTATCCCACAGGAGACACATATGTTCCCACTTCAGACTATAAGGACAACTTTGGATCTTCTTTCTCTGCCGCTCCGTATGTTAGCAGTGATGGTCTAGGAAGTAGCTCTGCTGCTGCTCCGTTGGAACCACGTAGTTTCATTGGAAACTCAGATATTCAGTCTTTGGAGAACTACAGTACTGCTTCATCTCACAGTGGTGGTCCACCTCAAGCTTCTGCCTTTTCCGAGTCATTTCCCAGTTCAGTAGCTGGGTATGGAGACATTTACCTCAATGCTGGTCCCATGTTGTTTAGTGGAGACAAGGACCATAGATTTGAATATAGCCATGGTCCTATCGCAGTCCTCACAAACAGCAACGACCCTTCTACAGGGCCAGAGAGTACTCACCCCTTGCCAGCAAAGATGCACAACTATAACTATGGTGGTAATTTACAGGAAAATCCAGGCGGCCCTAGCCTCATGCATGGGCAGACCTGGACTTCTCCTGCCCAAGGACCTGGATACTCACAAGGATACAGAGGACACATTAGCACATCAGCTGGCAGAGGTCGAGGTAGAGGGTTACCATACTGAGTATCTGTTTTTCCTCAGGCACATCATTTTTATCTGGAAAGACTTTTCTAGCTGCAATTTCAGGCAGCAATCCAAGAGACTTGAATAATATTAATTCAACAACAGCTTTATTTTTATGTGGAAAAGGGTCTTGCATACAATAGTGAAAAACAAAAAAACAAACAAAAAATACCTTTGCTTAAATTCATGCTGTTCTTAAAACTAGCTCTATTGATTGTACATCGTCACAGATTTTAGTTAACAGTTTTATTTTGTATTATTGCAGTTTTAAGTGGATGCTAACATTAGGGACATAATGTTTTTGTGGCCCTGTTGCAGATCTTCTGAACTATGCACACTTGTGCTTTTTTTTTGTAAGTTTGGACCAACTTTTATGTAACAACCAACCCCTTCCCTCACCCTTCCAGTTTTACAACAATCAGAAAGGGCACTGATTTATTTGGTATTTTCTTTTTACAAAGCTACCTTTAGTCAAAGGTCACTGTCAGTCTTTGCACCTGCTTTCAGTGTTATTGTGAAAGGTGTACTTTGTGCTCATTTCAGAAAATAAAACACAACCTTTCTCTTGATGCAACAGTTTTATATAAAAAAAAAATGGTCAACATTATTTTTGTTTTGTTTTTCAGGTTACCATAACCCAGCAAAATTCATTCAAATGAAATAGTGGTTTTTATATGAAAACTATGGGTTGGGTGGGAGGGGTTGAGTAAGTGCCTTAACTGGTAAGCTTAAGGACTGAGGATGAAGTTAGCCGGTACACCCACTTGTCTTTAAAGGGAGTCTGCATTGTGTTGAAGAGGCAGGAAGCTCTCAGTTTTTAGGAGTCACCTGGCCAGTTCTGTTAGGTCCATTCCCTCTGCCTGTCATACTGTCCTTTTCTGCCTGTCTTTTGGCTGTGTTAACTTTTACTGTTACCTTCTCTTGGTAGGGGTGTAAGAGAAAAGAAAGGGAGAACTCAGTACCTTTTGTTACTTCTGGGAAGTACTAATTTTTTTTTTTTTAATCACTTAAGTGGTTGAAAATAATAGCTGAATGAGAATTTTAGAGTGCTGTTTTCTTTCTGGCTGCCATACTGACCCAGTTTCTACTTGGAGGACAGAATTTTTGAAGCAAGTATGTAATAACAATTAATGTAATAAATGTAAAATTCACAGAAGGAGGGTGGCAAACATGGTATTTTAAGTTATGTAATTATTTTTAAAAGTCAACTTAAGTAGAAACATATCCTAGATTTAATTTAGTAAAACAAAAAGAAAATTCAGGAAAAAAAAAAAAAAACCTTCCCTCTTCCTTTCAATTTTGTGAAATTTACTGTAACTTTTGCCAGATTAGAGCAGTGCTACTACTAGGTTGTTTTAATATCTTTTTTCTTCTATTAAAATCAACCAAGAAAGAATAACTGTAATGTTGTCAAGTCTCACTGTGTTTTACATTCACACACATACACAAAATTATATTTCTAGAAAGGAACCAAAGGTAAATAACCAGCATCTCCCTCATCACTAACAGACTTAGAAACTCTGGGAAATTGAGTGTGCCAATTGACAATTTTAACTGTTCTAGTACATTTTTAATTGAAATCTTAAATAGGAAAAATAGTTATGAAAGGCCAGTTTAACCTTGTGCCCTTTATCTGATTTGTTACCCTGCATTTAAAAACATGATTCAGGAAACAGGATATTTTAAAGAAGGTAATTTTCACTTTATGCCTATAAAATGAATTTTCAGTTGACCATTTTATTTTTTGGTGGTATTATTTTTGTTGGTGTAACAAAATTAATGGAAGAAAAAGTATTTTCCTTTCATTTGAATATTGAGTACTAACAAATTAGTAAAACATTAGAGGAAGTGAAATGTTTTGAAGTTTAGCAAAATAGAGTATTCAAGTCTCTGAAATTTTAATATGGTGAGTCTTAGACCTTCAGACTTTACTATAAGTGACAGTATCTAAATTATTCTTTTTTGTCACACATGATAATACTTCTGCTGGCCATAAGCAGCTAACCTAAAATTGGAACTATTTATGTGACATGAATAGCCTGTGTTTTAAAAATTAAATATTTTATATAAAATTGACCTGTGTTTGGATAGTTTTTCTAATTAAGCATTTCAGAAATATATTCATGTTGGGAGAGTGGCTGGGAAGACAGGGAAATTGTTGGCTTTGAAATAGAAAATTAGAACTATCCCTTGTAATAACCTATATTTTCTTAGACAATGTAACAATACCTTATGCATGTAGAAGAAAAGGGAATATCACTTAAACCATAATGCAGTGCTGTGGGGCCAGTATTTGCAGGATAATCCCAGAACCAGGGTATTACATGAAAAAATGTCTTAAAACATGGTTAAGTACATCAGTAAAGTGTTAATACAGCGATGCGAGACAGTAGTTCAGTGAGTTTGGAATAAGAACAGATGGAAAATCACTAAATTATTTAGGTTATATTCTATATTCTGGAGTAAAATTTAAATTAATAAAATACTAAGTTAGGGCATAGAAACAAGTAAGACTGCATTTAGAAAATGAACATAAAAACATTAACTTATGGAAAAAACAGTTTTCCTGTGAAGTTTATATGTCTTGACATGAATTTTTCCTGCATGGAAACATCAGTATGTCCCAAGTCTTCAATCTTTATCTGTTGGAAAATTGAAAATGAAAGTAATTTTAGAGAGTTCGTTGACTAAGGTGGTTTGTGGAATGTGAAATAATGTGATGGTTTAACTGATCCTGCTTCTGTTAGCAAATACATACTCTGTGACTGTCTATGCTAGTTGCTAGTCTAGTTCTTGGGATACAATCGTAATCTTGGAGGAGATTTAATCATACATCAGTGAGGCTGAGTTTCTTGTTTGTTAATGTCTGGAGAAACTAGGTGTTTGAATAAATTATGCTTGAGTGATTATAAAATGGAAATTTGGATAAAATTTTATATTTAAATTTGAATGGCGAAACAAGGCTCTGTAAGGAAGCAAAGCTACAAATTCAGTGAAGTAAACAAAAGTTTAACTTGAATCTGGCTAGTTTATAAATGCCGAGAGTTGAGGAAAACACACATGGTGTGGGTTATATGCTTCTGAACTGAAATGGTTGGCACTTGATTGTGAAGGTTTTGTTGAATTTGCTATGAGCTCACTCTAGGTTGCTTGTGTGAAGTTGGAACTTAAATGCAGGATTTGAATACTACATGTTTGGGATGCTGGCTTTGCTCTTTTAAGCTGAACTAGACCTGCTAATAGTCCAATATGGAGTGATTCATCTCCACAGTACAAAGAAAAGGCTTAGAAAAGAGATTACCCTGGTTTAGCTGGGATTGCTATTGTGATCCCTCTACACCTACACCACATCCAATTTTGCAGTAAATACTTTTTTATTTCATTACCTTTTCTTGGCAGTCTCACATAGCTCTAGCTGGCTTTGAACTCACTATGTAGTTAAGACTAGCTTTGAGCTCCTGATTCTTCTGCCTCTACCCACCAACTATTAGTATTATAGGTACCTGCTACCATGCCTAAGCAATACCAGCTTCTTACTGGGGAAACTTAATAAGTAACTTGGTAAGTATTAGACTAGAAGAATAATTAAACCAAATTATTAATAATAATCTAATAACTGTATAAGGCTGGGGCTAAGGCTCAGTGAAAGTTTGCCTAGCAAGCACACAGCCAGGTTTAATGCCCAGCACACACAAAAACTCCTAAAAACTTGATACTGCCAAGTAGTGGCACATGTCTGTATCCTGACACTTGGGAAGCAAAGGCAAGAAACTGGTCTTATTGAGTTGGAGGCCAGCCAGAGGTACAGTGATATCAGTCTCAAAAAACAAAAAACAGAAACAAAAGCCCGTTTTCTTTGACTATAGAAAATTAGAAGTTGCTAGCAGATGTATTTCATGTTTGCAGTTACTGGAAGGCTCCTGGATATTTTCTATTGGCTGCTTGCATGAATTCTGAGACCAAATCATTAACAATGTATTTCCTATTTGCATAGCAGTGTTAGTGTCAGGCTTACAAACATTTTGCAAGTAAATCTTGTAATGGTTCTATTAATTAAATCATTTTATAAGCCCTCCATTTGCCAAAGAGCTTCTCCAAATGATTTTCTTAAATTTTTATTAGTAGAAGTTACTAATAATAAGCTTTGAATGATCAGCAGAAGATGGAAGAAACAAAATTTTCATCACAGTGAAAGGACAGACTGTAGTTCTTGACTCATCAGAATTTTCTGTTGCTGATTTTATTAAAATGAATCCTCAATCCTCCACATTGTTTTGTTGTAGTTATTCTTTTGCAAGAGTTTTGTAATGTCTCATAGTTAAGTTTAATGTATAAGCCATTTGTTTCTAAAAGGGAAAAAGAAAGCTTGTATTTGATAGTCTTCTAAATAAACTTCCACAAGAATTCCAGGCTATTCTTTAAAGCCTTGTTTTCTTTTTGTATATATTCAAAACACTCTAGAAAAGACTTCTGATTTAGTGTGCCGTGGTGTGTTTTTTTCTTTTTTCTTTCTTTTTTTGGGGGGGTGGGGGTAGTGGAGAGAATGGTTGTTGTTGGACAAAGCTCAGCACCTGAGACATACTTAGTACTTCCCACTTTCATATAGTTGTCTTTCATATAGTTGTCTTTCATATAGTTGCAAAGAGAGGGTTCTTTGGTTTGTCAGATGATAATCTTTTAAAATTATGTTTCTTTAAATACTAGTGAACTTTATTTGGTAGTCTGGCTTGTCTATAAAGTTTTGTTTTAGTGAGGCAAGGATACAGTTTTATGTCTTCTCTGGAACATATACTTGGTTATACCAACAGCTTCTGCTGACCAGTTTGTTCTACTCCTAGTCTTTGTGTTTTCAATGTCTGACTGACTTGAGTTTAATCCTGAGGTCTCTGTGGTATTCTATCCCCATCTTTGTGTCCTGTTTAAATGTGTGTTTGTGTTTTGTTTTAGTGAGGATTGAATTCAGAACCCTGCACGTAGTTATTGTGTTGTGGTTTTTATTTCCACTTCTTAGCAAAATGCACAGCCTATATGGATAATTTGTTATAGGATAGAGCTCCAGTACTTTTTTAGCTAGGGATATAGCTCATCCTAGCATGTCCAAAGCCTCAGGTTTGATCCCTAGCACTGCCATAAAATGCATGCGGTACTGCACAACTATAATCTTAAGTGTTTGTGAGGGGGAGGTAGGTGGTCATCCAGCAACACTGCTGTTCTGGGCTACATGAAGACCCTGTATTGAAAAACAAGCGAGCTGAACTTGTCTCTTAGAATCATTTTACCCATTACCCATTTTAGTTGAAAATACATTTAGTCAGATTTTGCTTAGGGGAGCTTGCAATTTCAAACATAGTATTTTGTTTTGTTCCCCTTGTAAGGTCCACATTTTTGTTGTTCAATAAACTGGGTTTTTTTTTTTTTTTCTTTTGCAGATTGTATTTTGTTGCTTTTACAGAGACTTCTCTTAAGTATTGTAAATTTTTAAAGATTTGTTTTTATTTTCTAGCTTGGCTTGTGGGTATCTGCACATGAGTGCAGGTGCCAAGGCAGCCAGCCACTAGATCCCTGAACTAGAGTTGCAGGCAGTTGTGACCCTTTCAGCCATGTTCCAATTGTTGAGAATAGAAATGGGTTCTCTAAAAGAGCAGTACTTGTTTATAACTACTGATCCATCTCTCCAGCCTCAGTATTATAATATTTTAAGCTTTTGTCTTTATAAAGTTAATTTTTTTTTTTTTTTTGAGACATGGTTTCTCTGTAGCTTTGGAGGCTGTTCTGGAACTAGCTCTTGTAGACCAAACTGGTCTCAAACTCACAGAGATCTGCCTGCTTCTGCCTCCCGAGTGCTGGGATTAAAGGTGTGCGCCACCAATGCCCAGCAGTTAATTAAAAATAAAAATCTGGCCATATTGCTTTGCTATTATTTTTAATAAGTTTTGAGTTGACTGATTTATCCTTTCTGATTTTATGAATTTCTTTAACTTTTAGAGTTTGGGCCTTTATGCATAAACAAATAGATTAGGGATGGGTTACTTCATAATGGGTTCTTTTCCATTACTAAGGCATGTTTATTAGGATCAGGTTTTTAACGGTGATGTTTATATAGGTTTTCTCCTTTAAGACACCACCCTGTGCTGACGATGGACACCAGTTAATAGAATCTAAATTAAGCCATCCATTTAAAAATTGAATATTGCTGTGTACTATTGACTAGGTATTTAAGATTCTGTACCTGTGTTAGGCAGGCATTGATCATCATGTAGTGACACAATGGCAGAATAAGCTGTAATGCTGCTGTCTTTTTTTAGAGTGTGTCGTAAGAATTAACTGTTGACTAAAGAAGTTAAAGATGTTTTATTTCTAACTTGATAATCCTGGCTCTTTTGAAGGTAATTCTTTTAGTTTTCTTCTTTCCATTTATATTTTCCATCCGGGCAAGGTTCTGTTTTTAACATAAATCTTGGAAACATTTCGTTTTCTGAACATTTATATATTCTGCAATGTTTGAATGAACAGTTCCCATGCAGGTGAACATAATAACTGTTTGTTTTAAACATACTAAATTCCTCTTTGGTGTGTGTGTGGGGGGAGATAGCAGGTCTAGTCTTCTTGTTCTTTTGACATGGACTCTGTAAGTTGTGTTGCCCAGACTGGTCTAGAACCTGTGAACTCTAGTGACCCTCACTTAGTCCCAGGTGAGCTGGGACTCCTTGTCATTTTACCCAGCATTTTGTTTTTCTTGATTTTTTTTTTTTTTGCCTCTTTACTTCCATTCTCACTATTCATATGTAGTTTACTTTCTAATTTATTCCACTATTTGACTTTGTTACTTTAATTTTTTTTTCTTTTGCTTTGTTAGTTGAATACTAATTTTCTTCAAATTTTGAAAGGGGGCATTTTCAAGTTAGGAAACTGATTATTTCTTTGACTTGGTCTTACAGTTTAAAATTATTATATTTTCAAAAACACTGACAAGATGTCCTGTATTCTTATTTTTCACTTGTCTTATATATCATTCATATATATTATTCAGCACATAAATGTTCACGGTATTTATTTACATTTTAACATGAATTCTAGATTCTGTTAGTATGCTACAATGACTGGTCTTCTGCTTAGCTTGTACTGTTTGCCAAATTGTTTTGAGACTAGGTCTATATGGGCGAGAACGGTCCAGACTCAGTGGTCTTTCTGTTTCTGCCTCTCATGTGCTGGGATTATTTGTGTGTGCCATCATGCCTTGCCACTCCACCTTTTTGTTTGACAATTATGATTGTTGCTTTAAAATATATTTTTATTTTTAATTTTGTGTATCCGTGTGTGAATATGTGCATGTGAATACAAATCTCTAAAAGAGTATAGTATAGGTCCCCTTAGATCTGGAATCATATGGTGTTGTGAACAAAACTCAGATCCTCTAGAAGAGCTCAGAACTGCTGCGCTATCTCTACTCCCATCTTTTCTCAGATGGTTTCATTGTATCTTGGTACCTTCTATTGATTTCTAATTTAAAATTTTAACATAATTTTCCCTCCACATATTTTCCTTTTTGAAATGTGTGGTTTTTTTTTTGGGGGGGGGGTGCTGGGAGCTGAACTTGGTCTCATGGATGCTGATGAAGTGTTGTCACCGACATAAGTTCCCAACCTGCATCTATTTCTTAAGTGAATGATACAGGGATTAAAAAAATTGCCTGAGATGATCCTATATGAAAGATAAAATGTATCCACTTTCATTTTACTTTAACCACCTACTTGTTCCCCATTTATTTTGTAGTAACATTCATGATCCTTGGAACCAGTATAGATAACATCCCCTTTATATCAAGAATGCCCAACATGCCCAATATTTGTGACATGTCTGTTACACATAAAGAGGGAGGAAAGAAAGGTGTTAAATGCTGGACATGACTGTAAGACATAAAGGTCAGAGAGTCTGAACTATAGTGTTACAGTAGACTTTAACATGTCTCTTAAGACATGGTAAAGAATGTAGAAGCATGAATGCTGAGATCATTTGACTAGTAGGTGGAACCACATCGACAAGGGAGTGCCAACATCTACATGTTGTCCTTTGACCTCTACACATGTACTGTGGCATATATGCCCACACATCCACACAAATTAATTTTAAATAGAGTTTGCTCTCTAGGTTTTAAACTCACAGTATAATTTATAATTTACTGTTCACAATGGGAAAAAACTGAAATAATTACCCACTTTAGTAGGGCAAAAAATTAAGATACTAAGGAAGAAAAATGCATTCTGACTGAACATTCTTGAGGAGCATGTAATCTTTAATTTACAAATTGAAAAATACAAATGTGTTTTAGTTGCAGTTCCTGTTGCTGTGATAAAGTAGTTTGGCAAAAACAACTGAAAGAAAGATTTGTTTGGGCTTACAGTTTAAGGTACAATTCATCATGGCCAGGAAGTCAAGGCAGCAGGTGATCAAAAGAGCTGGTCATATTTCATCCATGCCAAGAAGAGAGCAATGGATGCTTGTGTCTAGATCACTTTCCCACTTTTATACTAGTGAGGATTCCTGCACAGGAAATGGTACCATCCAAGGGGGGCAAGTCTCCCACCTCAACAAATCCAAGCACGATACTGCCCTGTAGGCATGCCTAGAGGCCCATTTCCCAAGTGATTCTACTCTTCATCAAACTGAGACAGTTGGGAGTAATAACCATCACATGTCACATCCTCATCTGTGAGAAAATACAAAGTAGCATAACCCATGTAAGAAACAGAAGTATACCTCAAGCAGAGCATTTACCTATCATACAGAATGTCTCTGATCTGCAAGGGACAGGGCGGTCTTACACAGTGCTTAAGGAAGAGGTTTGAAAACTCAAAACTATGTGTGTTATAATCAGTATAGATTAATGCCATTATTAAATAATGGCTTTGCCATTTATTTATCTGCCTTAGCCAGTTTATTGAAACTCCTTGTTTCTTAAATTGTTTTTCATTAGGGAAATGGACGTAATACCTTTATTTTATTCTGGGGATTAAGTAAATTATAGTTTCTGGTGTAAAGGAATATTTTTATTGCTTTTGAGAAAGGAATTAGAGGGGCTGGAGAGATGGCTCAGAGGTTAAGCGTACTGGCTGCTCTTCTAGAGGTCCTGAGTTCAATTCCTAGCAACCACATGCTGGCTCACAACCATCTATAATGAGATCTGGTGCCCTCTTCTAACAGAACCCTATATTCATAATAAATAAATATTTTTACAAAAGGAATTGGATATTAAAGTAATCTTGTTTCTTCCTTGATATTTTTTCATTAAAACATGATTTACATTATTGTATTTCATATTGGTGCTTTATTTAGAGTATGGATTTTTGAGATACTTAAGTTCTATCTTATTCTTAAAAATAATGGAGAACACTAAAGTAACTGTAGTCCATGTATTATTTGTAGTTTAAATACTACTTTTTACCTTCAGCTTTCCATATTTGTTTTCCTTGCTCTCTACTAGGAGAGCTAGTGAGCTATTTCTGTATTTGCCAGGAAGAAACTGTATAAATACTGCAGTCTTAGAAACTTTTTTTTTTTTTTTTGGATAGATCGACTCTCTGTTGCTGCTCACAATTATTTCTCCCTGAGATGATTTACCAGCAGAAGGCCTTGGTTCTTCCAGTCACTCCACTGGAACAAGCGCCGCTGCTAACTTCCAATTGTAAGGTTGGTTTGCTTTGTAATATTCATAGTAAGAGAGCCAGGCTGTGTTTTCTCAGTTCCTTGATAAGCTGGGTTAAACAGACACAGGTAAAAACTGTCCGTTTCAGAAGATATCTGTGAAAATGTCAGAATCTGAAGCAAGTCTTTCCAGTGCAGGTTGAGAATGCTCTGTATGAATTATAATAGTTTTCATTCTTAGAGATTGAAGAAATGTCCCGCCTTGTTTTGTGTTCCTATAAACATGACACAAAAGTCTAGCACAGTCTTTGCAGATCTTTGCAAACCAATGTCTCACATGTGCCTTGGAAATAAAGATCACAAAATCCAAAGATTTGAAAAAACTCCAAGTGAGCTGGTTGTTTGAAGGACAGAATCTGAACTGCTGTTGGGCTTTTTTGTGTAGTGTATCAGAATAGAATGATAGTACAATGCAGTCTTCATTCATGTTTCATTTTTGTGACCTATTAGTTCCTCTTATCTTTCGTTAGTAAGATCTGGCCTTGAGGTAATGAGAAACAACAGTCTTGGGTAAGAACAAATTATTCATAATACTTTAATTTTCAAAAGATTTATATTAACTTTTCCTCCACAGTCATATCACCTATGTTTCCCACTTTGAACATAATTGTTTCATTTTCATTTTGTTTGTTTGCTTTTTTTGGGGGGAGGACAGTCTCTTGTAGCCCAGGCTGGCCTTTAACTCATGATGTGTTTGAGGATAACCTTGAACTTTATATTGTTTTGGCTCCACTTCCTGAGTACAGGGAATAGATTCAGATCAGGTTTATTGTTTTTGTGTGTGTGTGTGTGTGTGTGTGTGTGTGTGTGTGTGTGTGTGTACTAGTCAAGCACTTTATCAACTGATGGTGCTGTTCTCATCAGCTGGATAATCCAGCTTTTCAAAAACTGAAACTGTTCACTTAAGAGTGTAGGTAATAGCAAGAAAGGACTTCTACTTCTAGCCAGGCCTCATTCAACTGGATACAATTTTCTTGTGGACCTCAAGAAACAGCCAATATATTCATTCCATCATCCGTATTTTCTCTTTTACTTCCCTTAATACTCCCCTTTTATAGGAACAGGGATAAAAGCTTAATATGTTAGGTAGCAATATGGCCAACTGCAAAGATCACTCATGCCTGGGATAGTGGGAGTTAAATCCAGCTCTCCACCTTCATTCTGCCAACTCCATATTTTGAGTTTGCTACCTCACTTTAACCAAATCCTGTATTAGGCCAGCACATTGGGTTTACAGACACCAGAAAATGTAGCTAAAAGTTGTATATGCAAGAGTGAATTTCTTCTCCTATACCTTGAGGAGATCAGGCTTCAGATATGGCCCACTGGACCTTGTAGTTATTTTGCTGCGGTTCTCTTTGTATTGACTTCATCTTTAGCATAGTAGCAATTCTATCAGATGAACAAAGCCCTCTAGGGCAAGAATTATCCAGAAAGAAGCTATTTTCATATTTCCAAAGCAGTTGTTGAAAGCAGGAATGCTATTTCCATAACTTGAACTGATAGAATCTTGAAAGGTTACCTATAATAGTTATTAAAGCTACCACTAAAAAAAGACTCAAAAAAGTAAGAGCTATGAGACACTTTCCATCTAACAGGCTATGAGAAGAGGAAATACAGAGTGGAGAGAAATACTTGCAGGAAATTCCAAAGTGAAAAGAAATCGGCCTGCTAATTAACATATTCACAGAATGCCAAGCAACATACGTGACAAAAGATATGTAATTACAATGCATCAGCATTTCAGAGTTCTTAAAGTATTTTTAAAATATTTTTTAATGTGTGCTTTGTCTGCAGGGATGTTAGTGTACTGCGTATGTGCTTGGTGCCCACTGGGACCATAAGAGGGCACTGGATCTCCTGAGACTGAAGTTAAGAGATGGTTGTTAGGTGCCATGTGGGTGCTGGGAATCAAATAGACTCTTCTGGAAGCCAGCCAGCCTCTGCTGTGCTATCTCCAGCCCCAGGATTTTACATTTATTTCAAAGGGACTTTTTTTTTTTTGTAACAAATGATTGCTCACAAAAATATTAGACTCCATGGTGATACTGGATACAGATTTTCCTGCATAATCTAAGAAAATTGTTTTTTACCTTGGTGTGTGCAAGTGTTGTTTGGGTATGAGGAATCGGCTCTTTTCTTGAAGTATTTGGTTCCTTGGCTTCTGCTTTGACCAAGTCTTCCATGAGGATACCATTTGCCTTTGGTCTTCTCAAGTGAGGGCAGCCTTGAGTCTAGCTAGGTGTTCTGAATTCTTTCAGAACACTTGCTACCTGCTGCAGTCACTTCTTGACCAAGCCATTCTTTTTATCCTTCCCAACACACTCAGAGGCTCACCATCATTTCCCCCTATGTCTTTCTGTCCTCATTCAATCACCTTTTATCTGGTCTTTTCAAAACTTTTATTAGGGAGTTGACTAGAGAGAGTGCATCAGTTAAGAGCATTAACTGCTCATCCAGGAGTCAGGTTTGACCCCACCCACACAGTGGCTCAAAACCATATGTAGCTCTGGTTTTCCAGGGGATCTGAGGAATTCTGGCCCTCAAGGGAACCAGGCACAAACTTGATACACAAACATGCATGCAGGCTAAATACCCATACCCATAAAACAAAACTATCTTTTAAATTTGTTTTCCTTTTAGGATTTTTTATTCTTTTATTGAAAACATTCTTTTCTCACACTATATATCCTGATTAGTTTCCCCTCCTCGCAGTTCCTTCCCACTCTCACTCCCATCTGGATCCATTTCCTTTCTGTCTCTCACTAGAAAAGAACAGGTCTCTAAAAGATATGAAATGAATAAAATACAACAAAATAAAATATAAGACATAACAAAAACTATCATATCAAAGTTGGACAAGACAAAGCAACCGAAGGAAAAGAGCCTACGAGAAGGCACAAGAATCAGAGATCCACTTGTTTGTAGTCAGAAATCCCATAAAAACACTAAGGTGGAAGCCATACTACCTGTACAGAGGACCTGGTGCAAACCTGTGCAGGTCCTGTTTAACCACCAAGTAGATAGTCTTTCAAACCTTAGTTTTACTTTGATTTATTCTCAGTGTATGATTTCTGGAATATATCTTCTTTGGCATTTGCACACCGAGGTTAGAACTGTCTTTCATGCCCATCATACAGGCTTTACATCAACATTAATTTCAATTTTAACATATCATTTAGTCTGAAAAATTCCCTGAAGATTCTGGAAACATTCAGACTCCATTGCTTTTTCATGACTAATGCCTCCACTTCCCCAGCACTTCTAGTTGCTTCTTACATCTTGCTTCCTTGTGTCCTCCTGACCAGGCTAAAACCCTGCTTAGATTCAGAACCCCCAAATGCTGTTTTTGAGCCTGCATTTATTTGATGATTGCTGGAGAAATGTTTAAAGATACCAATTTCTCCTCACAATCACTAACCTCCTGTTTCCTAAAGTTACCCAATCACTGTGATACACTATTTCATCAATTCTAAAACATGCATTTTGTGTATTTGTTGCTAGGGTTGGTAGACAGAAACAATATAATTTGAATGCCTTAACAACAGATTTTCTCAGTTCTGGAAGCTGAAAGGCCACCTCAGTCAAATTTCTACACGGAGAGGGGCTTTTTGTTTTGTGTTCAGCATCAAGAACTATACCTGACATGCCAGCTTCATTATTTAATGAGCAAATACCAATCCAATCTGTGTATGTATATGTTAAGAGGGAAGCACTAGATGAGAAACCAGTCCCTGGATACTGAATTACATTAAAACCATAATAAAATTGCACAACAATTAATCAAAGAAATCCAGTACACTTTATGAGACCAAGATGTCGGTTGCCAAGGATTCAGTCACCTACAAGAAAAGCAGTAATGAAGATCCCATCTCAGATCTAGCCCTATGACAAACATATAGAAAAAGGGAGTTCTCTCTGGCAGAACCAGAGTAGGTGATCAGAAAACTCACTTTCCTGCTGGGTGGTGGTGGCACGTCTCTTTAACCCCAGCATCCAGGGAGGCAGAGGCAGCTGGGTCTCTGTGAGTTTGAGGCCAGCCTCGTCTACAGAGTGAGTTCTACACAGAGAAACCCTGTCTCAAAAAGCCAAGACCAAAAAAAAAAAAAAAAAAAAAATCACTTTCCCACCATCCCCTTTGGATATGAGCAAGCACAAATATGCAGTTTGACCAGTATTATATGCTTTCATTTTTCTCCTACTATCCTAATGGAAGGTTTTTTTCCTTTTCAAATGTAATGATTCTTCTGTTTCTAACACTATAAACTGATGTTGGTGTAGTTAATTAACTATATAATAATTAATAATGGGCCACAGTGAGCTGTATGTATATTTGACCTGAAGAGGAAAAACAAATCATACAAAGGTTTTTGGACTTCAGTTTGAATTTGTCTCCCTAAGGATCTTTCTTTTTTTATTATTAATCTATTTTTTACACTCCATCCCTAAGATATCTTAATAGGCATGACTCTTAAAAGCTGTGGGTGCTCAGTGTTAAGTAACATTTTCGACTGGATCATGGGACAGAAAAGGATTATAAACTTCATTCTCATTTATGTGTGAGACAGGGGAAGGGGGAGAGGAAGAGAAGAGAAAATGAGAACTATGGCCACAGCACGAATGTCACAGTCAGAGGACTTTGTAGACACAGTTTGCAGAATTGGTTTGGGGAATCAAACTCAGGTTGTTAGGCTTATGCTGTAAGCATGTTTACCCAGTGAGCCATCAATAAATCCAATAGGCTATAGTTTAATGTGTTTAAAACCCTTGTATTTGACAACTAGCTCTGTGCTATCTCTGCAACTTCTCTGCAAGTGTTACAAAGTAGAGTATATATAAAAAGATGCCTATGAAATGGCTTTTCACCTGTAGCACTGTTTTTCTTCAGCTTTCTACTGGGAAACTACGGGCTCACTATACTTAAGTCTCTGAGATGCAGACTAGTGCACCCTTCACTTCTGCCACTACGGAGGCCACAGGACCCAGGTTTGACCCACTGAACAATATATCACATTTTGACAGTTATAGATTAGGGAATGCATGTGACTCAGAGCCAGCAAGAAGCAATTCCAAGACCCTTGCAGAACTGCTAAGGAACATGGACTCTCTCCATTAGGTTTCTGAGGGAAGTTTTACCAGTCTTATTGCCTTCAGGAAGGAAAACAAGAACAATGCATGCGAGCACAGGACCACCAGCAAAAGAGGAATGAAAGGAGTTGACAGCACCATGTGACCTCCTCCACTTAGCCAGGCCCTGGTCTTAAACTGGTATTTGGTATATAAGGAAAACTAAGTTGGATTTTCTGAATCTTGCAACCTGAAGGAATTCTGACTAGTATACAAATTTCCTGAGTGTGAAAATATGCATATAAAATTCTTTAGAATTATGTAATGTGAATTGGATTGGGGTCACAAGAGCTACTCACAAGATCACATTTCTTACATTTCCCATTTTTTATTTAGCATTTGTATGTGACAGCCCACACATGCCACAGTGCACCTGTGGAGTTCAGAGGACAACTTGCCAGAGTCAATTCTCTCCTTCTGCCATGTGGGTTCTAGGGAAGGAACTCAGATCTACAGGGTTGGTAGCAAGTACTTCGTCCACTGTGCCATCTTGCTGACCCATATTTCTAAAGTGTTTAATTCATTCAGAACATAAGTTTCCATAATAAAAATAGTAAACATGGCTAGAGAGATGGCTCAGCAATCAAGAGCACTAGCTGCTCTTTCAGGCAGGAGACAATTCCCAGTACCCATTTGTTGGCTCACAACTCTAGTTCCAATGGATCCAATGACCTCTTCTGGCTTCAGCTGGCACTGCCCTGCAACAATATGGCTGGCATTTGTCATCAGCATCTGTTTTCTATTTGGCATTGTAATAGGTAGATAATGGTACACTGTTTTCAAAGTGTTTTCTCCCAGTCCATGTCTTGACTTCTCATTTCCTTTTTTATTTGGGGAGGGTTGAGACAGCTTCTATTTCTGGAACTTGGTATGTAGACCAGACTGGCCTCAAACTCATGAAGATCGTCCTCCAGCCTCTGTCTTCCAAGAACTGGGATTAAAGTCATGTTTTACTCTCACTGTGAGCAGAATATTTATTTTTGTGAGGTTCAACTTCCAATTCTTTTATGAATCAGGCTTTGGTGTTTTTTTTTTTAATTCTTTAATTATTACTCATATTTACATACCCATCTCCCCCATTCCCTTGCCC
Organism: Cricetulus griseus; assembly: GCF_003668045.3. NCBI lineage: Eukaryota > Metazoa > Chordata > Mammalia > Rodentia > Cricetidae > Cricetulus > Cricetulus griseus. The sequence continues at coordinate 240,342,776 of NC_048596.1, read as the reverse complement.
TCGGCTTTGGTGTTTTAGCTTAAAAGTTAACACCAATCCGAAGGTCAACCAAATTTTCTTTCCTTTTTCATTAAACAGTATCATAAAGTAGATGAAAAGAGAAAACTTATTTTTGACAGTCTCATACATGTTACACAATGTCACTTGGTGATATCTATACATCTCCCCCACCTCTCATCTCACTTCCATATCTCTTTTTAAAAGTCCTTAGAAATCTGTAAACTCCAAGTCCAGTTATGCACATTTGTCTGAAGTCTTGCCCTGAGGTGTGGGCAACCTACCAAACTCTCCCCCTCAAAGAAAAGTGGCTTTTCAATGTTTTGTACTTTGAACATTCTATGAATATGGATACAGGTTAATTAACATGTATCCTTCATTATTGTTATCTATAATTCCACTATCTTAAACTTTCAATCCCTGAGCAGTCATCAACTGCTTTTAGTCCCTCAGCTAAGGGTGAAGTATCAGAGCCCTCCCTTCCAGCTGAAATTTTAAGTGCATGGGGGTTTTGCCTGCATGTATGGAATGTGCTTGAAGTGCTGGTAGAGGCCAGCAGAGGGCTTCAGCTGCCATGTGGTTGGAGTAACACCTGGTTGTGAGCCACACTATGGATGCTGGGATTTTAAACTCTTGATCTCATGCTGGTACCCACACCTGTGATAAGTTCATTCAAGCAACAGCTATGCATGTCCAGAGGCCAGTCTTTCACAGCACTCTTCTGATATCACATGTGCCCTGACCCATCTTCCTCAGTGTTCCCTGAGCCTTGGGGGCTTGGTTGATACACATGTTCCATCTATAGCTGCTAAGTCACAACCCCTTATTCTCAGCATTTGAACAGTTGATGGATTTCTACATTACCATGATTCTCTACAATAAGCTTTTCTGACCGAATTTGAGAACAGCCATCAATTTGTTGGCACCAAGCAAGAGCCGGGTAAATAAGCTGAACTTTAGGCAGATTGCTTAGTATCTCTGACTTTGTTTTCTTTTTTTCAAAAAAAAAAAAACTTGTCTCATTTCATGATATTCCTGTGTGAGTGTATGAGCCCCTAGAGCATCATTTGTCAATGACCCTTGGGGTTCCAAGGAACCTTTCATAGGGGTAGGTAGGGTATCAGATACCCTGCATATCAAATAATTTACATTATGATTCATAGCACTAGCAAGCAGGGCAGTGGTGGCTCATGCCTTTAGTTCCAGCAGTTGGAGAGGCAGAAGCAGGCAGATCTCTGTGCGTTCAAGACTAGCCTGGCCTACAGTTAGTTCGAGGACAGCCAGGGCTATACAGTGAAACCTGGTCTTGAAAAAACCAAAACCAAAAATGATAAACAGTGGCAAAATTACATTTATGAAGTAGCAAAGAAATAATTTCATGGTTGGGGGTGGCTACAACATGAGGAACTGTGTTAAAGGGTCTCAGCATTAGGAAGGTTGAGAACTACTACCCTAAATTTAACAGTCATGGGTTGCCATTTAGGTACTGGGAACAAAATCCTCATCTTCTTCAAGATCAGCTAGTGCTCCTAACTGCTGAACCATCTCTCCAGCCCCTCATAGTCTCTGCTAGCCTTTTATAGGTTCGTGTTCTATTGAACTGGCTAGTCCAGGTTTGCTTTCACAATTAAACTTCAGATTTAACAGGGCCAGTGAGGTGGCTGAGCAGGTAAAGATGGCTGCCTCCAAGCCAGATGACCCAAGGTGGACCCCTGGAACCCACATGGAAGGAGAACCAAGTCCCATGAATTGTCTTCTGACCTCTACATTAGCACCATGGCATGTGTATACCCCAAAATAAAATTGTTTTTTTAAAGTTTAGAACCCATTTATCCATATATAACGCAACCTGCTAGAAATAGTAAAAACATGAAACTGGTCTAGGTTTCCGCCAAATGATGAATGGCTAAAGAAAATGTGATACACACACACTAACAACTCATAAAAACCATGAAATCCTGTTATTTGTAGCACAATAGATAAGCCTGGTTGGCTTTTTGTTTTTTTGAGACAGGGGCTCACTATGTGGCTCTAGCTGCCCTAGAACTATGTAGAGCAGGCTGACTTCAAACTTACCTGTGTCTGCCTCCCAAGTGCTCAGATTAAAGGTGTACGCCACCACCACCCAGCCTTTTGAATAACTTTACATAATGAAATAAGTAAGGAAAACACAAATACCATGTTCTCATTGGGATGTTGAATTGTAAGAGAGCAATCATGGCTGAGGAGAATGATTAGGAGGCAAGAGGGATGAGGACAGCTAACAGGAACAGGGATGCAGCTGGACAGCAAGAGCCACAAGGGCAATCATGGCTGAGGATGCCAGGAGACTGGTGGGGTAATGATAGATAGCTAACAGGAATAGGATGCAGCTGGACAGCAAGAGTGACTTCTGTGTTCTATAAAAGCACAGTAGGGTAACTGTGGCTTTTAATAAATGCATGTTCAAAATAAGTACTAATAAAAACAAAGAAATGATAAATGTTCTAAGTGACGGATTTGCCAGTTGCCTTCATCTAATCCCTATACACAGTATACAAATATTGAAATAACACATTTTACTTCAAAATTATGCACATGTTAATTTAAATATTAGAAAAATGTTTTGCTGAGATTGCAAATAATTTGTGGCTAGTATTTTCAGTTCCAAATTTAGAAAAGTGTGAATGACACAATGACATGAATTGTACTTACAAGCCCATCCCATAATCACGACATGTAGATTTGTTGAGGTCAGGGGCACAAGTACCAAGCACTTTCAAGGTTACTATATAAACCAAAAGTGCATTATTATATATTCTCACAAGCATCTATATGAGGCTTTTAAAATTCAATTTGATGTGATAAACTCCTGTAGCTTTAATTTCGTATTTCATATGCTTTTTAGAAATATTTTATTAATGCTTTGCCTTAATGTTATGTGCACTATGTGACTGCATTGCCTAAGGAGGCCAGAAGAGGGCATACAATCCCCTGGAACTGGAGTTATGCATAGTTGTGAGCTACTATATTGTGCTGGGAACTAAACCTGAGTCCTCTTCAGGAGTAGAAAGCACTCTTAACTACTGAGACATCTCTCCAGCCCTTCATATGTTTTTCATTTAGTTTTTCCTTTTAAAGTGTCCTTGGAACATAAGGATTTTTTCCCTTTTTCTTTTTTAATGCAGGATCTTGCTAGGTAGCCTTGGTTAATCTTGAACTCATCTTCATGCCTCAACCTGCAGGAATATAGACCCATGTTAACACTCAACTCTTCATTGTGGGTGTAAATCTTTCTTGAGTTAAACATACTGTAAATGTATTACCTTTAACTTTGCAGTGTCATTTACTGTACAAAACTTTTAAAATCTAAGACAATTTTATCAATCTTTTATTTGCTTTAAAAAATCTGGTGTAAGAAATATTTTCCTAAGTTTATAACACACACTGCCTAAATTTTAAACATTTAAGTTTCTTGCCATTTTGTCTTTGTTCTATATGGAAATTTAATTTAGTTTTTTCATAAGGTAGAGATCTACTTTTACTTTTCATCTGCAAGGAACAGATTGCGTATTGCCACTTACTGTCTGCTTTACCTCCACTGATTTGAAGGGCTATGTAATAGAATGTTTTACATATGTGTGTTCATTTGTTCATCCCTGTACTCATAATTGATCATTAGTATTTTTTGTAATTAACCTTGGTCATTCTTTCTTCCATATAAAATATACAATCATTTTGTAAAATCTAAAAATTATTTAGATTTTTAAAAAAAATCTGAAAATAAAACCTATGAAAATGAATTTTCAGTATCTACTTCTCTCATATTGTTATACTTTTAAAATGTCCTTCAAATATGCTTTGTACTTTTCCTTCACTCCTCCAAGATTACAGTTTGCTACAGAGTGGGACATTTTGTTTTGCTTTGTTTTTGTTTTTTGGAAACAGAGTTTCTCTGTGTAGCTTTGGAACCTGTCCTAGAACTAGCTCTCATAGAACAGGCTCATCTCGAACTCACAGAGATCCACCTGCCTCTACCTCCCAAGTGCTGGGACTAAAGGCATGTGCCATCACTGCCTGGCCAGAGTGGGGCATTTTTATCTATTACATTTCCCCCAACTGATACATGGGAGTACTATAATCGCAAAACTGTTTTTGGAGTGACAGTTCAAATTTTCGTCTCATTGGCCCACAGTTAGTTTCACTTTTTCCTTTTCATTCTTGTAATCTTTTCTCACTTCTCTATGACTTCTGTGTATCTAGTTTTAAGAATGTTTTTACTTCAATTTATTTAACTATAAATACAGATCCTTTTCTTTAAATGGGTAAAAAGGTGTTTTATACCAAAATGCTCTGAAAGGTTGAGCCATCACTGCAATCCAGAGGTAAGTGAAATAAGCACTATTAGTTCATTTTTGTTAGCTTTTCAGACTGGGACTTAATCATCCCAGGGTAGCTTTCAAACTGCTCCAGTCTCTCAAGTACCAGTGTGACAGGCAGTCACTGTAACTGGCTCTAGTAAATACTGTTTAGGACTTTTGATAACAATGTCTATAAATGAAATAATCTACAATTTCTAGGAAAATTTGAGATAAGTCAATATAAGTTTAAGATAAACTGAATACCTCCCCCACCACCAAAGGTTCATATAATACAGGAATTACACATACAATGATAACCTGGAAGTCTACTCTTTTGTGGAGAAGGAATTTACAATTATCAATTCACAGTCTTTATTGTAGGAATGCTCTACAGGCTGTCTTATTTCATAGACTTGTATTTTTGGGGGAGGGAGTGCTTTCTGTTTGAAATTTATTATTATTTTTGGTGAGAAAACATATTGTATTTCAACCAACTCTTAAATTGGTACTGATTTTAACTCATTTAAAAATGAATTACATTGCCAGGCACTGGTGGCACACATCTTTAATCCTAGCACTCGGGAGGCAGAAGCAGGCGAGACTGAGTTCGAGGCCAGCCTGATCTACAGAGTTCCAAGACAGGCTCCAAAACAATATAGAGAAAAACAAAAACAAACAAACAAACAAACAAACAAACAACAAAAAAAGGAATTACATTGTGTGTATACTTGCAAAGGAATGTATACACTGTATGTGTGTTCATTTTGTGTAAATGTCTCATACTTTGAGGAATTCTTTATCTCTTGACAGCTGTTTTGTGTGTGTGTGTGTGTGTGTGTGTGTGTGAGAGAGAGAGAGAGAGAGAGAGAGAGAGAGAGAGAGAGAGAGAGAGAGAGAGAGAGAGAGAGTGCTAAACTCTCCACTGTGATGTTAAAACCTTTCTATTTCCTTTTCTTTTTAACTTATGAAATGGGGTCTCATGAAACCTGCGCTGAGTTCAAGCTGTGAAGCAGAGTACCTTGATCTTCTAATTCTCCTGCCTCCCATTTCCCAGGCATTGAGATTAAAAGGGTAGACCTTCATGCATGGTATTATGATGTACTGGGGATCAAATTTAGAGCTTTGTTCTTCCTAGGCAAACCTCTATCAACTGACCCAATCCTCATTCCCCATTCTTTTAAAAAACTCCATTAGATGTGTTCCCCCCTCCCAGAGGCAATATATGCCATTGTTCTAATCCTAAATTATGATCTTCTGATAAAGCAAAAGTACATCACTTAGTTTTCATAAGGGAAACAAATGGACCGTGTATCTCTGGCTGGCCTGGAACACTATGTAAATCAGGCGGTCTTTTAATTTAGAGACTGGCCTGCCTATGGGTCTGCCTATGAGCTTGGGTGTCCATGCCCAGTTTACTGCTGGCATTTTAAGATTTACTCTCTTTCATCCTTTTCTTGGATTGAGTTTACTACATTTCCTTCCCTCCTTCCTCAGTTGATTTGAGATCACTAAAAATTTGGCCTCCTACTCTTTAGAGTCATTTCAGCAAAGTATATGCTTTTAATTCCAGCACTTTGGAGGCATAAATCTAGATCTCACAGAAATTTAATATTTACCACTACACCTTAAAATCCTTAAGCTTTTCTTAATAGGTGGAAAACTATTATTTATTCTAAACTTGCATTTCCCTTCCTTACCCATGTAATTTAATCTCAGTGTAAGGAAGTATGACTCCAGGTTTTACCCTGACACCCTATCGAGAATCTGCTTCTTCACACACACTATGATCATGCAAGCATAGCTACACGTGTCCACATTGCTGGCACTTAGGAGGTGGAAGCAGGAGGATCAGGAAGAGTTCAATATCCTTCTTGGCTACATAGTATGTTCAAAGTCATTTTGAACTACATGAGATTGCCTCAAAAAGAAAGCAAAAGGTTATATTCATTCATATTTTTACTATCTAAAACAATCTATTTCCAATAGCTTCAATAATTCTCCAAGTGGTAAAAAAGCAAATATATTAAGTTTGACAAAAATACTAAAGACATCAGTTTTACTACTATTTTAAAGTAAAGACATGTTTAAAAACTCATTCTCTATATGCATAAGGGAAAAGAAATGGAAGGGGGCTAGAAAGATGGCTCAGGGGCTAAGCATGCCTATTGCTCTTGCAGATCCCCCAATGTTGGTTCCCAGCACCTACATGGTGGTTCACAACCTTCTGAAACTTGTTCTAGGAATAGAATGTCTTTTCTAACTCCTATGGACTCCTGAAAGCAAATAGTGTACACACATATACCCCAACACAAACACATGAAATTAAGTTTTCTTGTGTTTTTTTTTATTTTTTATTTTTGAGACAGGGTTTCTGTGTAGCTTTGGAGCCTATCCTGGCACTTGCTTTGTAGACCAGGTGGGCTCTAACTCACAGAGATCAGCCTACCTCTGCCTCCCAAGTGCTGGGATTAAGGGTGTGTGCCACCAACGCCGGCTTAAGTGTTCTTTACCATGAAATGTAATGTTAGTATATGAGAAGTACACATGGGCTTTTAACTTCTGTCCTTGAAATCATACAAATTTTGAGTTTGAGACATCTTTAGACTCATAATGAGTTCAGCATGGTGGAAACATAGAACCCGATTAGCCAAAATCAGCCACAGTTTTATATTACATTTGGATATTCTTAGATGAGGCAAATACCCTTACCATTTGCTTGTTGCCTAAAAAGGCAGCTTTTCCTTTATGTTATATTCATATTCTTAGTTTTCCTTTCATGTGCCTCCCCCAAAGAGTTTTTAAATAGGGAACAAAATTTTAAAATAGGGGACAAAAAAAAAAAAAAGACAAAGTCATTAAACAAACACTGCCATCTCCTTTACTTGACAAAACATCTGAATTCTGAACATTTCCATGTGCAAGTGTAACTGTCTGAAAATGAACACCATATTTTACTTGCAATAAAAATAAATTTCATCATACTCCTTTAATAAGGACAGTAAGAAATGTTTGATAAAGTTCAAAAGGACACACAGCCTCTTGATAGTGAAGCGGCCGAATTCTGCAAGAGTATATGGGGACTTGAAATGTTGTTGGGCTCATTTTTTGAAAACAAATCTTACCATTGGTTTCTTTTGTAAAATGTGAGAAAGATTAAATAGAAAAATTGTTGTGACCCCCTTTCCTTCCTTCCTACCTTTCTTGTTTTTCGAGATAGGGATTCTCTGTGTAGCCTTGGCTGTTCTGGAACACTCTCTGTAGACCAGGCTGGCCTTGAACTAAGAGATCCACCCACCTGCCTCCCAGTGCTTTGATTAAAGGTGTGTGCCACCACCACCTAGCACATGCATCTTCTTAGGTAAATTTATTCTTCAGAGTTTTGGGAATTGAGGATCTGAGTTTGGATTTTCTTAAAACTCTCATGTCTGTCTCTTGGAAAGTTATTACCCCAAAAGAATTCATAATCTTGTTTGAAGACAATGCTATATTGCCTATACTTGTTTAAAACCCCAGTTTCCAGAATGTAAAGATAACTATACATTTTTCTAAAATGTTACTTTTTTCTTATTTTTTCAAAACAGGGTTCTCACTATGTAGCTCTGGCTGTCCTGGCCTTCACTAAACAGACCAACCATGCTGGCCTCAAATTTAGAGATCCACCAGACTCGGCCTCCAGAAGGGCTGGCACTGAAGGTGTGGGCTACTATGTCCAGCTCAAGAATCCTTCTTAAAAATAGCCAAGTGTGGTGGTGCACTCCTCTAATCCCAGCACTCAGAAGGCAAGCCAATCTCTTTGAGTTCAAGGCTGGCCTGATCTACACAATTTTTAGACTCAGGCAATCTAGAGTTACATAGCCAGACTCTACCTCAATGCAAAAACAAAGTAAAACCCCATCAAAAACCCAATTCTGAATACATGACTAACAGTGTATGTACTTTGGCTGAGGACAAAGTTTTCTCCTTAAAAAGCCAGAAAAGTTTGATAGACCTCTAGAAGTTGACGTTGGTAACGGAGTTTAAATTTCTAAAAAAAAAAAAAATTTCATTTAAAGTCCAGCAGAAACACAAAATGTGAATTAAGTTGTATTTGAATGCCTTCCAAATATGGTACAAACACAACACACAAAATCTTTCCTAACTTCATTATTTTTGTAAAGTCTTGCTAATTGCCCAGGCTAGCCTCCAACTGACTATCAAGTCAGCCCAGCCTCTGGAGCAGCTGGGATTACAATAATGTAAACTGTGTCTGGCTCTATTTTTCATCTTTGCCAACAACATAGTTTCTAAGAGACTGTTTAGTAATTGTTTTCAACTGTTATTTTTTATTTATGAAGTTCAATAAGCATTTTTACAAAATGCTTTCATTTTCATGAAATATGACACATGAAAAAAACCCATGATGTTGAAAATGGATGTTTTCTTTCAAATAACCATATAACATTATTGTATTAACCCTTATACACATGGGACTAAGCACAGCAATAAAATAGTTATAACCAAAATATATATTAAACATTTATGTAGTACCTATTATTTTGCAGGCACTGTTCTAAAAACTCAGAATACAGGGATAAGTGAACATAAGTACTATGAATTTCCTCATTTTACATGATAAAACTGGAGCATCTAGCCAAAAACTCAGAAAAATTTCAAAGTTCTGGTTCCAATGGATGTTTTATTTACATAAAATCTTTCTGTATTTTATTTATTTTTGCCTTTTAAAGACCTTATCAGCTAATATGTATGGTTCAACTAGCAGGAATGGCCATTTCATTTTTCTTTTGGAGAATTTTGATAAATTTTTCAACAGAATGCACTGTTCAAGACTTTATTTTAAATAACTGGGGAATATTCTTTCATACTTTATCCCCCTTCCCTTCTACTCCAGGAAGGCAAAATGAACTAAAGTTCACAGAACTCTCCCTCAGATTAGAAATGTGTCCAAGAGCCAGGCGTTGGTAGCGCATGCCTTTAATCCCAGCACTCGGGAGGCAGAGGCAGGGGGACTCTCTGTGAGTTCGAGGCCAGCCTGGTCTCCAGAGTGAGTGCCAGGATAGGCTCCAAAGCTACACAGAGAAACACTGTCTCAAAAAACAACAACAAAAAGTGTCCATGAGTCAAGGTAATTAACCCTTACTCAAGTCCAGGAAGTGACTTGAGATTGTTGCTAGTCATTTGTTATAGTATGGATATGAAGGGTCTCCCCACTTGTCTAATCACTGAGTTACTATCAGTGGGTTAATACCTTAATGGTTCACATGATGGTACTACAGGGAGGTAGAAGGTAAAAGTGTCCTGGAAAGGCTTCTCTACTCTCTGCTGCTTGACTGCCAAGGATGAGCAGCATCTGCCATACCCACAGCCATATTCTGGCTCACTTCCAGACCCAACTAATGGATCTAGCTGACCTTCCACTGAAACTGTAGACACTATGAACCACAATTCCTTCCATGTTTTTGTCTGGCATTTTATCACAATGACAAGAAATCAACTCACCATCTACTTTTACTTCAAGAGAAAATAAATCTACAATGCTCAAAATATAGAGAAATTTGGGTAGGCCATTGACCTGCACATACATGATTTATTCTTGCCTTTCCTAGTTAAAAGTGTAGAAATTATGTTGAGTGATTTTAAGCTTCAATATTTTAACAAAAATACTAGATAAAATATGAATGTAGAATGATTTTCATTAATAAATATAGAACTGTCAAGAGTAGCTTATCTATTTTACTAAAAAAATAGTTTACAAAACATTTACCCTCAAATTCTAAGTGATTATGAAGCATTATATTAGCACTTCTACAAAACCACAATTTAACTAGGAAGACAAAAATGTTTTATTTTAAACCACTGAAAAAAACCAAATATCTGTTATTTTAGAAACTGTGGTTTTCTGAATGTGGTACACACTCCCAGATACCTTAATACTGCAAATGATCCTATCATCTTCTCTAACATCAACAACACTTGACAAAGTTAGAGATATCCCGAGCGTCTGCTAATCACTTCCAAAGTCATCATCTTTGGGTTCAACTCATTTACACAAGTACAAGTTCTGTCCAAGATGTTCCTGACACATGAAGTTTCCAGTTGAATTTCAGAAAAGTTAAGAAAAGTATCTTCCTTTTTTGCCTGTGAATGTTTGCGTATTGCTGTACTGTTGGCTTATATCCACTACAGACACTGGTTCTAGGCCAGCCCAAGGGTCTTCAAGCATTGAAGGCTTAAAATAACTTTCCAACTCATTAGACATTCTTTTTTCTCTACCACGCCCTGATCCAAATGGTGTAGATGTCCTTGGAGAACCCTTTAGGAAAAAAATCATCAGTTAAAAAAAAAACATCTAATAGAGATAATTGGTACTTTTGACTCAAATTGAAGATTAGTGGGGATCACAAGTTGAAAATTGAAGCCCAATATATTAAGTTGCAAATTTCTTGTTTACTTTAAGCCAGTTGGCCACGGTGGCCCACACCTTTAACCCCAGCATTTGGGAGATAGGCAGGCAAGATCTATGTGAGTTCGAGGCCAGCCTGGCCTACAGAGCCAGTTCCAGGACAGCCAAGGCTGTTACATAGAGAAAAAACCCTGTCTCAAAGAACAAAACAAAAATAACAATTACTAAAAGCTAGTGTATATTTCCTTTAAAAAAAAAATGTCTTGAGTTTCTAATGTAATAATCCTACAGCACAAGCAGTGTTCAAATTAATTGTATTCAATTTTTCTTGAAAACTTCCTTTTTAACCTGATAGGTCTCAAATTTCTACAACTTTTACAATGCATGAAAATTTCCTACACTTTTTAAAAAAATCCATCTTTAAGAAATTCTGTTGGGTGAGAATACTCAAATTTGTAAAACACGGTAGATTTAAGTTGTTAGCCAAAGAGCTACTTCCTCCCTTGTGTTTTCACTCATTTCGAGGAAGAGAAATTTCCACAATCCTCGATTCTCCAATTTGAAGTAGAAGTCAATTTAGCTCTGGAAAAAAATGTAACGATAAAAAAAAAAAAAAAGAAAGCAAAACCAAGGGATGGACATCTGTAGGAAATGGCAAACAACAGTAGGGAATCATTCATGTCCTCCCCCTAGGAGTCCAGGATTATTTACTGAAAATAACTTGACAAAAAAAAAAAAAAAAAAAAAAAAAAAAAAAAAAACCTCTGGGGGTGTGAGAGAAGAAATGGAGGATTAAAAAAAAATTGTATAGAAATACGGTATACTCGTTAAGAGCACAATTTCTGTGGAACAGAACTATAGCTCTGCCACTTATGGTAATCTTAAAATAATTTCTTTACGCTTCAGTTTACTCATCTGCAAAATTGGGCCAACGTTGTATGTCGCCTCACAGAGGATTAAACAATCCACGTAAAGGGAATTTTAGTATCACGCCTGCCATTACAGGAAGAGCTCGGCAAACGCTAGCTATTGTCTTTACCTGGGGGTAGGTCTGCTGCTGCCCTGGGGAGTAGCCGAACTGATGCTGGGACCCCGCGGGGGACCTGGAGTAGGAGCCTGGGTAGCCGCCCGGGGACGGAGACCCGAAGCGGGCCCCCGAGAAGCTGCCGCCGTGCCGCGGAGAGTGGCTGCTCCCGTACGGCCTAGCCGGGGCCCGCACGGCGGAGTGTGGTGCGGACTCCCGTACCCGTCCCGCGGGGAGGGCGGCCGCGGCCCCCCGCCCAGGGCACCCCGGAAGCTGCTTCCGCCACCCCAGCCTCCTATCCCCGGGCCGGGGTACGGAGGAGTTGGGGGTCGAAAATTCGGTCGGTGCATATCAGGAACTGAAGATCTCCCTCGCCGATCCTCTCACCGGAACTCCAGCGATCGACCGCCAGAAATGAACTGGTATGGCTCTATTTATGTGGCCTTCCGGCCGCTAGCAAACTACGAAACCTTAGTTCCGGCAGCACAAAGGTTCCGGCCTCACAAAGCTTCCGCAGGAAGGCGGCTCAAGTCGGAGGATGGTGGTGTGCCTGAAGGGAGGAAAGACTTACGTCAGGGGGAAACCAAACCCTCGGCCCCAGCAAGAACACGGCCACCGGCGGCCTCAAGTACCCGAAGGCGGAAGCGGAAGACAGAACCCTTCGTCCCGCTTTATAGGCTGTGCGAGCAGCGGGGTGTGGGGACTGCGGTTGGGTGGGAGAGGGGCGTGTCGGGCGGGTCCGAGGGGGTGGACCACTGGGCTCTGAGGCTTCAGGAAGGCAGGGCGCGAAGCCGCTGCGGGGCAAGGGCGGGACTTGTGGGCTCTGGACAAAAGAGCTAGTCTCCTGGGACTGGAGTGGGGGCCAGAGCCGAGGCGCAGGGGTGGATGGAGAGGGATGAGTCCTAGGGGTAGGGAATGAGGGCAGGAGCCAGAGGGGGCGGGGCCAAGGGGGGGTCAGGAGCCAAAGGGGGAAGGGTGGAGGGGGGGGATGGTGAGGAGCCAGAGGGGCGTGGCCGAGGGGGCAGGAGCCAGAGGGGCGGGGCCGAGGGGCCTTGAAACGGAGGCCAGCGCCAAGGCGAAGCGGCGGGCTGGGCGGGGCCGAGTGAGGGGGCGGAGCGGGCGGGGCTGGCCTAGAGGCCTAAGGTCAAGGAGGGAGGTAGTGGCTGTGCTCTCACTCGGCTGAGTGGGCGATGCTGTGGACGCTGGCCAGAGCGTTGGCTCTTCGGAGACCCGGCCGAGGCAGGGCCGGCTGGAGGGGGCTGTGGACCGGCCGCCCGCAGTCAGGTACCCTCAGACACTAAGAGCCCAGACTCCCTGAGGAGAGAGCTCGCGCCTCGGGAGCGCCTGTCGTGCGCAGCCATCTCCTCAGGCTAGGCGACAACGCAGGGCTCGCTGCCGCGTTCCTGCCCTGCTTCTCTTCTCCACCCCTACCTTCTAGTTCCCCAAGTTTTGGTAACTTTTAAAAAACACTACCTCCCGTCAAAAGCTTACCTTTAGAAAGCAGACTGCTGCCTTGCTAACTTAGAGAGCCTGTGCTAATTGATTGGACCAACCCCTGTTTTTCAGTTCTTGTGGAAGTTGACAAAGTTAGGAAAAAAGATTTTTTTTTAAAAAAAAGGAAATTTAACTTCAACTTTAAAAATCTTGTAATTATAGAGAAACGGGATAATTCAGGAATGCCATCTTCTGCATAAGATACCTGTTTCAGATATTATTGTATAAGATGGAATTTCAAATTACTAGTTTTAAGGAGTTCCCCTTAGTCCTTCAGAATACTGAAATTGGCTCGGGGAATTTTGAGGCTCATTAAATTTGACCAGTGTATGGGCCTGTGGAGATTTTGTTTGTTTAGATTTTTTGTGTGTATGAGTGTTTTGCCTGCGTTTATGCACATGCATCTCTTACATGCCTGATGCCTTTGGAAATCAGAAGGAACTGGAGAAAAGTGTGGTTGTGATTTACCATGTAGGTGCTGCCAACAACTGGGTCTACAAGAGCAGTAAGTCCTTTCAACCACTGAGCTCCTGTCCCCTGTGGTTTTCATTCAGCCAGAGCACCCTTGCAGAGCATTTTGGCCTCTCTTCAGTCTCAGCCATCTTCACTGGCCCGACTAAAGAGTGTCTTGTCAGATTTATTTTTCATTAATGGAGACACAAACACAGGGGTTTTTTTAAATTTTTGTGGTGGTGGTTTATTCTTGGGCAAATCTGTTGGACTTTCTTGTTTTCTTCGTTTTGTTTTGTCTGGGACAATTTCCTAATATATACCCCAGGCTTGACCACATTTCTTTGTTCTGAAGACTAGTTATATAATTAGTCATGAAAGGATAATCTCACCATCAAGATATAGTGATATGATTAAAGCCTGCAGACTACAGTTTATCTAACATTTGTATTGTTCTAAAATTTTCTAAACATTTTCTTTAGCTTAGTATCTGGCAGTTGGGCATTCATACTTACTGAATAAATAAGTCACATATATCACACATATATGTAGTGATATTTATGCTGTATTAAAGCTTGCCTAAGGATTCAGAAAGCAAAGTCAGCCACAAGCCATAGAAGCCAGGTACTCACTTTTAATCCCAGCAGCTAGAAGCTAGGAGGTGGTGGTCTACACCTTTAATCCTAGGACTCAGGATTTAGAGGTAGAGGGATCTCTCTGAGTTCAAGGCCACCCAGGGAGATTGAATCAGTCTAAAAGAGTAACATCACATGCCTTTAATCCCAGCACTCGAGGGGTATAAAAAAATAGAAGCAGGGTCTTCAGTATTCAGTAGGAAGCATTCACTCTCCAGCAATGCTGAGGAGAGCGCATGGATCAGCGCTTTCAGCCTGAGCTAGTGACCACCTGCTTTGCTTTTCTGAAACTTGAAACCCAGTATCAGTCTGTGGGTCTTTTATTTTTCCTGTTACACATGATTCAATAGTAATATCAGTGATTTAATAATCTACACTACAAGGGGAGCCAAGAAGTAGAGTGATGGGGACCAAAACTACATTTATTATGTATTTCTATAACTGTCAGAAGATATGCAGAATTGTGCCTCAGTTGTTCAATATTATCTTTTTACTTGAATTCTGTTTCTAGAGTGGAATCAAGTCTAGGGCCTTGTGCATTCAAGACAAGCTGTTTACTATTGAGCTTCAGTTTATCCCAGGTCCCCAGAATGCTCTTATATCTATCTACACAATACACTAAAAATCTGGGAGAGGAAGATATGCAATGGAAAATTTTGCCAGGTAGATTATTTAAGACAGTGTACCTACCTACACATCTGTACGTATACATAAAGGTTGTCCAAAACTGAATCTTTAATCATATGAAATTCAAGATCCATTTTAATCTCTTTTTACAGAGTTTCTTCTTTCAAATGACAATTTTGGCAAGAACAGTTAAATGATTTGTTTAAACTCACCTAGCAAGATCAGAATTCAGACTTTCTGAATTCCAGAGATTTTTTTTTCCCTCTTAGAAATACAAATTAAAGCAGGGCGTTGGTGGCACATACCTTTAATCCCAGCACTTGGGAGGCAGAGGCAGAGTGCCAGGATAGGCTCCAAAGCTACACAGATAAACCCTATCTCGAAAAACAAAAACAAAAACAAAAACAAAAAAAAAGAAAGGAAGAAAGAAATACAAATTAAAGCAGGGCGTTGGTGGCACATACCTTTAATCCCAGCACTTGGGAGGCAGAGGTAGGTGGATCTCTGTGAGTTAGAGACCAGCCTGGTCTATAAGAGCTAGTTCCAGGACAGGCCCCGAAGCTACACAAGAGAAACCCTGTCTCGAAAAACAAAACAAATGCAAATTAATAGTTGATTATTTGAAAAACAAAACTTTTTAAAAAAGCATATAAATTTTGAAGGTGTCCAGGCATGGTGACATATGACTTTGTTTTTTGTTTGTTTGTCTTTTGAGACTGTCCTAGAACTCAGATCCACCAGCCTCTGCCTCCTGAGGGCTGGGATGGAAGGCATGAGCCACCACCACCCAGTGTGAAACATGTCCTAGTATCTGAGAAGTAGAGGCAGGTGGAATCTCTGTAAGTTCCAGTCCAGCCTCAGCCTCATCTACATACTGAGCTTCAAGATGGCCAGAGCTTTACATAATAGAGACCCTGTCCAAAAAAAAAAAAAAAAAAAAAAGGAAAGAAAAAGGAAAGAAACAAGAAAAAAAAAAGAAGAAGAAGAAGAAGAAAGAAAGCGGTACTGTGGAGTTTCTTTTGAATTCACAGATTATGAATATACTTTTTTTTTTTTTTTTGGTTTTTCGAGACTGGGTTTCTCTGTATTGCTTTGGAAGCTGTTCTGCAACTCGCTCTGGAGATCAGGGTGGCCTTGAACTCACAGAGATTTGCCTGCCTCTGCCTCCCGAGTACTGTGATCAAAGGTGTGCACCACCAACGCCCGGCTATAAATATACTCTAAGCTAGTGAACCACAACTGTAGTCAGGGTATTCCTAAGCTTTAGACTGGGATTTACAGTTTGACTGGCTGAGCTGGTGAGCCCAAGAGCCCCATACTGAAAATTTCCTTGTAGTTGTAGTGATTTTAGTGAAAGCATGAGGGGAAGGAAATTTTAGTTGTGTTTCCTGGAAGTGTAAAAACTAGAGAATTGTAATGATGGCTGTGAGTATATAGTAGCTTTCTCATGGAGGGAAAAGGAAATTACCCATTTTTGTTAGCAAATAGACATGGTTCCTGCAAAAAGAACAGCACACACAGTGTAGGGATGACCTTAGGCCCCTAGGCCAGCCCTTACCCCCTCTATCCAGGCCCTCGGGCCCGCCCCCCTCAGGTACACACCATCACACTCTGGTGCTGGCTTCTGCCTCAGGACAGCTGCTAGCTAGGTGTTGTCTTTAGTTAGCATTGTATATATAGACATGAATAATCTCAAAACTCTCTGAGTTCTTGAGAACTCTGTGGTGGTAGTGTTTTAGATTGCAGAAATTAAAGCAAGTAACAAGATGAGGAAACAGAAGTGTGGATATGAGTGGAGTCTGCTTGTTTCTATAATGTTGCAATCTTTATTTAGATTATCTAAAATGTATGTGTGTTTACAATGGATATCAATTTAATTTCTTTTCATCAAGTCATATTTTCAAAACAAAACACAAATATAAAAACGGTAACAAAAACCTGCTTGAGAGCCCAATATATATATATATATATATATATATTATATATATATATATATATAATGAACAATGTTTAAAACAGACACCAAGGAAAACAGACCAAGGAACCAGAATTCTGCTCACCTTCTACCCTGCAAAGAAACTCTTGGACCCCTCTGAAGAATTCCCAGATCTCAAGCAAAAAATTCTGAACACACCCCATTTTAGGTAAATGGCAGTAATCAGTGCTTTATGTAACTGATATTTTGGTTACTTGCACTGTGTCTGCAAGAAGTAAATATTTTCATGTTTCTGCATTTCTAACACTTTCTAAATGGAAACTGGGTTAAAGGACAAGCCTTGGAAGTTAAAGGATGATTGATTAGATAGTTTGGAGTGTTTATAGTTAAAGGAATATAAACCGAGAGGCTTAGATGCATTCTCAGGACTGAAAACTCAGTGAGGTTGCTGTCCCCCTGGAAAGGCTATTTATATCCCCCACAGGGTAGAATCTCAGTATCAGTTCAATTTTTCTCCCAGGGAATATTTGCTTCCATTTATCAGAGGAGGGTGGCAGCTGGACTATCATCCTGCACAAACTCCTAGATTCATAATTTTGGGGGTCTTCTCTTGTGGTTCAACCCCTGTAATTTGGTTACCGAGAAGTGAATATATGATTAGCTCTATTTGTTCATTAATAAGAAGGGGTGAATCTGCTTCAAACACAGTAAATCACTTAATATTTCCATTAACAAAACAAGATTTACAGGACCCTTTTTTTTTTAAGTCTCTTAAGATTCAAATTCCATTGCTTTGTTAAAATTTTTATTCCCTTTCCATTTCTAAGTATGTATAGTGATCAGGCACAAGAGAAATGTGTTATACATATTTATGTCTTTCCACACTAATAATTTTCACCCATGCATGACACATGAATTAATGCAGTTATACCAGCAGAAGTCTCCATTGAAATTAATAAAAAAAAACTTACCGAAATAATTCTATATGAAGAAATAAAAGAGTTAAAAGGAGTAGATGTGAGTTTCAAAGAAACATTGAGATGGATTGTTGAGGGTAGGAAGTTTATTAGAAGGGCTATTAATACCATGAACAAATAGATACCAGCATGGGGCAGGGCTCTGAAGAAAGTTTAGAGACAGAGAAATTGGTGGGTACTCTGCAACAAAATCAGACTCATGAGGCAGGACTTTTGGCCTTTTGCTCTCTGGTTTCGTAGCAGGAGACAGGAGACCAGAGCATATGCATGGCCGCCAGTACCCACTTTTGTGAATCAGTTACCCAGGTGAGAAATCCTGGCACCTGGAAGCCCTGTTAGCTAGAGATTCACAGTTTCTTAATAGGGTGTCTGTCAGCATATGCAAGAGGGATGGGGCTCTTGCAGGTATTGTGGCCTGAACATCATTCTGGCTGGAGTCTGACATTAGAAGTGAGTCATGCTTTCTAGAAATAAACACTAAAAGATTACTTTAAATGAGCAGATGACATTGTAATGTCATTGGAATCTGTATCTTTGTAGTTTTCCAATTTTAAAATGATACACTTAATGCTTTTATGGTTTGAGTGTCCCCTCCAAGACACAAGTTGAAATTTAATCATAACTATAATAGTATTGGCCTTTAAAAGATGTTTAGGACTTTGGGGACTCAGTCCTCATGAGGGGTTAGCGTGGTTATAAGTTAGTTATTGCCAGAGTGATTTGTTATAAAAACAAGATCAAACTTTGTTATTCCTGTTGTTGCTGCCCTTTGTCCTCTTGTTTTCTGCCATGGGGAATGGAACACAAAGACTACACATCAGCACTGTGCCCTTTTGGATATCCCAGATCTTAGATTAAAAAATAATCTCTTTTAAGTAAATCACCCAGTCTCTAGTTTTCTGTTATAGCAGCAGAAAACCAGCAAATACAACACTTATTGCATAAAATGTAAAGATTTAGAAACATAAAAAGCAAGAGAAATACTTCCTGTCTATAACCCTATGTTACCAAATTGTGCTGACCACATAATTATTGTGTTGTACTGGTGTTTGGTCAACCTATCAGGGGCCACACCCTTAAAGAAAACCAACTCTCCCTCCTCCAGAAGCTATTAACTGTCAATAGTTCCTCAGCTAAGTGTGGGTGTTCATGAGCTCTTTCCCACTCGATGCTAGAATGTTGACTAGTTTAATCTCACTCAAGTCCTGTGCAGGCACCTACAGAAGACTCTGTTTTGCTCTGGCCTTTCCGGACCTCTTACTCTTACAGCCTCTCCACGCCCCCTGTTCTGTGCTGGTTCCTGAGCCCATGCACTACCCACCCCCTCTCTTTGTGTGTGCTTGATAATGTAGAAGCCACATTTGTGTTCTAGGACACTTACTGATCTCTAGTGACATCCTCTGTATTTTGATCAGTTGTGAGTTTCTATATTAACTGCTGACATCTGGACAAATAAATTTCTTGGATAAGTACTGAGAGCTTCACTAATGTATGGGTGTAGACATTACTGTATTCAGTTGAACAGTGGAACTCCCATTATCAAACCTCACACATATTTTCTTTTTGGCTGTGATCCTTAATAAGTCTCTTCCAGGAGTGTTGCAGAAGTATAGGAATGGGCTCTGTTTTGTTGCTTGTCTCCTACAGGGGCTGCCATTTTCTAATTTGAACAGCACAACCATCTCTTTGGTCAGTTTCTTCCAGAGAGCTATACCAACATTCAGAGTTTTCAGGATGTCTGTAGTTTGTGAACATCAGTCATTTTCCTCGCCTGTTTCTGAGTCATCTGTTTCTGTGCTCTGGGCAGCTGACTTTAGAATGCCCTTTTGGAGAAGCCTGGACAACTATGCCGTTTTTCCTTTTGCTTGTTGACTTTGGTTTATAAATTCTATAACTGTCAATTAAGCTTTGCCCCCCCAGGAAATCCCCATGTGTCTGTTTGTCTGTCCAGTAGTTCACCTACTCCACAATTCCTCTCCAGTTTCTCTGACATGCTGAGATCTGGTTCTCTTGGCAGCATTTTCATCATGTAAATATACTTTACTACAGTGTGAACCAAAGCAAGAAGCTGCCTCTGGAATGTGTGAGGAGTTTGTCTCTTTTGCAGAGTGGGGGAAGGCTTGTAAATGAAATAGGCTTATCAGCTATAGAAACACATATATAGAAGTTGATTTGGGATTGATTTCCTTAAAAATTAATTCAGTCATTAGTAAAGCCTTTATATAGCCTGTTTGGAAAAGGCTGGTTCTTAAGGGAAAATGAAACACTCTATCTAGCCTGAAATGGGAAAAAATATTAAAAATCTCTATATTGTACTCGTGCATGTGTGTGTGTGTGTGTGTGTGTGTGTGTGTGTGTGTTGTTCGTTCATATGTAATTGAGTGTGAAAACCAGAGGATAGCTTAAGGTGCTGTCCACTTTTTTTTTTCTCAGTGTCCTGGCTTGGAACTTACCAAATAGGCTGGACTGGCTTGTCAGTGATCTCCATAGGTTTTTCCCATCTCCACTTGCAACCTTGTGCTAAGATCACAAGTACGTGGCACCATGTTCAACTTTGTGTGTCATAGTTTTTAACTCAGTTCCTCATGCTCATAAAGCAAGCACCAACTGAGCCATCTCCCCAGGGGCCTCCACAATGGACAAATTTACACCCATTCCTTAGCATACTTCTGTTTTGCTTTTGTTTTGTTTTTTTGTTTGTTTGTTTTTTTGTTTGTTTTTCAAGACAGGGTTTCCCTGTGTAGCTTTGGAGCCTAACCTGGCACTCACTCTGGAGACCAGGCTGGCCTCGAACTCACAGAGATCCACCTGCCTCTGCCTCCCGAGTGCTGGGATTAAAGGCATGCGCCACCAATGCCTGGCTGTTTTTTTTTTTTTTTTAAAGTGTCCCTCTGTGTATCCCTGACTGACCTGGAGCTTGCTAAACAAGCTTGCCTTGACCTTACAGAGATTCACCTGCTTCTGTTTCCCTAGTGCTGGAATTAAAGGTGTGTGCCACCACACCTGGCTATAGAGGTTTTTTTTTTTTTTTTTTTTTTTTTTGAGAGTGAATTAAATTCTGTAAACAGAAAAGATTAATTGTAGAATATTAGTATTTTAAAGTTTTATAGAAACTGCCAGGTTGTTTTCATAAAATGTTATTGATTGTCATTCCAAAAGATAGGAAAGTATCCCCTTAATCATACATACCCTTGTCAACCTTTTAAATGTTACAAACTGGTGAGGAAAAGTAATATTATACTATTCATCTTTTTTTGTTATAAAGGAAATTGCTCACGATATTTTTTGTTATGCTACTGGAAAATTTTATCTGTGAATTGTTAATTTCCCCCTTGGGATTTGCTTCTTTATTTTTGATCTCTAAGTTCTATTGTGGAAATCATTTATGTTTTATTCTTGAGAATGCTTTTATCTGTGTACTGTATCATTTATCTTCTAATTTTATTTCCAGTATCTTTTACTGTACCAGGCTATCTATCTACCAAGCTATATGTTGCAACTATGAACTAGTCCCTTTATGGTTGTTTGAATTTCAGTCTTTTATCCTCTGGCTTTTTCCTTTTTTGTTTTTGATAAAGAAAAGTTTTTCTTGAATAAAAGTTCTTTTTCTAGCACCTTAATTATTTACATTTTATTTATGTTTAGTTCTTGAATCTACCTAGACTTTAATAAGAAAAGACACAGATGGCAGTGTAATGTTTCCCCAACTGTATCTTAAATTCATAATGTTGGTATTTTACCATTTTGGCTCTTTGACCCAGCTCCCACATAAGTCACACATGGAGGATTATTCTTGGTTATGAGTTTCCAGCCTTAGCTTGGCTTGTTTCTAGCCAGCTTTTCTTATATTATCCCCTCTACCTTTTCCCTCTGGGGTTTTATCTTTCTTACTTTCTTTTTTACTCCATGGCTGGCTGGGTATTCAGCTCCTGACATCTTCCTCTCCTTGTTCTTGTGTTGCTTCTCTCTTTCTCTCATTTTTCCTATTTATACTCTCTGCCTGCCAGCCCTGCCTATCCTTGCTCCTACCTCGCTATTGGCTATTCAGGTCTTTATTAGGACCATCAGGTGTTTTAGACAGGCAAAGAATCACAGCTTCACAGAGTTAAATGCAGCATAAACAAAAGCTACACACCTTTTTTTTTAGATTTTATTTATTTATTATGTATACAGTCTTCTGCCTGCACACCAGCATAGGGCACCAGATCTCATTCAAGGTGGTTGTGAGCCACCATGTGGTTGCTGGGAATTGAACTCAGGACCTCTGGAAGAACAATCAGTACTCTTAACCACTGAGCCATCTTTCCAGCCCCAAGCCACACACCTTTAAATAATACTCTACCACATAAATAATTTGATATTTGAATTTTTCATTGTATAATAATATTTCATTTTTCTATTATACTTATTTCCCTATTCTTTGACGGATTAACTTGTTTGTCTGTTTTGAGACAGGGTTTCTCTTTGTAGCTCTGGCTGTCCTGGAACTCACTCTATAGACCAAGCTGGCCTCAAACTTTGTCTGCCTCTGCCTTCCGAGTGCTAGGATTAAAGTCATGGGCCACCACTGCCCAGCTTCAATTGTTTGTTCTTATATTGATATAGTATTGAAGGGACCAGCTCCCCTTTCGGCAGCCATAACAGCCGAACACGTCCTTGCCATAACCTTGCCTTGATCACTTAGAGGTCAGATGCCTGCCTCATGGCAAGGAACCAATTAGAAGTTAGTTAGTCACTAGAAAGTCAGATGCCTGCCTCGTGACAAGGAACCGATCAGAAGTTAGCTGATGGCGCTATGCTTTAAGACCCTGGGTGTGCTTTATGGACAAGCGCACAGCAATGACGCACAAAGCATAGCAACCACCCTGGGAGGGCCTATGGGCCATAACAACCAGTTGACCAATCAACACAGGGCAAGCCCTCCAAGCCTGGAGGCACACCAATTGTGAGCCTGTGCGTACCCCTAGACACTCCCCTTACACTGTCCTATAAGATCTCTCAGGAGGCCCTAGGAGCTGTCTTTTGCTAGCCATCCGCCATGGTGGGTGGGTGAAAGACCCGAGCTAACATGGGGTTAGCTCGTTAAATTACAATAAAGCCTCGTGCAGTTTGCAGCAAGCTCTCGAATCTGCCTGGTGATTGGGGTGACCACAGACGTGGCCTGGGACCCTGGATACCTGAGTTTTCCAGGGGTCTAACATTATATTGTGTAATCTCTTAACTATCCTTCTGCAACCCTATAATTTTATTGACAGTTCTTGATCATGTACTCATTAAAATTAATTTTAGAATAAATTTATTAATTTTTATGTTTCTCTGATAATGGGGAGATGTGTCAGACTTTCTTTGGATCAACAGCTCCCAAATAATGATATGAAGACTTCTCATTAAGTATAAAAGCTTGGCCTTAGCTTAGGCTTGTTCCAAAATAGCTCTTATAACTTCAATTAACTTGTTTATATTAATCT
Source organism: Cricetulus griseus (assembly GCF_003668045.3). NCBI lineage: Eukaryota > Metazoa > Chordata > Mammalia > Rodentia > Cricetidae > Cricetulus > Cricetulus griseus. Next base: position 240,319,428 of record NC_048596.1, on the reverse strand, counting down.
ACATTCTGTCACATGGCTGGTTACCTTTTCTCAATACAGTGTACGTCCTACTTCCTCTACATCTCACTGGTGAATTCCCTAACACTCAGATTCTTCCCCTGAGTTCCTCTCTCTCCCTGGAAGTCCTGCCTATCCTCTCCTGCCTAGCTATTGGCTGTTCAGTGTTACGATAAATCTTTCTGCCAAAGGCTGCCTGAGCCCCACCGCCACGTGTGAGCTTTACGCCAGCCGCCTGCCTGAGTTAGGCCCAAATGAATACACAGAAACTTGTATTAGGTTCAAAGCTGCTTGGCCAATGACTAGGATTCTCATCTGTTAGCTCAGTCTTAACTATCATAAACCTATATATTTTATAAGACTTATCGGACGCCTATTGGCATCCCTCCTTGTCGGTGGATCACATTGTACTGCTGGAGGAGGCGAACGGGAAAGAGGGCCCTTCACTTAAATATGGGCCTCCTTGCTATGTTACTTCCTGCCTGGATCATCACTTCTCTACTACATTTCCCAGAATCCTTCCTGACTTCCAGTCCCGTCTAACTTGCTGTCTCATTGGCCAAACAGTATTTTATTCAACAGTCAATAAGATAAACATACACAGTACATTCCCCATCAGTTCAGCTCTTTATTAAACCAGTCAGAAGGTGCCTTGGCAGGGACACATCTTAACAGTGTACAAAAAGATTATCTGACAACAAAGATGTCTTATCCTTTTTGGTGGGCTTTAGTGACAGGGATTTGCTCTGTATTCCAGGCTGGAATAGAACTCATTATGTAGCTTATGCTGAATTCATGGTAATCGTCCTCCCCCAGCCTCTCAAGTGCTGAGAATTAAGACATGTATAACCATACCTCCCCCCCCCTCTATTCCTGAGTGTGCTTGTGTGCAAGCATATGCAATTGTCAGAGAGTTCTCTTGAACTAGACGTACTGACTGTTGTGAGCCATTAATATGGATACTTAGAACCAAACTCTGGTCCCCAAGTTGAATTTTAATAACACGTTAAATTTTGTTTGTAGGCTTCTTAAGGCTTGCCTCAGGTTTTGACCTAAACCTCATGTAGACATTCCAATGGTTCATGTAGTAGTGTATACTGAATAATGAACTTGCTTCTAGGGCAAACACAAGGTTAAGATCCTTATGACTGCTCGCATATTTCATCAATGTATTAACATGTGGCCTTGTTTTATAAATGTTCCTGTTTAAAGACACCTTATGTAACAATATTGTTAATTCATCAGTATTGAACTCATAACAACACTAACTCATACCAGAATTAAGCTTAGCTAATGTGCATTTTCACCTTAAAACATATCGTATCTTTCCTGTGGTCAGCAGTATCAGATACCACTTTACCACTATATTTGTTTTTTAGTCAATGAAATCAACAGTAAAAGCAAAAAATATGAAACATACTGCCAAATGGACACATATTTCTGGTATAACAGTTGAAATAAGAGGGATGAAGATCTTGTTGATTTCAGATGGGAACATGTGCACTGGTGGTTCAGGTTTCCTCTGCATTGTGCTATGCATGTTTGAAAATGATTGTGAAACACCTGTTAATTTTGGGTCACAAAATTTAATGAATATTCAAATCTCAAATAAAATGGTGTGTTGTAAATTCTCTTTGATGCTACTAATGTGTGTAAAGCTATTGGTCAATAAAATCGTCAAAGTGGCAATATTCATAAAAACATTGCAGAGACTGCACAGCAGGGGATCCTTGAGATGCTACTCCATAGTGTTCATTATGTATTCTGCTAGCTTGGTGCTCACTGGCTTGGTGCTCACTGTGTAGACCAGGTTACTCAATCATCTCTGCAGTCCTCCTGCCACTGCCACTGTGTAAGGGATTAAAACAAAGTGGCAGCTCCCAGAGGAGACTTGGGTTGGAGGCATTCAGGTTGACTTCCAACTGCTGTGAGGTGCTGTCATTGGCCCTCTCTTGCAACCAGCGCCTCACCAGCCAAACCTGATAAGAAAGCCTTTGGTACGTCTGGGATGTTGAAGCTCTGTCCTGCATTCCTGCACCCTGCCTCTAATCTGAGGATAATAGGCCTGTGGAAACAGGAGTGTTATACCCAGGTGAGAAGGCAGCTGGAGAAAGTGCAGTTTATCAAGCCCCGCATGGTGATTGATAGTGACTGGTATTCCTTTGATGAAGATGACTGTAACTTGTGGAAAAACTGAAGACACGAGTCCTCCTATCCTTCAGGTCCTGGGATTTGTGTATCTGTGAAAATGATTGTCCTACCTCTGATGATGCATCAGGAATAAAATGAATACTTAGCATTTGGAATAATAATTAAAAAAAAAGGCAGGTAAAGTAGTTTGAGGGAAAAGGTCAGATACTTTTGGAGTCCGTAGATTTCATTTGCTTACTTTTAAAGATTTATTATTTTTATTTGTGTTTGTGTGTATGCAGGTGTGTGCACAAATGTTTACCCAAATTCTATGCATGCAGGTGCCCACAGAGTTACAGGGAGTCATGAGCCATCTGATACAGGTGCTGGGTACTGAACCTGGTCACCTACAAGAACAGATAGCACTTTTAAACACTGAGTCATCTCTCCAGTTCCTGATCCAAATATTTTCGAGATTATTACATCTTAGGCAGGTTACCATCAAGAAGAAAAAGGAGAAATGTAAGAACAAGAGAAAGAAGAAAACCCACAGGGAGAAGAAGAGTATCAGGGTTGAAAAGTGTAAAAAAGTATGTCTTAAGGTATCTGGGCAGAGAAACATAAACAACAGTCCTGCAGTCTAACTGAACAATATACAAGCACACTCAAAACCATCATGAGGCATATATGCAAGAGTGGAAATTAAACACGTGTAAGTAGGAAATAAAAGAATACTTATAGAATTAGTTGCTGGCTCAGCTGTGATGTGTGGAAGACTAAAGTTCTGAGATTCATATGGCTCTATCAAGTCTGGCTTCATTCACTTGATGCCATATGTGGGAGGGTTGAGTAGGATCCACTGGTCTCTGTAGCGTTGGTGTTCTGGTGTGTGGTAGAACAGAGGTAATAAATCCCTTCCTAGTAGTTGCCTTGGATCCCTGCATGCCACTTGCCACTAAGATCTCTTGAGGAGCAGCAGTTCCCTTGCAGTTTCTGCTATCCTTTCCTGGGGCAGCTTTCACGTATTTGTAATTTTAAATTACAATGCGATTGGATGGGAATAATATCAGTTGTTAGTCAGAAATTATGACACATGATGATAAAATGCCATCTTGTAAAATAGGATTGGATGTGATATCTCTGAATAGTTTGGTTGATAGGGTCCATCATACAGAACATCAGATTTAACAGTATTTCAAAAGTCAGTTCACACAGGGTAGTGTGTTATGTCTGCAGTCCAGTTCAAAGGTTCAGCTGTCTATGTGTCTGAACTCTGCTTAACAGTTTTTTCCTGCTCCATTTTAAGTATCCTGAATCATTTGTACCCCATTTTGATCCTCAATATGCATCCCTTCTAATGCTCTCCTCCTTTGTATAACCTACTGTACTTATTACCCATCTTTTTGTTGAATGGTGACACCTAGCGGCAATTTTATTTCTGAGAAAGAATACATGGAGGTAAAGGTTTTAAATAGTATTTTTCTACTTTCACACATGCTTTGTATCTTGATTGGATTTAGAACTTAGGCAAGAAATTGCTGTACCCTCACTCTAAAAAATGTTTTGCTCCATTTTCACTTCTAGTGCTGTTATTGAAAAATCTGATATTTGAAGATGGAGTGATGGCCCTGTGGTTAAGACTGTTTACAGCTCTTGCAGAGGACCAGAGTTCAGTTCCCAGCACACACATTGGTCTGCTCACAAACTCCTATAACACCATTTCTAGAGGATCCAATACCCTTTTCTGTTAGAAAAAAGTTTATTTTTCAGATTTTTATAAAGATGTGTTTGGGTACTTTTGTTGTTGTTGTTGGAGACAGGGTTCCTCTGTGTAACAGCCCTGGCTGTCCTGGAACTTGATTTGTAGACCAGGGTAGCTTCTAACTCACAGAGATCAGCCTGCCTCTGCCTCCTGAGTGCTGGTATTAAAAGTGTGTGGCACCATTGCCTAGCTGGTAATCACTATTTTTGACCACACCACCACAGGCTGATTTTTAAATTTTTTTCATATATTTTGAACACGTTTCCCTCCTTCACCAACTCTTCCTAGATCTGGTTATTTTATTTTATTTTATTTGTATGCAAAAAATGTGTGTGTCCCCAGTAAATGTTTGTAGGTCAGTGGAAAACTTGTGGGAGTTAGTTTTCTTCTATTCCATGTGTTCCAGGTATGGAAATCAGGGTGCCAGGGTTGGAAGTAACTGCCTTTAGCAGCTAAGCCATGTTACCAGTCCCAGTGGTTAGTTTTAACTGTTAATTTGAGACAATCCATAATAACTTTGCAAGAGAGTTTCAGTGAGGCATTTTTCTGTATCCAGTTGGCCTATTTAAATGTTGTATTAGTTAACAGTTGTGGTCCCTGTCTTAGTGTTTCTGTTGCTACACCAAACACCATGACCAAAAAGCAAGTTGGTGGGAGGAAAGGGTGTATTTGGCTTACATTTTCATTTTTCTGGATAGGAACTCAATCAGGGCAGGATTCTGGAGGCAGGAGTTGACGCATAAGCCATGGAGGGATGCTGCTTACTCATTTGCTTCCCCTGGCCTTTTCAGCCTGCTTTCTTATAGGACCACCAGCCCAGGGATGGCACCACCCTCAATGGGCTGGGCCCTCTCCCATTGATCACTAATTGAGAAAATGCATTACAGCTGGATCTCATGGAGGCATTTCCTCAACTGAGGTTCCTTCCTCTCTGATGACTCTAGCTTGTGTCAAGTTGACACAGAACCAGCCAGTACAGTCCCTTAGACTTCAGTAAGTGTTGAAGGATAAACAAACATGGGCAGTAGGGCATATGCTAATTTTAATAACTAAGATTATGTGTAGGAGGGAAGTAGGTAAGCAAAGATAGGGATATATATTAGATTTAGATTGACTTTGAAAGTAAAAATAAATGATATGGTGGGCAACAAACTGGGAGGAGAAAGCCAAAATACTGTTAGGACCCAAAGATTTTAGAGATTGTTAAAGCTAGGGATGGTGTAATCAAGAAATAAAAAGAAAGGATAAGGCTGGGGGGGGGCAAGAATAAGAGGGGAATAGATGAGTCAGGTGAAAAGTACAAGTAGAAAGTACACAATAAAAGAGTGGGAAGAGAAATACACAAAATATTCTAGAAACCTGACTGAGCAATCAAAATAAAAACCATCAGGGGACATACAGGCAAGGGTGGGAATTAAATAGCAGGAAAAAAAAGTTAGAAGAATATTCTATGGCACAGTTGTGCTGGTTGGAAAGGTAAAGTTGTCACATTCCTCTGGCTCCAGCAGGTTCCACTTGGTGTTTGGTCTGGAGGCTTGAGTGGCAAAATTCAATCTTTGCAGCCTTCATGGTCCCTGGTCCCTGTGTTTCTGGTGTGCAGAAGAGAAAGGTTGTAAATCCTTTCCATTATATGTTCATTAGATCTCTGTAGATTTTTCTTTTTTTAGTGAGACAAGCCAAGGTTTCTATGTTACATATCAAACAATTATTGTGAAGGAAAATTACTTTTGATAATAACAGATTACTTAGAATATTAAGAATCAGGTGCCGGGCGCTGGTGGCATATGCCTTAAATCCCAGTACTCAGGAGGCAGAGGCAGGCGGATCTCTGTGAGTTCGAGGCCAGCCTGGTCTCCAGAGCAAGTACTAGGGTAGGCTCCAAAGCTACACACAGAACCCTGTCTCGAAAACCAAAAAAAAAAAAAAAAAAAAAAAAAAATCAGGCCAGGCAGTGGTGGCATAGCCTGTTCTACAGAGTGAGAGCCAGGATAGGCTCTAAAGGTACACACAGAAACCCTGTCTGGAAAAAAAAAAGAACAAACAAAGAGAATATGAAGAATTATGCAGTGTTGACTTTGAAAATTTGTAATCCATACTCTTCAATGTTATCTGTTTGCCAGATACTGATAATATGAAGCCACTGGAGGGTGTGAGAATTCTGGATCTAACAAGGTTTGTGTTGGATTATCAGCAATTCAGTGACTGAGCTTCCCCCCTTTTATGAAAAGGCTTTATTAGTTTTTAAATTATAAAGAGATATTTACATGCTTGCATTGCAATTTTTATGAATAAACAGGAAAGAAATTCTCAACTATCATTATTTTCAAAGACAGTAAGTATAGTATTTATGAAATTTTGCAGTATACATATTTGCATGTAATTAATATTCCCCAAATTGGAACTATATTGAAATTATTATGTTACCTATATTTTAAATGTATCAATATATTTTGAATAATTTCCTATGCTCATTAAGGTTAATGAAAGATGATATCTATAAATGTCACCCAATTGCCCGAATAAGGCCTTTTTATATGCAAATCTTTGCTTTAGTTGCAATTCTTTCTATGGATAGAATTCTAGAAATAATGTTCCTGCATCAAGGGGGTTATACTTTTTTAAAGTTTTTGATAAATATTGAGAATTACAATTTTAGCAAGTTTGATCATTGCTGGCATTATATGAGCTTCTCTGTGTTAATTGATTTAAAATAGTTAATACATAGATTATCAAGATGGTCATTTATCTATCACTGTTTAACATTATAGAGTACTGGCAGGACCTTTTGCTACGATGAATTTAGGCGACCTTGGAGCAGAAGTTATTAAGGTGGAAAGACCAGGTAAATCTATTTACTTTTAAAAAGTAGAGTCAGGCTAGCAAATGTTCTTGGTAGTTCTTTAAATAATCCAGGATAAGTGTGCCCATAAATTGAGTGAGGAAATAATGGAAATCAGGCATTTTCTCCATTCTCTGTCTTTCTCTGTATCCATATTAATTATCTTTTATTTTTATGTATCTAGGACAGATTCAAGCCAGTTCCTTCTCATATACTGGAAAGTTCTGTTATGATAGGTAATTACAATGCTGATAGCATAACCATAGTGCTAGGCAAATCTCTAAAACCCTCCACTGATTTTAGCTTAATCTTTGCAACAACTCTATGTGCTGATAAATTAGTCCTAATCTACCAGTGAGAAAATAAAGTCATCAAGAAGTAAGATAATTTATTCAAGCTTGAACATTTTTTTTAGATTTTTAAAAATTTAATTTAGAAACAATCTTATTTTATATATCAATCCCAGTTCCCTCTCCCTCCCATGCTCCGCCCCCCAGCCTACCCCCCATCCACTCCCTAAGGATGGTGAGGCCTTTCATGGGGGGGGATCATTAAAATCTGTCACATCATATGGGGGAGGGCCCAGGCCCCATGTATCTATGCTGAGAGTTCAAGCTTGAACATTTAACAAGGAATGTACAAGTACTCAGTTCTGATCCTGGTGCTCCTAAGCCCATATGAGTGGTCCCATGAGTTAGTGTGACTATATGCTCCCTGACTTTGGGCTGAAGGGCAAAGGAGCAGAAAAAGGAGGAAATGGGAAACAGATAGAGAGAAGGAAAAAGAATCAAAAGAATCTCCTGTCAAAGAATCTTCTTTGACAGGAGACCAAAATACCCTAACCTAAGTCACTATTTTTAAATAAAAGAAATATTTTGCCATTTTTACTATCATAACAATTTGAGGGGAAAAAGCTAATTTTAGATACATTCTTTGGAAGTTCTTACTTTCTAAAAAAATTTATTTATTTATTTATTTATTTATTTATTTATTTATTTATTTATAGCATCTCTTTACCTACCCCAGATTGGCCTGGAGGCTTAAAGACTCAGACTCCAGTTTGAGGACATGACATGTTTCCAGTTTATTCTTTCTCCTTTGCATACTAAGCAAACACTGTCTGTGAACACATTTCTGACTTTATTTGGTGCCTTTTTAGCATTTTGTCAACCTGTTAGTTCATGCTATTATTAATAAAATTCTCAGAAAGTCTTAATGTAGCACATCCTTGTTCTCTAACAAGTACTTAGGCATAATCCCCATCCTTCTTGTCCTTTGTACTATCATTTAACTTGTTTATTTTGGGGTTTTCAAAATTATTGTTATTATTTTGTGTGGTGGTGCCCACCTGTAATCCTAGCACTAGGGAGATGGACTCGAAAGGATCAGTAGTTCAAGGCCATTCTTTACCACCTAATGAGTTCTAGGCCAGCATGTGCTAAATAAAAGTGTGTCTCAAAAAGCAATGATCAAATCACATTACCATTTGTTTTCAAAGATCTGATCCTTACGGACCTGGGGCAGGATTCTCAAATCAGTGAGAATGGTCTAGTCCAGTTCCATAGTAGCTGTTTATCCATAAGACTCAAAAGATATTCTGTAATAGTATGTTCATTACTTACTTTTTTTTGTTTGTTTGTTTGTTTTTTGGTTTTCCGAGACAGGGTTTCTCTGTGTAGCTTTGAAGCCTGTCCTGAAAGTCACCCTGTAGACAAGGCTGGTTTAGAACTCACAGAGATCCACCTGCCTTGGCCTCTCGAGTGTTGGGATTAAAAGCATGTGCCACCATTGCCCGGCTATTATGAACTTATTAATTTTCAATAAATGATAAAACCTTCAAAATAGAATGCTTGGGATATTCAATGTCCTGCTAAATAGATTTTTCTAAGAGCCTAAAGCAGTTAGCAGAAGATTCTCATTAGCACCAAGGTGAATATTATCATTGTATTCATTGAGCCTGGGTTTGTCAATCTTGACTGGCAGAAGTGCTTATCAAGTGCTGCTTTCCAGAGGCAGCACCTCACCCACTCAGTCACTAATATACACCACGCTTTGTCTTTGCTGCATGTGCTGGGGAATGCTGAACTCCCCACCTCCCACTCCAGGCTCTACAAAGTTCTAACTTCCTTATTCCAGTCCTATTTCAATGCCATACCTTCCCCTTCCCCTCTTCCTCTTCCTTATCCTTCTTATTTATTTATCTATTTATCTATTTATCTATTTATTTAGAGACAGGGTTTCTTGGTGTAACAGTCCTGGCTGTCCTGAAACTTCTTTGTGGACCAGGTTGGTCTCCAACTCACAGAGATCCGCCTGCCTCTGCCTCCTGAGTGCTGGGATTAAAGGCTTGTGCCACCACTGCCCAGCTCATACCTATTCTTGATTCCTTTTATTTTTATTTTTTAAGAGAGAAATAGAGAGACAGAGACAGAAAGAGGCAGCAGGATACACACACAGGGAGACAGAGACACAGAGAGATAGACACACAGAAAGACAGTGACAGAGATACAGAGACTTGTTGCTAGATAGTGCATGCTGATCTTGAACTCACAATCCTGCCACAGCATCCTCAGTGTTGAGATTACAGACCTCAGTTTAAACCACTGCTTTTGTTGCATCATCTGTTCCTAGATACAACATCCATTCTTTTGTCATTTTACTTGGTAAGCAAGTTAACATTTGTATTTATATTGCCCTATGAATTCTCTGTCTATGCCTAATAGGAACTGGGAATAAAGTGTAGAGTGTTACACCACCTGAATTTTTTATGGGTTCAGGGAATTTGAACTGTGCTCTTTATGCTTGAGCAGTAAACACATTACTTACTCCAGAGCCATTGCCTCAGCCTCTGTTTAGTGTTTTCTGATTTTAGAGAAATAGTTTATAGATTATTGGTCATTGTTGTAGACTCAGCCCCTTATTCTAATTTAGCATATATTCATATTATTATTCAGGTTTAAATAATATGTAATACACATTTTTGGTTTATTCCATATTTTCATTTCACACTCAATGTCAAGAAATAATGAAGGAACTGATCAACATGCTTGCCAAAAACTGAGAAATGCTCCCTAAGTTTGCTGTTTATCAACTCTAAGTCCACTAATAAAATAATTCCTTCTGGATTTTGACCTTCAATATGACAAGTTAGTGAAAGTGAATATGGAATGATTTGGCAGTTGGCATTAAAAAGTGGAGATCTGGTGAGTTCTGTTGAGCTATAGAATCCCCCAAAGGTAAGGATCCCTTAGGATGAGTTGAACTTGTTCAGGTACCTAGGAGTATGCACAGGAGTGAGCCTGTTGTTTTGCAATTAATAGGTCATATTATCATTTATAGGAGCTGGTGATGACACACGAACTTGGGGACCTCCTTTTGTGAACACAGAAAGTACATATTTTCTTAGTGTTAATCGAAATAAAAAAGTAAGACTATTTCCTGTTTTTGCTTTTTTTCTGTAATTCTCTTGGCAGTTACAAAACTTTTGATATGTATCATGGCTTCCTTTTTGATATGTAACTAATATTTCAAATCTTCATGATCTGAATCTAAGCAATAGAGTTTGTATTACTATTTCTCCTCTACTAAATAACTTAAGAAATTATGAGAATTCATAATGGAAATAGTCTGTGAAAGACAAATAATTTGGTTCTTTATATTTAATGCTTCTATATTGGTATTACATAGTATTACTATTGAAAAGTATTTACTGTGTAAATACTGTAAATATTCTGATTGTAAATGAAGTCAATAAAGATGACTTAAATATTTTTTCATAAAGAAACTAAGCTTGCTTTACAGTGAGAATTTGTATATGAATGGCTCTGTTGCTGAACTATCAGTAATAATGAAAAAGATTTATGAAAACATTTTAATGTATACATTTTGATTTTTAGAGTATAGCTGTTAATATCAAGGATCCAAGAGGGGTGAGAATCATCAAAGAGGTACAGTAAATGCTATGGTATCTTGTGCTTGGGTTCCTATTAGGGATTTGGATACCTAAGGAAGGGTCTTATAACTTTGTTTTATTGCCAGTCTGTACGTTGTGGCTACAAATCCTATTTAGTAATTTAATTTGACTTTTTTGTGTGTGGGTTGTTTTTCATTAGTATTTTGGATTTTCAAATTTTAATTAAAATACAATTACATCATCATTGCTTTTTTTAAACCCTCCCCATGTCCCCTCCTTACTTTCTCTCAAATATTAATTCCCTTTCCTTGCCTCTTTTTCTTTGTTATTATTACACGGATACACATGTGCTGCCATTTGGCCTTTGTTACTTGAGGATCTAATTAGCCCCATTTTATTTAAATTATGCAGTTGAGCAGCTGTGACTCCCACTGTAATGTTGGGCATCTGGGGAAGAGCAGCTATAGAGTTCATCAAGTGTGTTGCTGTCCCATTTACAAATCTGCTACTTACAGTGTTGGGGGGGATATTTTCTGGGCCCTATACAGCTATAAAATTCTGTTCTAAGACTTTGATATGTTGTATTTTCATTTTCCTTCCTATTTCTTGTGTTGTTTAATTTACATTAGTTTTTCTATGTGCTGGGGTTTCTTTTGCTGTTGATCTGTAGCACTAGTCCACCTGTGATTACTGCCATTTTGTTAATTTTATAGTGTTTGTTTTATTTCCTCTTCCTCTCTTGCTTAACTATTATCCTAGCATGGTTTATTCTTTAGTGTGACCTCATGGATGGGTTTGTTTTCCCCTTCAGTTTGAAGCATTCTATCATGTATTTCCTGTAGTGCTGTCTTAGTGGTCATAAATTCCTATAGTCTATTTTCATCAAAGAAAGTTTTTATTTTCCCTTCAATTATAACAGAGAGGTTTTCTGGGAATAGCAGGCTGGGTCAGTAGTTTCTTTCCTTCAGTTGTTAAAAAATAACATTCCAAGCCCTTCTGGCTTTAAATTTTTAGTTAAATAATTTGGTATTTTCACGAGTGTGCCTTTATTTGTGACTTGGTCTGTATTACTGCTTTCAATATACTTTCTTTGTTTTGTCTGTTTAGTGTTTTGATTATATTATGATTTGTAGAGTCTTTTCTGCCTGATGTTTTAACTGCCTCTTGTATATTTGGATTGATATCTCTTTTGCTAACTCTGGAATGTTTTATTGTGATTCTTAATTTTTTCTTTAGAACTAGATTCTTCTTTATCTATGGCCACTATCCATGGATTTGGTGTTTTTATGTTGTGTGCATCTTGGAATACTCACTAATGCTGCTTTCTTGTTATTTTACCTTCATCCTTATTGGTTTGTAAATCCTTCCACCTTGTTTTCAAGCTCATATAGTCTGTCCCTTCCTAATCCATTCTATTGTTGAGACTTTCCATAGATATTTTTATTCGACTTACTATTTTTTTTTCTTATTTCTGGTATTGTAGGTTTGTTTTCCTTCAGGATTTCTATCTTTTTGTTGAATTTCTCTTTTACAGCCTGTGTCACCTTCCTTATTTCATCTATTTGTTTGTGACTTTGAACATATTTACATTCTTTTCTCTGTTAGGGATTTCATCTAACTTTCTCTCACTAGATGATATTACTATACAGTACTAATACATTTTCTAATTTTTAGTAGAGGCACACTGTCTTGTGTTTTTGTGTTTCTTATGCTACTGTGTTGGGGTTTCTTTGCTTTGGTTTATTACTTTTCAGCTATATGCTTTAAGTTGGAGTGTTTTCATTATTCAAGTAGGACTTGGACATTGTAGAGTTGATTGTGTAGTTTAGAAAATAATTCCTTACTCCAGGAACTCAAGGTGCTTAGTGTAAGCTGTATATTTTTCCTTGAGTAGGATATTAACTGAGAGAACTACCAGGAATGTTTAATATGTCCACTCTGCAATTTTCATATGAGCAATACACAACAGTGGCTCTTTTGATTTTAATTCTATTGGAGATAAACAATCTAATATAGTATGAGGTATACTTCTACTTAATTAATAAGATTAGGAGTGGAAAGGAAGTAGAGTGAGTAAGGATAAGAATTAAATATTAGATTCACTTGGAAAAAAATGGAGGTAGGTAAAGTAACTGGAAAGGGAAAGTTGGGATGATGCTTATAGGGTCTATAGAAGATCTTAAAAAGATTTTAGGTATTGTTAAAGCTATGGAAGGTTACAATTAAGAAGTAAAAAGATGGATAGGCTGAGAGAAAGAAAAAAGATGCAAGGATAAGGAGGGGAGTTCTAAGTTGTAACTGAGCAATTAACAAGCAAGCAAACAAACAAAACTATCCTGGTGTGTGTGTGTGTGTGTGTGTGTGTGTGTGTGTGTGTGTGTCTAAATTAAAGAACTGACAATAAAATACAAAATACTTGTGTCGTGAATTGCTGGTACAGCTGTCTAAGTTAAATAGTCATGATTTCAAAACCCCTGGCTATGTCTGGCTCCATGCAGTACTAGGCATGGGAGGTAGGGTGGGAGCCATTGATTTCTGCAGTCTCAGTGTTCCTGGGGGCTCTCTTGTGTGTGGGAGGCAAATTGTAAGTTCTTTCTTGATAGTTCCCTTAGAGAAGTCCTTTCCTAAGTCTCCTGTACCACTTAAAACCCTAGTCTTAGACTGTGTGTGGTGGTAATGCCTTTAATTCCAGCCCCCAGAAAGAGGTAGGCAGATTTCCAAGTTTGAGGCCTGTTTGATTTACATAGAGAGTTCCAGGCCAGCTTGGATGACACTGTGAGACCCTGCCTCAAAAGGCAAAACAAAACAAAACACAACTCACCAGAACCACCACCACCTCTGCTACCACCACCACCATTAATCTTACAACAAACCATAGTATTTGTTCCCCTGTAGATGCTGGCTCTCAAAAGTTTCCACATCAGCGAATGATGGTCATGTTTGGTTATATAGTATGGTGACAGTGTCTCTGAGTTTCCAAATCATGTAGTTCACAGAGGGTCTGGGCCCACCAAACCAGTGACTCAGCAAGAGTCTTTGTTGCTATTCTGTTTTAAGATGAAAAATTTTCATTTCCTTCATACTCCTGGATTCTTACATTCTTTCTGCATTCTTCTCTTTCTGCCTTTCTTCTCTTCTGCAATGTTCCCCAAGCCTTGGTAATGCTGGAGTTAATATAGGTGTCCCTTTTAGAGCTGAACACCTAGTCTCTTATTTTCAAAATTTGCAGCCAGTTAAGCATCTCTGCATTGGCTGCTGTCCACTGCAAATGAAGCATCTCTGACCAAGGTTGAGAGTAGTCGAGGTCTACAGGTATAAACAAACATTTAGAAGGTAGTTTGACAAAATGTCCATTTAGTAAAGCAACAATACTAGGTTCTACAAGAGTTATTTAAAATATTTTACTTTATATGTTTATTTATTTTTAAATTTTAAACATTTTGATACAGTTTTTTTTTTTTTTTAATGGTAACTGTGACTGCTCCAGTCAAGTTCTGAGAGGATGAGAGTTTTCTGATGCTGCTTTAATCTATTCCGGTGCAACCATTGTTATGGTTTCCCCTGTTTTGCTGTTCTGTATAGCATGCTACTGTTACAATAAATCTTTTCGCCAAAAGCCGTCTGAGCCCCACTGCCACGTGTGTGCTCTACGCCAGTCGCTGGCCCAAGTTAGGCCCAAATGAATACACAGAAACTTGTATTAGGTTCAATGCTGCTTGGCCAATGACTAAGATTCTCATCTGTTAGTTTAGTTTTAACTATCATAAACCTATATATTTTATAAGACTTATCGGATGCCTTATTGGCATCCCTCCTTGCCGGTGGATCACATCGTGCCACTGGAGCTGGAACGGAGGGGAAAAGAGGGATGCTTCCTGTTTCTCCTTCTTTAAATATGAATCTCCTTGCTATGTCACTTGCTGCCTGGATCACCACTTCTCTACTACATTTCCCAGAATCCTCTTTGACTCCTAGTCCTGCCTAACTTGCCGTTTCATTGGCTAAGCAAAACTTTATTAAACAATCAATAAGATAAACATACACAGAAGTACTTCCCCCATCATGCTACTAAAAGTACAGTGAAGATTTTCTGTGTCTCCTGCTATCTGCTGTTGGTCCTCCTTTTCTCTGGAGTGTAGCTCCCCAAACCAAGTCATTCCTTTAGGTCAGCCTGGACTTTATCTATTTCTTTGTAGTTTTTCTTTCAGTTAATATTCAGTTTAATTTTTTCCCTAAATTGTTGTTCATTATTGCTTGATCTGTTTTCCTACTGTGTCCTTATTTTCAGAGCCTTCTTTTTAAATCTTCTCTTTAGTGGTTATTATTTGTGCTGTGAGGGTGAGCATGTGAACATGTGTTCAAGTGTTTGGTTGCACATGCAAATACATAGATATGTGTTTGAAGGCCAGAGGACAATCTTGGGCTTTGTTTATCCAGCACTGTTCAACATGTTTTTTGAATAGTGTCTTACTGGCTTGGATCTTGTCAAGTAGGCTAGGTAGGCTGGCCAGCAAGCTCTAGAATCCATCTGTCTCTACTTCCCCAATGCTAAGATTATAAGCACATGTTACCATCACCTTCATTTTTTTTCTTGGGTTATGGAGATAAAACTCAGTTTCTCATTCATGAAAGGCAGACACTTTACTGACTGAGCTAGCTTCTCAGCCCCAGATATTATTACTTTTTTAATCTAGGAGATTGGTTTCCCTTAAATACATTTTTTCTTTACTATTTTCAACTTTGTTCATTGCCAATGTTCATTATCTTGTTTCTATCTCAGAGTATTTCTTAAAGATTTATTTATTTTTCTTTTTATGCGTATGGATATTTTGCCTACACTTTTTCTTTGTCTCACTGAAACACTGAATTTGTGGTATATTTGGATACTTCATATGAATGAAGATTTGATTTAGATTCATTCACAAGATTTCAGCAGGTAGCTCTCACTGGCCTGGAACTCTTTATGTAGACTAGGCTGGACTTAAATTCAGAGATTGGCCTTCTTCTACATATTAAGTTCTGGAATCAAAGGTATGTGCCACCATACCCAGCATTTAAGTTTTAAAAAATGGGGTGAAATAAAAGTATTAGAAAATTTTAATTTAAACCATTTATTTCTATTTAACTCAGTGGCATTAGTTACATTTACCAGGTTGTACAGCTGTCACCACCATTTATTTCTAAAATGCTTTGTCACAATAGCTAGGAAATGGAAACAACTAAATATCCTTAACTGCAAAATGAAGAAAATGTGTTGCATTTACACAATTTAATACTATTCAATTGTAAAGATAAATGAAATCATGACATTATCAGGTAAATGGATGAACTAGAAAATATATTGAGTGAGGTATCCTACACCCAGAAAGACAAATGCCATATGTTCTCTCCTATCTGCTTCTACCTCAAGTCTTCAGGTGTTAGTGTATAACCTGGAGTTGCTACAGAAAGCAGGAAAGTGAAAACAGACCATGCAGTAGAGGAAGTTCTAGAGAAGGGAATCATAGGATGGAGGTGATATGAAGGGAGAAATTAGGAAAATGGGTGAATTTAATTTTGGAGAGAGGAGGGAGGTCAATATAGAATCAGAAGGAAGAAGGACAAATAACATGAAGGATATTTGAAAAAAGTTATAAGGAACCATATTAATTTATATTTACCAAAATTAACATATATATATATTGTTTATTTGCAGCTATGACACTTGGGATGGTAATGATTCCTCAAGAATCATTGTAGACTAACAAAATTACTAGTACTAGGCATGAGAACCCCCCTCCCAGTTGTTGGTTATGATAGTCCAACAAACTCCCAAAACAATATTGGTTATTGCTGTTGCCCTTGGTTGCTTCCCAGAAGTTGAAGGTAAGTCTCTATTGTTGATGATACCATGCACTTCAAACACTGGACTAGAAGAATTAAGCCTGTCTGTCCCAAAGTGTCCTTTCTGATGACTATCCTTCATTGTACTGGAAGCTTTTATGAAAACTATTAAGGGAGGGAACCAATAGTAGTCCTGCCCAACTCGGATGCCTATGAACCAAAACAGTGCCCATCATGGCAAGATACCTGTAAAGGTGTAATAGAAGCACTCATATCTTGGTGGTAACCAACAGTTGTCTAATTGGACTTAAGGACTATTGGACAAGAAGAAAGTTATGCCTTGTACTAGAAACCTAACCAACTATCCATGACTTATGAGGCCAAGGATTTTAGAGGTGAACATATTACTGCCACTTTATTAAACCAGTAAAGTTTTAACAGTATTATAAGTGCTATCCTTATACCAATGATCTTTAGCTCTTGCCCCTCATCAGTGAACCTTCTGTTTGTAGTACACAGAAACAATTACAGAAAGTCACAACTGTTCAAAATTTAGAGAACAGTTGACAATGGGGTGCCAAGACCAAGTTGATGTATCTACAATATAATACACATACCTAAGGCTGAGGGAATATCAAGGAAGAAGGGGCAGAAAAACTATAAGAGCTAGAGGACCAGGAAGTCTGTTGTGAGGTTGTTTCCAAGAAATTACAGGAAAGCTATACCTATGACACCTCAACAGCTTGAATGCTGAAACCTGAAAATGATAACACCAATAGGCATCCTAACACAGAAGGGGGAAATCTTATGGTGCTTTATCTGTAGAAGAATGACACGTAAGAAACAACGGAGGAAAGAAGGATAATTAGTCTTTCCCAAGGATGAACCCTCTCATTGGTTCTCCAATACCAAATAGTCAGTCCTTAAAAAATACAAGCAAACTAAATGGACTCAGCGGTTGTATTTGTATATTTATGTGTAGGTATACATCCACACACACACACACACACACACACACACACACACACACACACACACACACACTTAAAGCAAAAGAAACCATGAATGAGAAAGAGTGAGGAAAATTATGTAATTTTATTTTATTTTATTTTTTTAAATGGCCACCAACTCAGGCAGACACCACCTGCTCAACTGCAGGCCATGCCTTCCAGAAGACCAGATAGGCTGGACCTTCTCCTGTAGTGATACTTTGTTTGTAATCTAACAAATAAAGTTTGCCTGAATATCAGAGTGCAGAGTTAAGTCAGTAGTTAGCCACACACCTAAGCCACTAGTTAGCCAGAGAGGATAGACAGTGGTGGCCACACCTTTAAGCCCAGCACTTAGGAGGCAGAGGGAGATGTGAGTTCAAGGCCACCCTGGGTTACATGAGAGTAAATCAGTCTAAAAGACAAATAGCTCACATCTTTGGGGCCAGCATTTGGGATGACATGCCTTCAGTCCCAGCACTAAACTAGAGAGGTATATAAGGTGGGAGGAGACAGGAACTCAGTGCCATCTGAGGTTTGGTGGAGACAGAAGTAGTATGGAGATGTATCTGAGGACAGGATCACCCCTTTGGTCTGAGCATTGGTAGAGGTGAGAACTCTCGTGGCTGACTGCTTTGCTTTTCCGATCCCTCAGCTTTCACCCCATGATAGCTGACTCCCAGTTTTTATTATTCAGAACAATTAGAATTTGTGTTGCATCCTCCACTCTGTTTCTCCAGATCCAATTTTCAGGGTTGCCCCTAGCACTGCAACAGATCATTTACCCCAGCCTCCCTTGTTGTTCTTTTGTTTAAATTACAGGTGTGATGGAACAAGAACCAAGAGATTCCCATTAACCACGTGGCGTTTTTTGAAGGGAAAGGGAAGAAGAGAGGGGGGGGTGTTGGCTAACCCAGAGCAGAGAGAGAATCGAAGAAGAGGGGTGGAGAAGGGAGAGTGGGGGGCTGGCAGAGAGAGAGAGAGAGAGAGAGAGAGAGAGAGAGAGAGAGAGAGAGAGAGAGAGAGAGAGAGAGAGAGAGAGAGAGAGGAGAGAGAGGAGGAAGGGGAGAGAGAGAGAGGAAGGGGGAGAGAGAGGAAGAGAGAGAGAGGAAGGGAGAGAGAGAAGAGAGGGAAAGAGCGAGAGGAGAGAAAGCACATGGAGGTGCTCGCTTAAAAGGGAAGCTTGCACATGCGTACTGAGTCCTTACGCAGCCCCGTAACTCGTGACCCATGATGTGGCCAAGCAACACTGGGCACTTTGAGCTGCCTAAGTATCTGCCTGAATGTTGTATGGGTGTTTCACCCATCGTCAGGGGTCGGGGCCAGCATAATACCAACATAACGTCAACATCCCCTTTCCCCTAGTCTTCAACATTATCAAGTATTATCTGTGAACACATCAGCTGAGCAGGCCAGTAAAATAGGCAACACACAGCCAAAACACTCTCTGAAAACAGAGAGGAAACAGAAACCACGGAACAAAACACCCACCCTGCAAAAACAAATTGAGAAATCAGCACCCAGATTTATAATCACTCCAAACCCAGACACTAGCATAAGAACACAATCAATGAGAGCTAGAGCAACGTGACTCCACCAGTGCTCAGCTATCCTACCACAGCAGGCCCTGAACGTTTCAACATAGCTGAAACACAAATAAAAGATCTTAAAACAAAATTTATGAAGATGACAGAGGTTCTCAAGGAGGAAATGAATAAAGTTCTTAAAGAAAGTCAGGAAACCAAACTAGGTTCCCTGAATGTGGGTGTCAATTGGGGGCTTAGGCAGCTTATGTGTCTACTGGCAGTGGAACCAGTATTTATCCCTAGCGCATGAACTGGCTCTTTGGAGCCCATTCCCTATGGTAGAATACTATCTCAGCCTAGATACAGGTGGGAGGGCCTCAGTCCTGCCCCAAGTGATGTGACAGATTTTGATGATCCTCCATGGGAGGCCTCACCCTCTCTGAGGAGTGGATGGGGAGATTAGATAGATGGTGGGGGAAGTGGGAGGACAGGAGGGAGAGAGAACTGAGATTGTTATATAAAATAAGGTTGTTTTTAGTTTAAATAAAAAAATTAATGAAAAAAAGAAAGGAAAAACAAACAATTGGAGGAAATGAATAAATCTCAAAGAAAGCCAGGAAAAAAAACAATGAAAGGAAATGAATATAAACACTTTAAAGGAAGCCAAGGAAAAAAAGAAACAATTGAAGGGAAACAAAAAGCTTTTCAATACCTGAAATGCAAATAGAAGCAATAAAGAAAACACAAAATGGAGGAATTCTAGAAATGAAAAATTTTGGGATGTGAACAGGAAGTATGGAGGAAAGCTTTTCTAACAGAATACAAGAGTTGGAAGAGAGAACTTCAGGCATTGAAGATAGAATAGAAGAAATAGATACATTGGTTAAAGAAAATGTTAAATCTAAAAAATTCCTGGCATAAAGTATCCAGAAAACATGAGGAATTATGAAAAGACCAAATATAGGAATAATGGAAATAGAAGAAGAATTACAGCTCGAAGGCCCAGAAATATTTTCAACAAAATAATAGAAGAAACATTTCCTGACCTAAAGAAAGAGGTACCTATAAAAGTAAAGAAGAACACAGAATACCAAATAGATTGGATGCCAGGTGTTGGTGGCTCATGTCTTTAATCCCAGCACTGGGGAAGCAGAGGAAGACAGATCTCTGTGGGTTTGAGGCCAGCCTGATCTACAGATTGAGTTCCAGGACAACACCAAAGCAATACAGAGACACTCTGTCTTGACAAACAAAAACAAATAAACAAACAACACACACACACACACACACACACACACACACAAAATCCAAATAGATTGGATCAGAAAAGAAAGTCTTTTTGCCATATGATGATCAAAATAAAAAAAAACATGTAGAACAAAGAAAGAATATTAAAAACTGCAAGGGAAAAAGAACAAGTAATACATAAAGGCAGATCTATTAGAATTGCACCTGACTTCTCAGTGGAAAAATCTAAAAGCCAGAAGGGCCTGGACAGAAGTAATCAGATATAATACTGTAGACTCTTAGAGACCACAGATGTCACCCCAGACTACTATACCCAGACCCAGTAAAACTTTCAATCACCATAGATGGAGAAAACAGGATATTTCATGATAAAGTCAAATTTATACAATATGTATCTACAAATCCAGGCCTTCACTATGTGGTAGAAAGAAAACTCCAACTCAAGGAGGTTAACTACCACTATGAAAACCCAGGAACTAATCTCACAATAGCAAAACCAAAAGAAGGGAAATACACACTACCACCATCTCTACCACTGCCAACACCAACATCAAAATAACAGATCAACAACCGTTGTTCATTGATATCTCTCAATGACAATGGTCTCAAGAGCCCCACCCCAAAGACACAGACTAACAGAATGGATGCAAAAACAGTATCCTTCTTCTGTTTTTGTAAAAGAAACACATCCCCAAATTAAGGACAGACATTACTGCAGGGTAAAAGGATCAAAAGATATTCCATCAAATGGACTTAAGAAACAAACTGGTGTAGCTATTTTACTATCATCAAATAAAATAGACTTAAAGCCACAACTAATCAAGAGAGATTGGGGAGGACATTACATACTCATCAAAGGAAAAATTCACCAAGATGACATTTTAATTCTTAACATCTATGTCCAAAACATAAGGGCACCCAAGCTTATAAAAGAAACACTACAGCTTAAATCATATACTGATCCTCACATGCTTTAATATCCCACTCTCAACAATGGACAGGTCTTTCAGCCAAAAACTAAACAGAGAAATGTTATTAACCAAATGGACCTATCAGATATCTTCAGAACATTTCACCCAAACTAGAAAGAATTTACTCTTTTTGCAGTACCTCATGGAACTTTCTGCAAGGTTGACCACATGCTTGGTCACAAAGCAAGCATTAATAAAGAAAATTGAAATAACTCCCTGGATTAAACACCATGGATTAAAGCTGGATTTCAACAACAGAAACAACAGAAAGCTTATGAATGCATAGAAACCACTGAAATCTCTGCTGAATGAAAAATGGTTCAAGACAGAAATAAAAAATAAATAAGACTTTCTAGAATTCAAGTAAAATGAATACACAGCATACCCAAACACAATGAAATCAATTCTAAGGGGAAAGGTATTATTTATTTATTTATTTATTTATTTAATTTATTTTTGTTTTTTCAAGACAGGGTTTCCTCTGTATAGCTTTGGAGCCTGTCCTGGAACTCACCATGTACACCAGGCTATTCTTGAACTCACAAAGATCTGCCTGCCGCCGCCTCCGGTGTGTTGGGATTAAAGACATGTGTAACTGGAGAGATTTCCTACTCAAAACTTAACACCATACTTGAAAGCTCTAGAACAAAAAGAAGTAATCATACCTAAGAGGAGTGGACAGTGAGAAATAAACAGCAGAAATCAATAAAATAGAAACAAAGAAAACAATACAAAGTATCAATGAAACAAAGAATTGGTTCTTTGAGAAAACCAACAAGATAAATAAGCCCTTATCTACACTAACTAAAAGAGAGAATATCCAAATTTACAAAATTAAAATGAAAAGGGGGAGAGACACCAAGGAAATCAAAAGAATCATAAGGGCATACTTTTAAAACCTGTACTCCATCAACTAGGAAAATGTAAAAGAAATGAATAATTTAATTGATAGGTACCACTTTCCAAAGTTAAATCAAGATCAGATTAACAATTTAGATAGACCTATAACCCCTAGTGGAATAGAAGCAGTCATTAAAAGTCTTTTATTTTTCCATTTTAAAATTTAAATTCTTTAATTACTACTCATATTTACATATCCATCCCCCCATTCCCTCGCCCTGCCATCCTCCCATGTTCTTCACCATCTCCCCCCAACCTACCCCCCAACTCCTCACCAGGGACCTTCAAAGTCTGTCATATCATTTGGGGGAAGGCCTAGGCCCTCCTTACTGTATCTGGGCTGCAATAATATCCCTCCATAGGGAATGGGCTCCCAAAGTCCATTTGTGTGCTAGGGTTAAAGACTAGCTCCACTGTTAGAGATCCCATAGACTGTCTTGGCCTCCTAGCTGGCACCCACATTCAGAGGGCTTAGTTTGGTCCAATGCTGTTTCCCCAGATTTATGACTAGGGTCTCCATGCTCTCACTAGGTCAGGTCAACTGTTTCTGCGGGTTTCCGTAACACCATCTTGGCTCCTTTTCTCATCCCCCTCCCTCTCCACAAATGGATTCCAGTAGTATGGTTCAGTGCTTAGCTGTGGGTACCTGTTTCTGCCTCGAACAGCTACTGGATGAAGGCTCTAGGAATGGTAACCAAGGTAGACACCAGTCTCATTATAGGGGAAAGGCATCAATGGCATTTTCTCCAACACTGCTTGGATTCTTAGTTAGGGGATCCATAGGATCCCTTTGCCAGACCTCTTTCTATACCTGTACTGTCTCCCTCTATCAAGGCATCTCCTTTCTTGTCCTCCCCTATTCCTACTCTGTTTTAGTCCTCTTGTTCTTTGCCCCTCTCCCCTTCTTGCCTTCCCACCTCCTTCCTCTCCACGCTTACCCCTTGCTCCCACTTTGTTCAGGGGTTCTTGTCCCTCTCCCCTTCTTCGAGGGATTATGCAATCTTCTCTTGGGCTCCTCCTTGTTTCCTAGCTCCTCTGGCAGTGTG
Source organism: Cricetulus griseus (assembly GCF_003668045.3). Classification (NCBI taxonomy): domain Eukaryota; kingdom Metazoa; phylum Chordata; class Mammalia; order Rodentia; family Cricetidae; genus Cricetulus; species Cricetulus griseus. Next base: position 240,296,284 of record NC_048596.1, on the reverse strand, counting down.
GATTGTAGACTGATAATCCCTTGCTCTATGTCTACAAATGAAAATTGACTGAATACATACCATGTTTATCTTTTTGTGTCTGGGTTACCTCACTCAGGATGGTTTCTACTAGTTCCATCCATTTGCCTGCGAATTTCAAGATTCCATTGATTTTTTCTGCTGAGTAGTACTCCATTGTATAAATGTACCACATTTTCTCTATCCCTTCTTCAGTTGAGGGGCATCTAGGTTGCTTCCAGGTTCTGGCTATTACAAATAATGCCACTATGAACATAGTTTAACATATGTCCTTATTGCATGAATGTGCATTCTTTGGGGATATTCCCAAGAGAGGAATTGCTGAATCTTGAGGTAGACTGATTCTCATTTTCCTGAGAAACCACCATACTGATTTCCAAAGTGGTTGTACATGTTTGCACTTCCACCAGCAATGGAGGAGAGTTCCTCTTTCTCCACATCCTCTTCAGCATAGATTGTCATTGGTTATTGACTTTAGCCATTCTGACAGGAGTAAGATGGGTATCTCAGAGTGGTTTTGAGCTGTGTTTCCCTGATGGCTAAGAATGTTGAGCACTTTTTCAAGTGTCTTTCAGCCATTTTAGATTCCTCTGTTTAGTTCTGCACTCCACTTTTTAATTGTATTGTTTGGTGTTTTGGTGGCTAGCTTCTTGACTTCACTGTGTATTTTGGTGATCAGACCTCTGTCAGATGTGGGATTGGTGAATATCTTTTCCTATTCTGTGGCCTGGTGTTTTGTCTTGCTGACTGTGTCCTTTGCCTTACAGAAGCTTCTCATTTTCAGGAGGTCCCATTTACTAATTGTCAATCTCAATGTTTGTGCTACTGGTGTTATGTTCAGAAAGTGGTCTCCTGTACCAATTTGTTCGAAGGTAGCCCCTACCTTCTCTTCTAGGAGGTTCAGTGTGGCTGAATTTATGTTGAGGTCTTTGATCCATTTGGACTTACGTTTTGTGCATGGCACTAGATACGGATCAATCTGCAATCTTCTACATGTCCGAATCCAGTTATGCCAACACCACTTGTTGAAGATGCTTTCTTTTTTCCATTGTATAACTTTAGCTCTTTTGTCAAAAATCAGGTGTTCATAGGTGTGTGGGTTAATATCAGGGCTTTCAATTTGATTCCATTGGTCAACCTGTCTATTTTTGTGCCAATACCAAGTTTTTTTCAGGACTATGGTTCTATAATAGAACTTGAAGTCAGAGATGGTGATGGCCCCGGAAGTTCCTTTATTGTACAGGGTTGTTTTGGCTATCCTGGGTCTTTTGTTTTTCCATATGAAGTTGAGTATTGTTCTTTCAAGGTCTGTGAAGAATTGTGTTGGGATTTTGATGAGAATTGCATTGAATCAGTAGATTGCTTTTGGCAAGATTGTCATTTTTACTATGTTGATCCTACCTATGAAAGAGCATGGGAGATCTTTCCATTTTCTGGTATATTCTTTAATTTCTTTCTTTAACAACTCAAAGTTCATACTATTCAGGTCTTTCTCGTTTTTGGTTAGTGTTGCCCAAAAATATTTTATGTTGTTAGTTGATATTGTAAAGGGTGATGTTTCTCTGACTTCTTTCTTAGCGCATTTATCATCTGTATATAGCAGGGCTACAGATTTTTTTAAGTCAATCTTGTATCCTGACACTTTGCTAAAGGTGTTTACCAGCTGTAGTAGTTCCCTGGTAGACTTTCTCGGGTCACTTATGTAGACTATCATATCATCTGCAAATAGTGAAAGTTTGAGTTCTTGCTTTCCAATTTGTATCCCCTTGATCTTCTTTTGTTGTCTTATTGCTCTAGCCAGAACTTCAAGTACAATATTGAGTGAACAATATTGTCTTGTTCCTGATTTTAGAGGAATCGCTTTGAGTTTCTCTCCATTTAGTTTCATGTTGGCTGTTGGTTTGCTGTATATTGTTATTATCATGTTTAGGTATGTTCCTGTTATTCCTGATCTCTCCAAGACCTTTATCATGAAGGGATGTTGGATTTTGTTAAAGACATTTTTAGCATCTAGTGAGATGATCATGTGGTTTTTCTTTTTCAGTTTGTTTATATGGTGGATTACATTGATGGATTTTTGTATGTTGAACCATCCCTGCATTCCTGGAATAAAGCCAACTTGATCATGGTGGATGATTTCTCTGATGTGTTTTTGGATTCAATTTTCCAGTATTTTGTTGAATATTTTTGCATCGATGTTCATGATGAATATTCATCTGTAATACTCTTTTTTTAGTTGTGTCTTTCTGTGGCTTGGGTACCAAGGTAATTGTAGCCTCATAGAAATCGCTTGGCAATGTCCCTTCTGCTGCTATTGTGTGGAACAATTTGAGGCGAATTGGTATTAGCTCTTCTTTGAATTTCTGGTAGAATTCTGCACTGAAACCATCAAACCTGGGCTTATTTTGGTTGGTAGACTTTTGATGACTGCTTCTATTTGATGATTCTCTGGATTTTCTCAGTGTCTGTTGTTAGGCCCCCTTTCATTTCTGCTTTTGTTAATTAGCATGCTCTCTCTCTGCCTTTTGGTTAGTTTGGATAACGGTTTGTTTATCTTGTTGACCTTCTCGAAGAATCAACTCTTTGTTTCATTGAATCTTTGCAGTGTTTTCCTAGTTTCTACTTTATTGATTTCAGCCCTCAGTTGATTATTTCCTCATGTCTACTCCTCTGGGGAGAGTTTGCTTCCTTTTCTTCTAGAGCTTTCATTTGTGCTGTTAATCCTCTAGTGTGACTATTCTCTAGTTTCTTCATGTGGGCACTTATTGCTACAAACTTTCCTCTTAGCACTGCTTTCAAAGTGTCCCATAAATTTGGGTATGTTGTGTCTTCATTATCATTAAATTCTAGGAAGTCTTTTTTTTTTATTTCTTCCTTGACCCAGCAATTGTGCAATTGTGAATTATTTAATTTCCATGAGTGTAGAGTTTCTTCAGTTTGTGTTGTTGTTGAATTCGAACATTAAAGCATGACGGTCTGATAAGATACAGGAGGTTATTCCAAATTTTGTATCTGTATACGTTGGCTATGTTGCCGAGTATGTGGTCAGTTTTAGAGAAGGCTCCATGTGGCACTGAGAAGAAGGTATATCCTTTTGTGTTCAGATGGAATGTCCTATAGATATCTGTTAAACCCAATTGGGTCATAACTTCTGTTAGTTCTTTTGTTTCTTTGTTAAGTTTTTGTCTGGTGGTCCTATCTAGTAGTGAGAATGGGGTGTTGAAATCTCCTACTATAAGTGTGTGAGGTTTTATGTGTAATTTGAGCTTTAGTAATGTTTCTTTTACGAATGTGGATACCTTTGTATTTGGGGCATAGATATTCAGGATTGAGACTTCATCTTGATGGACTTTTTCTGTGATGAGTATGAAATGCCCTTTTTCATTTCTTTTGATTGATTTTAGTTTGAAGTGTTTTTTTTTTAAATATTAGGATTGCTAAACCAGCTTGTTTCTTGGGTCCATTTGATTGGAAAGTCTTTTCCCAACCCTTTACTCTGAGGGAACATCTATCTTTGACATTGAGATGTGTTTCTTGTATCCAACAGAAGGATGGATTCTGTCTTCGTATCCATTGTGTTAGCCTGTATCTTTTTATAGGCAAGTTATGACCATTGACATTGAGGGATATTAATGACCATTGATTGTTGATTCTTGCTTGTTTTGGATTTGTTGTTGTTGGTGTTATTGTGTGTGGATCCCCCCCTTTTGGTGTTTGGTAGAGTGGAATTATCTATTCCCTATGGTTTTTTGAGCATAGTTATCTTCGTTGGGCTGGAGTTTTTGTTCCAGTAATTTCTGTAGGGCTGGATTTGTGGATATGTATTGCTTAAATCTGGTTTTGTCTTGGAATATCTTGTTTTCTCCATCTATAGTGATTGAAAGCTTTGTTGGATACAGTAGTCTGGGCTGGCATCCATGTTCCCTTAGTGTTTGTAGAACATTTATCCAGGACCTTCTAGCTTTCAAAATTTCCATTGAGAAGTTGGGTGTAATTCGGATAGGTCTGCCTTTGTATGTTACTTGACCTTTTTCTTTTGCTGCTCTTAATATTTTGCCTTTATTCTGTAAGTTTGGTGTTTTGATTATTATGTGGTGAGGGGACCTCTTTTTGTGGTCTGATCTATTTGGTGTTCTGTAAGCTTTTTGGACTTTCATAGGCACATCCTTCTTTAGGTTGGGGAAGTTTTCTTCTATGATTTTGCTGAATAAGTTTTCTGTATCTTTGAGCTGAATTTCTTCACTTTCTTCTATACTTATTATTCTTAGGTTTGGACTTTTCACGGTGTCCCATATTTCCTGAATATTTTGTGTTAGGGATTTGTTGGACTTGAGATTTTCTTTGGTGGATGACTGTATATCCTCGAATGAGTGTTCAACACCTGAGATTCTCTCTTCCATCTTTTGTATTCTATTGGTTATGCTTACATCAGTGGTTCCTGATCATTTACCCAGCTTTTCTATTTCCAGCATCCACTCATTCTGTGTTTTCCTTATTGTTTCTAATTCTGCTTTCAAACCGTGAACTGTCTGAATTGTTTCCTTCACTTGTTTGGTTGCTTTTCTTGGCTTTCTTTAGATTATTTAAGAGATTTGTTTATTTCTTGAATTTTTTGGTTTGTCTTTTCCTCTATTTCATGTAGTTTTTTGCTTGATTTTTCTTCTATTTCTTTAAGGGATTTTCTTGTTTCCTCTTTAATGGTCTCTATCATTTTCATAAGATAATTTTTAAGGTCCATCTCTTCTTCATCCTGTGCATTGGGCTTTTCAGTTCTTGCTGGTGTGGAGTCCCTATATTCTGATGGCATCATATTGGTCTTTCTGTTGTTGAGTGTGTTCTTATTCTGTCGTCTTCAATCCCTCAGCTGGCAGGCAGAGGTCAGAGAGCAGAGGGGGAACCAAGAGTAAGGTGTGTCCGGACTCAGGCTGGGCCTTCCAGTCTTGGCAGGTCCACTCTTGTCCAGGGGGAGGCTCAAGAAGAAGTGAGCAGGGGGTACGGGCGAAGTTGGGGGCAGAGCAGCACCCAGACTCACTTCAGGCAGTAGGCAGAGGGGGGACCCATTAAAAGTCTTCCAATCAAAAGAGTCCAGAGCTAGATGGGTTTAGAGCAGAATTTTGCTAGGCTTTCAAAGAAAAAATAATGCTAATGTCCCTCAAATTATCCCATAAAATAGAAACAGAAGTAACACTGTACAATTCATTTTACAAGGCCACAGTCTCCCTGATACCCAAACCACATAAAAATAAAGAGAATTATAGATCAATTTCCCTTATGAACATAGATGTAAAAATACTCAATAAAATACTTGTAAAACAAATCCAAGAACACATCAAAAATCATCCATCATGATAAAGTGGGCTTCATTCCTGAGATGCGGGGATGGTACAACATATGAAAATCAATTAATGTAATCTACCATCTAAATTAACTAAAAGAAAAAAAAAATGGTCATCTCATTAGATATGGAAAGAGCTATTTGAAAAAATTCCAACACCTTTCAGGATAAGAGTCCTGGAAAGATTAGGGACACAAGAGACATACCTAAACATAATAAAGACAATTTATAGCAAGCTAAAATCAAATTAAATGGAGAGAAACTCAAAACAATTACACTAAAGTCAGGAATAGGAGAAGATTGTCCACCCTTTCCATAGCTATTCAATATAGCACTAAAAATCTTAGCTAGAGAATTAAGACAACTAAAGAAAATCAAAGGGGATACAAATTGGAAAGGAAGAAGTCAAAGTGTCTTTATTTGCATATGACATGATAGTGCCCTAAAATTTCTTTCTGGGAACTCCTATAGCAGATAAACACTTTTATTGAAATGGCTGGATAGAAGATCAACTAAAATTAGTAGCCCTCCTATGTATAAATGACAAACTCACTGAGAAAGGAATCATAAAAACAACACCTTTCACAATAACTTCAAATATTGTAAAATATCTTGGAGTAACTCTAACCAAGAAAATGGAAGACTTGTATGATAAAAGCTCAAAGTCTTTGAAGACAGAAATTGAAGAAGATATCATAAGATGGAAAGATCTCCCATGCTCATAGATTTGTAGGATTAACATAGTATATACGGTCATCCTACCAAAAACAAAATACAGATTCAATGCAATCCCCATAAAAATTCAAACATAATTCTTCACAGACCTTGAAAGGATAATTTTCAGCTTCGTGTGGAAACATGAAAAACCCAGGACACCTAAAACAATCCTAAGCAATAAAAGAACTGCTGGAGGTTTCAGCATTCCTGATATCAAGTTAAGTTGTTTTTCTATTAGCTTAGTGGCCACATCTAATTCTACTGATATTTTAACTACTCTGAACCCAGTGACTCTGAAATCAGCAACCCAAAGCTCAGACTTTTTCCTGTCGGTATTTCCAGTCCTGATGGCACCAGCTCAGCTGTGGCCAAAGTATGTAGGTTTTAACTAAGTCTCTATTGTTCTATTTACCGATAAAGACTCAGGAGTCAGGTGTTGGGGTGAAAACCTGCTAGATCAGAGAAGTTAAAAAGCAACCAGCTGACCTTTCGTTTTGTTCAGAGACCCAGCAAAAGAAGCATCTCCACTCATCCCAAACCAAAAAACCCTCAAATCTCTAAGTCCCTCCATACTCCTTCCTGTGCATCTCTATCTGTATTTCTTGCTCCCCCTTCCTTTCTATGACTAATTCCTGTCAACTAGTCACTGGCTGCACCCCTTGATACAATGTTAATTTTATTAATACAGTATCAGAGTTTCACAGTGTGATCAAATATACCTCAACCAAGTTATTCTGCAGAGCTATAGTAATAAAAACTACATGGTATTGGCATAAGATAGACATGTTGATAAATGGAATCAAATTGAGGACTCAGATATAAATCAAGATTTATATAGACACCCGAGAAAAACACACTGAAAAAAGACATCTTCAACAAATATTGCTGGTAAAACTGGGTGGGTATCTGCATGTAGAAAAATGTGACTAGATCCATCACTCTGTACAAAACTCAAGTCCAAGTAAATCAAAGACCTCAACATAAAACCAGATAACATTCAACCAGATAGAGGAGAAAGTGGCAAATTGTCTTGAACACATTGGAACAGGAGAAGGCTTTCTGAATATCATACCAATAGCACAAGCACTAAAATCAACAACCAATAAATGGGACCTCATGAAACTGAAAAGCTTCTGTAAGGCAAAGAATAGTCATTCTGAAAAGGTGGCAGCCTATAGAATGGGAAAAGATTTTTCATCAATTCCAAGGACCAAGAAACTAGATACCAAAACAACAGCAGCAACAACAACAGCAACAACAACAAACCCTAAATAATCCCATTACAAATGGCAATAGAGGAAGAACATCAATGTCTTTAGCCAGGGAAATGCAAATTAAGCTGCTTTGAGATTCCATCTTTTTTTTTTTTTCCAAGATAAGGTTTCTCTGTGGCTTTGGAGGCTGTCCTGGAACTAGTTCTTGTAGACCAGGGTGGTCTCGAACTCACAGAGATCCGCCTGCCTCTGCCTCCCAAGTGCTGGGATTAAAGGTGTGTGCCACCACCACTCAGCTGAGATTCCATCTTACACCTATCAGAATGGCTAAAACCAATAACACAAGTGAGCTCTACTGGTGATGATATAGAATAAGAGGAACACTCATCCAGTACTGGTGAGAGTGCAAACTTGTACAACCACTATGGAAATCAATATGGTGGTTCCTCAGAGGCTGTTAATTGTTCTACCTCAAGATCCAGCTATATCACTTTTGGGCATATACCCAAAGGAGGGCCACCAAAAGGACACTTGATCAACCATGTTCATTTGTGTTTTAGTCATAATAATACAAAACTGGAAACAACCTAGGTGTCCCTCAACTGAAGAAAGGATTAAAAAAACAACATCCACACAATGACATATTATTCAGCTAGTTAAAACATGACATCATGAAATGAGAGTGAGTGAGGTAACCCACACTCAGAAAGACAAATATGTATTCCCTTATAAATGGCTACTAGCCAGTAGTAAATGATAATCAAGCTACATTCTACAGACCCAGAGATGTTAGGTAAAGAGCAGCTACTCTGGGGGGGGGGACACCAGGTAAATGGAAATATAATAGATTTTATGGGTGGACTGGGTGTGCAGAGGAGGGGGACAGGTGGGATCAGGTTGAGGGGGAAAGTATGGAGGGAGAGAATGCAATAGGCATCATCTTTAATTGAGGAAGGTACTTGAGGAGTGTTGTGGAAATCTAGTTCAGTGGAAACCTTCTGGAATCTATGAAGGTGACCCTGTTAGGACTAGTAATGGAGGATGTAGAACTGTCTGAACTGTCATCTTTTGTAGTCAGGCAAGGCTTCCAGTGGTGGAACTGGGTTATATTTGGATGAGTTGTTGGCTGATGAGGTCCCAATGAAATCCTTAAACAATTCAGGCTGATTGTAGGACAGAGGATTGCTCTCCGAAAACTAATAGTGTGACCTCATTGCTGAGGACAATATCTACATTGCTCATTGAACATGGAGAGGTCAAACTGGTATCTACATGGAGCTTTCACCCCTACATTCTAGTATCTTTGACATGGAAAGGTACTCTGAAGGCTACAGAGAGGTTAGTGTGACTGGACACTAATCTAGTAACAAAATGCTTGACCTACAATCTATCCTGCATGCAAGATTTGCTGGGACAATGGTGTTGATGAAAGTTTTCTTGTCCCTCCAGGTCTGGCTACCCTTCTTAGCCTCAAATAAACACACAGATGCTATATTAATTATAAAATTGTTGGCTGATGATTAGGGCTTCTCATTGGCTAGCTCTGTCTTAATTATTAATTCATTTCTATTAATCTATATATTTCCACATGGTCTTAGCTTACTGGAGAATGCCCAGATCTGCTACTCCTTTGGTAGCCTACATGGCAACTGTCTTTGACAGGCTCTCTCTGCCTCCCTTTCCCAGTATTCTCCTCATTCTAGTCCTGTCTATCTTCCTGCTTCATTGGTTAGACAGTGAATAAGAGAAACACATATACAGAAGGTCATCCCCCATCACAGTGGTAGCACTGAACTTGTGGAAGTGGCCAAGCAATGTCTAGTTTAACTTGAGACCCATGCCATGAGAGGGATTCCATGCCCTGCATTGCCTGGATACCCAGGAACTGGAGACCAGATAATCCAGAGACTTAGGGCATAATGAAACAGGACTGGTAAAAAAAATCAATGAGATGATCCTAATGATATCCTGCTATACTCACAGATCAGTGTCTTGTCCAGTCATCATCACAGAGGCTTCCTCCAGGAGTAGACGGGATGGATACAGACACACAGCTAGACATTTTCCAGAGAGAGAGTCTAAATTCTCCAATTTAGGGGCAGTCTCCATCAGGTCCCTCACCTCAGAGCTCAGGGAATTCCACTGAAGAGTGGAAGGAAATACTGTAGGAGTCACAGGGGATGGAGGATACCAGGAGAATTTGGCCCACTGAGTCAACTAAGCAGAGCTCATAAGGACTCACAGAGACTGAAGTGGCAAACATGGGGCTTGCATGGGTCATTACCAGGTCCTCTGCCTATATATTATGACTGTTATCTTGGTGTTTTTGTGGGACTCCCAAACTGTGGGAGCAATTTTGTCTCTGACTCTTTTGCCTGCACTTGGGACTCTTTTTTTTCTATTGGACTGTTTATCCAGCTTCGGTATGAGGGCTTTTACCTTGCTGTATTGTGCCCTGTTTTGTTGTGTTTGGTTGCTGTCTCTTGGAGGCCTGCTTTTTTCTGAATGTGAAAGGAAGGGGAGTAGATTTATGGGAGAGGGGAGGTTGGGGGGAAGTTGGGAGGAGTGGAGGGAGGGGAAACTGTTGTCAGGATGTATTGTATAAGAGAAGAATCTATTTTCAACAAAAATGGCCAAACATTTTGCATTTTGTTCATTCTATCTATCATTCTATCTATCTATCTATCTATCTATCTATCTATCTATCTATCTATCTATCTATCTATCTCTATCATCTACCTATCTATTATTTATTGTGGGTGCATGAGTGCCACAGAGAAGCATATATGGATGTCAGAGAATCATTTGTGAGAGTCAGTTGTCTCCTTCCACCCTGTAAGCTCTGGAGATCAAACTCAGGTAGTTGTTTTTTTGGGAGGGGATTTAAACAATTTTAATGATTATTGTTTATTATTTTATATGTATTGGTGTCTTGCCTGTATGTTTGAATGTCCACTGTATATATAAGCTGCCTGTAGAAGCCAGACAAAAGTCTTGGATTCCCCTGGGATTGTAGCTGTAGATGATTGTGATCTGCCATGTGGAGGCTAGCACTTGAACCTGGGTCTTCTAGAAGTGTAGCAGAGTGCTGTTAACTGCTGACTTATCTCCTCTGACACCCTGTATTTTTCTTTCTTTCTTTCTTTCTTTCTTTCTTTCTTTCTTTCTTTCTTTCTTTCTTTCTTTCTTTTGCTTTCTCTCTGTCTTTCTTTCTTTCTCTGTTTCTTTCTTTCTGTTTTTTTTTTTTTTTTTGTTTTTCAAGACAGGTTTTCTCTGTGGCTTTGGAGGCTGTTCTGGAACTAGGTCTTGTAGACCGGAGTGGTCTCAAACTTACAGAGATCTGCCTGCCTCTGCCTCCTGAGTGCTGGGATTAAAGGTATGTGCCACCACCACCCAGCCCCCTGTAGTGTTTTAAAAATAAAATACTTAATAGTATTTACATAATAAAATTATGTTAATTATTATGTAGTACAAATGCAACAGAGATAATCAATACAGTAAGCCTAGATAGATATACTTGGTAGTGGGTTTTTCTTTTTAACAATACCTGCAAGGGCTGCTTTGTAAGTAACGGATCAACAAAATTTGTAGAATAAATTAAGATGTAACTAAAGTGTGTTCATTTAATAGCAATATTTTCCTTCCATTCTCCTAAGAAGTGTTTGGTGAAATCATCAACATTAATAAATGCCCTCACTTCGAGACTCATCTGGTGTGGTGGTTGCCATCATCTAGGAAGAGAAAACCTCAGTTGAGGAATTGCCCAGATCAGATTGGCCTGTAGCTTTGTCTATGACAGTCTGTCTTGATTGGCAATTGAAGTGGGAGGGCTCTCCCCACTATGGGTGGTACTATCCCTAGGCAGGTGGGGTCTTGGCTGTAGAAGAAAGCTGCCTGGGCATGAACCAGAAAGTAAGTCAGTAAGCAGCCTTCTTCCATGGTTTCTTCTTGAGTTCCTGCCATGACTTTCCTTAATGATAGATTGTACCTGGAAGTATAAGCCAAAATAAACCCTATACTCCACTAAGTTGATTTTGCTGAGAGTATTTAATCATAGCAATAGAATAATACTCCTGGAATATGCTCTACTACTCACCCATATAAGACGCCTATCAACTTATCCTGAGATTTGGAAAGGATACTTTTATAGCATGATATTTCAGTTGCACACATTCAGCTTTTCTGTCTTTATCTGCTATTATTTTGATATGGGTTGATTGTGGCCCCAGAGTTCCTGTTTTGGAAGCTTAGTCCTCAGTATGACAACTTTGGGATATGGTGGAATATGTAAGAGGCAGAATATAGTGTAATTAGAACTATTACAGAATAAGGATAGAGTATAATGATGATATTATATTTAGGAGTTTTTGGTAATGGTTTTAAGGAATTACTAAATAATTTTATGTACTGATATTTTATTTTTACTTATTCTTCTGAGAATACATTTGGACAGACTATGTTCAGTAAATGAACATATATTCTTACATTTGAAAGGTATGGAATCTATATTAATCTATACATTTACAAAAATATTGTAACCATTGTTTTCCTGACAGTTCAAGTAATTATCAGAGCCTTTATGCTTGCATACACATGTGATTTTTTCTGGATTCTTACAATGTGAGAATTTTATTAAAATTAAAATTCTATTATGTGGGGAAAGTTGTTGAAGGTTTGGAAGTCCCTCAAGAAAAAAAAATCTGATTAATCTTTACCTCTTCCTTCAGCTTGCAGCCATTTGTGATGTATTTGTGGAAAACTATGTCCCTGGCAAACTTTCTGAGATGGGCCTTGGGTATGAAGATATAGACAAGATTGCTCCTCACATCATCTACTGTTCCATCACAGGTATTTCAACCCCATGCAATCCTTAGTGCAACCTTTTTCTTCTGTGACAAATCTGTATTCCTTCTTCCAAAGCCACAGAGACTGCTGAACAGAACTATTAAGTACCTAAATTGGACATTTACATAGATTTATTGGCTATTTGTATTTCTTCTCTGAATTATATTAAATTAATCACATTTATATTTAACTATAGTTATGATCAAAGGATTTTCTGGACCTTCAGTTATTATTGTGGAACCTTAAGTTTTCTTCCAGTTCTCAAATTCTGTAGTTCTTAAAACAGTATTTATTTATTTTATGCATATGAGTGACCTATCTCATACACACCAGAAGAGGGAATCAGATTCCATTACAGATGGTTGTCAGCCATCATATGGTTGTTGGGAATTGAACTCAGGACTTCTAGGAAGAGGAGCAATTGCTCTTAACCGCTGAGCAAGGGTCTCATGTTGACCATGCTGGCCCTGAACCATCTATGTTTTTCTGAGGATGATCTTGCACTCCTGATCCTCTTGTCTCCATCTTCTGAGTTCCAGGCTTACAAGTATGTGTGTCACCATAATGGCCTCAAATTGTGTAATTTAATGAAGAAAAGGCCTCGGAGAAAAATTGTATAGCCTAGTAGTTCTCAGCTAAGAGGAAAATGGGTGGATCAAATGGTAGGGTTAGTGGTAGGGTTAGGGGATTAGGGAGGAATGGGGCAAGGCAGTCTGCAATAAAACCCCTCTCATTTATCTCTATTTCTCTTCATTACCATCTCCTGACAACTTTAATATCTGCACAGTGTCCTGAATGGTTAAGGGACCTGAGGCTACACAACTATTTAATAGAAAATAGTTTTAAAACCCAAGATTCTTACATTAAAAATGTTAAACATTTTTAGCCACCAGAGAAATGCAAATCAAACCTGCATCGAGATTCTGCCTTCCCCTGTCAGAATGACTATCCTTAAGAAAATAAGCAACAAAACACTTTAGTGGGAAGTTGGGGACAGGGAGCAGAGGGAAACTAATACACTTTTGATGAGAATATAAACTTTTTGGGCTACTTTGGGAATTAATAAGGGCAGTATCTCAAAAACTTAAAAGTAGAAATAACATATGATCCAGCTATACCACTCCTGAGTCTGTGCCAAATGGATCAAAGTCAATATATGTTAGAGATATCTGATAAAGGGTATTACTGCACTATTCACAATAGCCTTGCCATGGAATCAGCATAGTTTGACCATCAACATCTGAAGAGATAATGAAAATGTAGTGTAGAGACACAATTAAGTTTTAATTAACTATAAAGAAAGAAAGCATGTCAGTTGTAAGAAAATAGATAAAATTAGAGATCATATGTTAAAAAATAAGACTCAGGCTCTCTACTCCTCCTCTCTACTCTCTCCTCCTCTGCTCTTCTCTTCTCCCACCTACATGCGCTCTCTCTGTCTCTCTCTAGGCAACCGGCCATGGCGGTCAGCCATTAACCCTGTTTCTCTTCTTTCTTATTCTCTCTACTCTGCCGGACCTATAATAAACTGGTTATTATGTCTCAAAAAAATAAGACTCAGAAAGACACATACTGTACTTCTCTCACATGTTGAATCTAGAATTTTAAGACCTTGAAAGCAGAAGAGAGGCTATTTGGAAAGAGGAATAAGGATCACCGAGAAGGGTTAGGAAATTGTGCTACAGGTAAATATGATCAAAATATATACATATATGAATATATACATATATATACATATACATATACTTATATCATGAAAACTGATATTGTATAAATCACTATATGATAAATCCTCTAGACTTATTGGTTTAATATAAAATGATTCATCACCTTCCATACTTTGATAGTCATTTTGAAATGCTGTGATGAAATATCATGATTAGAACATGGGGAGGAAAGGGTTTAATTCTTCGTAACATTTGCATTTCATCACAGACTTGCACACAGGCCAATCTGGTGGGGAAGTTTTTCAGTTGAGGTTCTTACTTCCCATACGACTTAGCTTGTGTCACACTAACAGAAAACTGGCCAGTACAAGGGTTGACAGGAACTTTGTGATTAGAGGATGTTGAAGAGCTCTACCTGAGATTTGTTTTGGCCACTTTCTTTCATTTATTGTTATTCATATTTGCACCAGCAGAAGTCCAGAAGCAAAGCAAGTAGTCAGAAAGTCTAGTCAACAGATCATTTACAAGCAAAAGTCATCTATTAGTTGTGAATTTGTGTGGGTATAAAACAAAGTTCATTTCTTTTATAGAAGTTTGTCATTCTTGCTTGAATTTTTTAATTAAAACATAAGACTGATTATATCATTCTAAAGTTACACATGTCATCATGGGATTCTTGTCTCTACTGATATTTCTTAATGTTGCTACTGTATTGTTTGTGCTGCCCAAATCCAATTCTGCCTGCTCTAGGGTTGTGTGTATTACTGATGAGCGTAGTGTTCAAATGCCTGGGATTTGCTTTAATGAAGCCCAACAGTTGTATAGTTGAAATTGCCCGAATATGTGAAATCTGGCCTGTTGAATAAAAATGCTAAACTGATTTGGAAGTCAGAATGGCCTGATTATTTTTATTTCTGTGGTCCTTATCATTTCAGAGGAAGCTGAATGTGGACAGTAGGTGGCAGTGTTTAAAAAGCTATTGTTCACTAGCAATTTTTGCAAAAACTGCTGTGCTCTCCCTAATGGTACATATTTGTATTTTTTAAATGAAAAGACTTTTAAAAATTTATATAATAATTATTAAAAGTTTCTTTAAAAATTTAAAACAATTTAAAAATTAATATTAACATTTCAATGGTTAAAATCATTTAAAAATGATCACTTCATACCTCTATACTTGTAGATCTACAAAGGTACCTCCCTTAACAATGTAAACTTGTGTCTTTGGAGCATGTTTTTAATAAAAAAATTAGCAGCATGAATCCTTTCCATCACACGTAAAAATATTTCTTTTCTTCTATTTGTTCATTCCATTACTCTTTTCTTCTGGAAGGATAAACATGGCATTATTTGACTAGATTGAATTTTGGTGAGAACAGTGACTATTCTTTAATAAAAATGCCTTTGGGGCAGGCAAAGGAGGTGGCTTGAAAAATGAAATTCTGATTTTGCCACTCCATCATTAGTATCTCCTTAATCTCCACCCTGTATGGATAGGATGCAGGATTCCTCTTGAGCAAAGTGCCTGACAAGGGATGCTAAGGGCTCAATTCAGAGAACATACTCAAGTTTAGACTTACTCATTAGCTCTAAGTAGAAAAGACCCTGGGGGTGTGCTTCTGAAACACAAGGAGAGCATATATTAAAACAAAATGACAAGAAGAGCCAAGATAGTTTTTAGTAAGAACCATAGCAGCATATTTCCCTGTTAAATATTACGGCTTAATGAATAATGTTGTGAGTGTGCTATGTCAGAAACATAATCACATTTGTGGCATTTTTCCATACCAAATTTATTGAGTAATAATAAATTCACAAGGTATGGCAGTTTTGTTGGCAACATTTTTTTTTGAGCAGTCCCATTCTTCTTGCTAGATTTAGCTGAGGCAAATACAAGTTATTTTATTGAATTTTTATTTACTAATATTAACTCTCAGACAGACCAGAGCTTTCATTACATACCACACAGTAAATCTCTATATATGTATATTATGTAATAGTTTCAAAGGGATTAAAACAGCCATAGCAGAATTAAAGGAATTTCAAAGAGGCCTGAGAGGCAGAACTGACAGAGATGAAGAGTCTATGGGATAACAAATTGCTGCTGAGTCAGTCTTCAGGGCCCAAGTTGAGCTGCAGAAATGAGGTATAGTGGAAGCTATAGAGGCAAAGGGCAGAACTGGGTCCAGACAGATGAACAGGGGGATGGACAGATAGCAATTCAAGAAGGCTAGTGAGAATGGAACTGAGCTGAAGTCTCTGGGGGACATCATGAATTATCTACCTGTCCATCTTGGATATACACTGGTAGTTAGGCAACAGGTTGGTGGGACCAATACTGTTACAGTGTTGTGTCCCCTTGTTTATATGATTCAGGTGAGACAGTTATACTCTTTTATCAGTCTGGTATGTCTGACAAGTTCTTGAGCCTGATCTACCTATCGTCTGTCTGTCTGTCTGTCTGTCTGTCTGTCTGTCTGTCTGTCTGTCTATCTATCTATCTATCTATCTATCTATCTATCTATCTATCTATCTATCTATCTATCTCTATTATCTATCTGATGTGGTTTTATTTCTAGGGTAGTGTCCTTTCTACTTTAGGAATGAGTTGTTTATCAGTCTGTTCTTTGTGGTTGGGACTGGACAGATGGTGTTGTGTACATGTCCACCAAAGTATAGAGTGAAATGCTGCTTGCAAAATGGAGTCTGTACAAAGCAATGCACAGTCTAAAAAACCACTGTTTTATATAATATAAGTAACTTAGGGTAGTGTACAGCCTGATCTCAACGAATGCATTTTCAGACAATTATAGTAGAACCATTTACCAGCAGTATGAAGAAAGGCAAAGAGCTTTTTAGTTTATTCCATTTGTTGAAAAAATGTTTTAAGTCACAATTATAAAAATTCAAACTTTAAAATATTTTGAAAATATTATAGGTTTTTGAAATATTATAGGAGAATATCTTCATGACTGGGAGAGTAAGGAAGTTTTGCAGACAACACAGAATACAAACCACAGAGGAAAATCGGTGGTCAATTTGACTACTTTTTAAAATTAAAAGCTTGGGCTGGAGAGATGGCTCAGAGTTAAGAGTACTGGATGCTCTTCCAGAGGTTCTGAGTTCGATTCCTAGCATTAACGTGGTGGCTCCCAACCATCTATAATGAGATCAGGGACCCCTCTTCTGGTGTGCAGACATATATGCAGGCAGAACACAGTGTATATAATAAATAAATAATTTTTTTAAAAAATTAGAGCGAGTTCCAGGACAGACTTCAAAGCTACACAGAGAAACCCTGTCTCAAAAAACCAAAAAAGTTAAAAGATAAGTCATAAAAATCTAGAATAGAAAAACCTTTCAAATTAAATAGGAAAAAGATGTCCAGTTCAACAGAAAAACAAAAAGAACAAGCTCTAAAAAGGAAACTTAAAATTAGTAAATTTAGTAAAATTTAAAATTAGTAAATTAGCCTCATTCTTCTTCAAGAAAATACAAAGTTAAAGAAATGTACTTCATACTCATGAGTTTGACAGACATTTAAGCCAGACATCATAAAACATGACCTGCCTCATGAAGCCTTTGTACATTTCGGTAAAAATGGGTGCTGGTTGGTTTTAAAGAATTTTTTTTGTTTGTTGGCTTTTGTCAAGACAGAGTTTCTCTGTGCAGCTTTGGAGCCTGTCCTGGAACTCACTCTGTAGACTAGGCTGGTCTCGAACTCACAGAGATCTGCCTGCCTCTGCCTCCTGCGTGCTGGAACTAGAGGCACGCGCCACCACTGCCCACTGCTGGCTGGTTTTATGTCAATTGATACAAGCTAGAGTCATTTGAGAGGTAGCAACCTCACTTGAGAAAATTCCTCTATAAGGTAGGGCTCTAGGCAAACCTGTAGAGCATTTTCTTAATTAGTGATTTATGTGGGAGGATCCAGACCATTGTGGGTTGTGCCACCCCTGGCCTGATGGTCCTGAGTTCTATAGGAAAGTAGACTCAGTAAGCCATGATGAGCAAGCCTCCATGACCTCTGCTTCAGCTTTTGCCGCTAGGTTCCTGCCCTGTTTGTGTTCCTGTCTGGGCTTCTTCAATAATAGACTATGATATGGAAATGTAAGCCAAATGAACCCTCTCTTCCTCATATTTCTTTTGGTCATGTTTCATCATAGCATTAGGATGTTTGGTATATCTAATGGGCTGTTTAAAAGCTCTTGTGAAGTTGTACCTGTAATTTACAATTTTGTTTCTATGTGTGTCCTTGTGAAAAATGAAAGTTTCCTGAACTTTCTACCACCCAAAAATAAAAGATGAGAAAGAAAGTTGTAAGAATGGGAGCAACATGGGGACAAGGGAAGGAGAATAGAGGTGAATATGATCAAAATGCATTATAATCATGTAAGCAAATATCAGTGAAATCCATTATAAAGTATAATTCATATGTGCTAATAAAAATTAAAGTAGCCAACTAACATTCTAAGCAACAGAGGAGAGGCTACCTTAAATGCCTTCCCCTGTTAATGGGATTGATGACTAACTTGTATGCCATCCTAGAGTCTTCATCCAGCAGCTGGTGGAAGTAGAAGCAGGTACCTACAGCTAAACACTGAAGTGAACTGGAATCCAGTTACAGAGAAGGAGGCGTGATGAGCAAAGCGGTTAAGACCAGGCTGGTGAAACCCACAGAAACAGCTGACCTGAACAACGGAGAGCTCTTGGTCCCTAGACTGATAGCTGGGAAACCAGTAAGGGACTGATCCAGACCCCATGAACGTGGGTGTCAGTGAGGAGACCTCAGAAATCTATGGGGTCTCTTGTAGATCAGTACTTATCCCTAGCATAGGAATGAACTTTGGGAGCCCATTTCACATAGAGGGATACTCCTTGAGCCTATACACACGGGATGGGCCTAGGCCCTATCCCAAAGGATATGAGAGACTCTGAAGATACCCTATGGAAGGCCTCACACTCCCTGGGGAGCAGAAAGGGTATGGGATAGGTAGGGTGTTAGTTGAGGGTGGGCATGGGAGGAGGGGAGGGAGAGGGAACTGGGATTGACATGTAAAACAATCTTGTTTCTAATTCAAATAAAAAATGGAGAAAAAATTAAAGAAAACTCTTAATCCTCAGATGATCACATAGCATTAGATATAATTTTTACATTGAAGGGATAATCAATATGGATCTAACAGGTTTTGAAACTAAAAGGACCCCTGGCTCATCTAACAGAAATCTACTGGTGTAAAGCATGAGCATTGTGTTGCCTTCTCTTCAGTCAGGAAATATTTTTTCCCAGAATTTCAAAATGTTGTAGCCATCTGCCTAACCTCATAGTGAGTTTGATATATTTACATTTCATACTAAACACATTATTTACACAGATGACGATGCCATCTGCAGAAGAGAAATTAGTGAATAATCACAAGATTTCAAAACAGCCCTAAAGTAAGCACTGAGGTATGTGTTTGCAGCTGTGGGCTGATTCCAGAAAGTGACTTTGTACCTTCCTGCTGTCCCCTAATGCATAGCCTTTTATCTTCAAATGTTTTCTTCCCCCCACACATACAACAGATGCACTATAAACAGACACTGTCTTCATTCCCACTCTTCTCTGTAAACCTGCACTGTTGTGTTGGCCTATTTACCTCCTGGAGGATGAAATTCCAGGAAAGTTCTCTCTCTGTTTTTGTTACTATTTCATTTAAAGTATTAAAAAAGTCTACTCCAATTTAATACTAAATCTTTTAAGATCAGGGCATGATACTACATGCAATCTCAGCATTTGGGGAAGGCAGAGGTAGGACAATAAAGACTTCAAGGGTAGCCTCTGCTATATAGCTAGTTGGGGCTAGTCTGCATTGTAGGAGACCCTCTTTCAAAAATAAATATAAAAAAATGAACAACTTTCAGACTCTAGTTCAATTTATGACTTCATGTTTTCTCTATATTGGGCCTGCTTTCTTGGAAATTTGAAGAAAGAAGGAGGAAAGACTTAGAAAATCATAGCCAATATTTTCCTCTTTTTTCTCCAGTTTTTTTTATTTAAAATAGAAACAAGATTGCTTTACATGTGAATCTCAGTTCCCTCTCCCTCCCCCCTCCCCTGCCTACCCTCAACTAACACCTTACCTATTCCATACCCTTTCTGCTCCCTAGGGAGGGTGAGGCCTTTCATAGGGGATCTTCAGAGTCTGTCATATCCTTTGGGATAGGGCCTAGGCCCATCCCCTTGTGTCTAGGCTCAGGGAGTATACCTCTACGTGGAATGGGCTCCCAAAGTCCACACCTATGCTAGGGATAAGTACTGATCTACTACAAGAGGCCCCATAGATTTCCAGGGCCTCCTCACTGACACCCACGTTCATGGGGTATGGATTAGTCCCATGCTGGTTTCCCAGTTATCAGTCTGGGGCCCAAGAGCTCCCTGTTGTTCAGGTCAGCTGTTTCTGTGGGTTTCACCAGCCTGCTCTTGACCCCTTTGCTCATCAGTCCTTCTTCTCTTCAACTGGATTCCAGTTCACTTCAGTGTTTAGCTGTGGGTGTCTGCTTCTACTTCCATCAGCTGCTGGATGAAGGCATGTTTGTCTTTTTGTGACTGGGTTACCTTGCTCAGAATGGTTTCTTCTAGTTCTATCCATTTGCCTTCGAATTTCAAGATTCCACTGTTTTTTTTTTTTTCTACTGAGTAGTACTCCATTGTGTAAATGTACCCCATTTTCTCCATCCATTCTTCAGTTGAGGGGCATCTAGGTTGCTTTCAGGTTCTGGCTATTACAAATGATGCTTCTATGAACATCATTGAACAGATGTCCAAATAATCCAATTGAAAAGTGGGGTGCAGAACTAAATAGAGAATTCTGAATAGAGGAATCTAAAATTCTGAAAGACACATAAGAAAGTGTTCAACATCCTTAGCCATCAGGGAAATGCAAATCAAAACAACTCTGAGATACCATCTTACTCCTGTCAGAATAGCTAAAATCAAAAACACCAATGACAGTTTATGCTGGAGAGAATGTGGAGAGAGGGGAACACTCCTCCACTGCTGGTGGGAGTGCCAACTTGTACAGCCACTTTGGAAATCAGTATGGCGACTCCTCAGGAAAATGAGAATCAGTCTACCACAAGATCTAGCAATTCAACTCTTAGGCATATACCCAAAAGAAGCACAGTTTCCTCCTTTAAAAATATTTTATTATTTGAGAAAAATATATCAAATTTTGACAATATTTACCCCTTCCCCCAACTCCTCTCAGATCAACCCCCATTCCAAACCCACTCAACTTTGTGTCCTCATTTTTTAAAACTCATTTAGCTCATTTAGTGCTGTCTGTATGGTTCTGGGTATGTGGCCATCCATGGGAATATTTTAATGTTTCAGAGGGCATACACTACAGAAAATTAACTCTCCATTTTCCATCAACTATCACTTACCAGTTCTCATCAGTTAGTGGGAGAACTGTGACACCTCTGACTCAGTGCTGGGATTTTTGTTCGGCTTGAACGTATACAGATTTTATGCTGTCACAACTTTGTGTTAGCAGGGATCCAAAACTGGATGCTGCTTTATGAATTCAAAAAATAGATTAAGAAAAACAAAGATGATGGTGACCACTGGCACCCTCTGTGTAGCTCTGAGGAGTCTGAGAGACCCATGGAGGCTCCAGAGGGAAAAGAGTCTGCAGATCCACAGAACAGCTTAAAAAAAGGGGGAAAAGCATCTTCCCTCTCATATGGGAAGCGTAAAGGTCAAATTGAGTGAGTCTCAGGAGGGCAGAGCTTGTTCAGAACCTGCTCCTAAATTCTCTGCTTAGCCCCAATATCACCCTGACTCTGGGTAATTGCAGACATGAGTCTCATCAATGGTCCAGTATTTTTGGTGCTTCAGAAACCTGCAACCTTGAACCAGACCAACCTATTCATTCTAATGAATAATAGCATGCAAAGCTCTTTGAACAAAAAAATACTATGTGACTCACTGCAGTTTTTAGTGTCACTACCACAAATGAATATTCGATGGATAGGTGAGAAAGATAGAGAAATGGAGTGCTGAAATAGAGACATGATGGCGGTGACAATGTGAGAGCAGGCTGCAAAGGATGAAGGAACACGTCCTTGCTGACAGGGTGGTATGCAGCACCTACAACTTGTGCAGAATCAGCCTGTTAACATGCTGGCTAGCCTTGTTTCTGAGAAATTATAGGATGTCTGAGATGAAGAACAGTTCATTTTCTGAATTGGTGGTCTATGTGCTGCCATTGGAGGCCACTTTGATATCTATGAACCACTGCCCCAGCCTGTGTTGAAACCTGAGGTTCATGTGGATGTTCTTGGTCCTACAGCAGGCAGGGCCATGTTGATGTTCATGGCCCAAGTTTCCACTGAAGGCTGTGTGGATGTTTGTGGTCTGTGCTGCCCCTGAAGTCATGTTGATATGGGCAGGGCCACTCCTGATGGTCATGTCTGGTTCGGTGGTCCTACTTCTATAATGGTGTCTGTGGACCGTGCTTTGGCAGAGGGCCATGTTGATGTCTGTAATCTGTACTGCCACTGGAAATCATGCCAAGGTATGAGACACATTCATGCTGGAGACTATGTGGAAGTCCATAATCCATGCTCTGGATGACTGTAAAGGGCAAAGAACCTAATTTTGTTATGGTATTGATAACTGCAGTCTCACAGTTGAGGTGGGGGGGGCTTGGAAGTTATGACCCAACTGGGGTTAACGGATATCTATAGAACATTCCATCCAAACTCAAAAGAATATACCTTCTTCTCAGCGCCACATGGCACCTTCTCTAAAATTGACCACATAATAGGCAGCAAAGCAAACCTCCATAGTTATAAAAGATTTGAAATAACCCCTGTATCTTATCAGATCACCATGCATTAAAGCTAGAATTCAACAGCAATATGAATGGCAGAAAATCTACATACTCTTGGAAAATGAATAACACCCAATCGCACCATTCCTGGGTTGAGGAAGAAATAAAAAAAGAAATTAAAGAGTTCCTAGAATTTAATGAGAATGTAGACACAACATACCCAAACTTATAGGACACTCTGAAAGCAGTGCTAAGAGGAAAGTTCATAGTACTAAGTGCCCACATGAAGAAATTGGAGAAAAGTCACATTAGAGAATTGACAGAACAACTGAAAGAATTAGAGTAAAAAGAAGCAAACTCACCAAGGAGGAGTAGACGCCAGGAAATAATCAACCTGAGAGCTGAAATCAATAAAGTAGAAACTAGGAAAACATTACATAGAATCAATGAAACAAAGAGTTGGTTCGTGAGAAGATCAACAAGATAGACAAACCTCTAGCCAAACTAACCAAAAGGCAGAGAGAGAGCATGCTAATTAGCAAAATTAGAAACGAAAAGGGGGATATAACAGCAGACACTGAGGAAATCCAGAGAATCTTCAGGTCATACTTTGAAAACCTGTACTCCACAAAATTCGAAAATCTAAAGGAAATGGACAGTTTTCTGGATAAATATAACTTACCAAAATTAAACCAAGATCAGATAAACAGTTTAAATCGACCCATAACCCCTAATGAAATAGAAGCAGTCATCAAAAGCCTCCCAACCAAAAAAATCCCATGGCTTCACTGCAGAATTCTACCAGAAATTCAAACAAGAGCTGATACCAGTACTCCTCAAAATGTTCCACACAATAGAAGCAGATGGGATATTGCCAAACTCTTTCTACGAGGCTACAATCACTTTGATACCCAAGCCACACAAAGATATGACTAAGAAAGAGAACTACAGACCGATATCCCTCATGAACATCGATGCTAAAATACTCAATAAAATATTGGCCAACCGAATCCAAGAACATATCAGAAAAATCATCCACCACGATCAAGTAGGCTTCATCCCAGGGATGCAAGGATGGTTCAACATACGTAAATCCATCAATGTAATCCACCATTTAAAGAAACTGAAAAAAAAAAAAACAAACCACACGATCATCTCACTAGATGCTGAAAAAGCCTTTGACAAAATCCAACATCCCTTCATGAAAAAGATCTTGGAGAGAACAGTAATAACAGGAACATATCTAAACATGATAAACGCAATATACACCAAACCAATAGCCAACATCAAACTAAATGGAGAGAAACTCAGGGAGATTCCTCTAAAATTAGGAACAAGACAAGGCTGTTCACTCTCTCCATACATCTTCAATATTGTACTTGAAGTTCTAGCTAGAGCAAATAAGACAAGAAAAGGGGATCAAAGGGATACAAATTGGAAAGGAAGAACTCAAACTTTCACTATTTGCAGATGACAAGATAGTCTACATTAGTGACCCGAAAAACTCTACCAGGGAACTCCTATAGCTGATAAACATCTTCAGCAAGTTAGCAGGATACAAAATTAACTCAAAAAAATCTGTAGCCCTACTGTATACAGATGATAAACTCAATGAGAAAGAAATCATGGAAACATCACCTTTCACAATATCCACATGCAACATAAAATATCTGGGGGTAACACTAACCAAAAAAGTGAAAGACCTGTACAATAAGAACTTCAAGACTTTAAAGAAAGAAATTAAAGAAGATACCAGAAAATGGAAAGATCTCCCATGCTCTTGGATAGGTAGAATTAACACAGTGAAAATGGTAATCCGACCAAAAGCAATCTACAGATTCAACGCAATCCCCATCAAAATCCCAACACAGTTTTTCACAGACATTGAAAGAACAATACTCAACTTTATATGGAAAAATAAAAAACCCAGGATAGCCAAAACAACTCTTTACAATAAAGGATCTTCTGGAAGCATCACCATCCCTGTCTTCAAGCTCTGCTATAGAGCCATAGTTCTGAAAACAGCTTGTTATTGGCACAAGAATAGACAGATAGACCAATGGAATCGAATTGAAGACCCAGATATTAACCCACGCACCTACAAACACCTTATTTTTGACAAAGGTGCTAAATCTATACAATGGAAAAAAAGATAACATCTTCAACAAATGGTGCTGGCACAATTGGATTCGGACATGCAGAAGATTGCAGATAGATCCATACCTGTCACCATGCATGAAACTTAAGAGCAAATGGATCAAAGATCTCTCCATAAATCTAGCCACACTGAATCTTCTAGAAGAGAAAGTGGGAATTACCCTTGAACAAATTGGCACAGGAGACCAATTCCTGAACATCACGCCAGTAGCACAGACACTGATGTCTGCAATTAATAAATGGGACCTCCTGAAACTGAGAAGCTTCTGTAAGGCAAAGGACACAGTCAGTAAAACAAAACGACCACCCACAGAATGGGAAAAGATCTTCACCGACCCCACATCTGAAAGAGGGCTGATTTCCAAAATATACAAGGAGCTCAAGAAGCTAGCCACCAAAACACCAAACAATACAATTAAAAAGTGGAATGCAGAACTAAACAGAGGAATCTGAAATGGCTGAAAGACATTTAAGAAAGTGCTCAAAATCCTTGGCCATCAGAGAAATGCAACTCAAAACAACTCTGAGATACCACCTCACACCTGTCAGAATGGCTAAAATCAAAAATACCAAAGACAATCTATGCTGGAGAGGATGTGGAGAAGAAACATTCCTCCATTGCTGGTGGGAGTGTGAACTTGTAAGACCACTCTGGAAATCAGTATGGTGGTTGCTCAGAAAAATGGGAATCAATCTACCTCAAGATCCAGCCATTCCTCTCTTGGGTATATACCCAAATAGTGCATGTTCATACAACAAGGACATATGTTCAACCATGTTCATAGCAGCATTGTTTGTAATAGCCAGAACCTGGAAGCAACCTAGATGCCCCTCAACTGAAGAATGGATAGAGAAAATGTGGTACATTTATACAATGGAGTACTACTCAGCAGAAAAAAGCAATGGAATCTTGAAATTCGCAGGCAAATGGATGGAACTAGAAGAAACTATCCTGAGTGAGGTAACCCAGTCACAAAAAAGACAAACATGGTATGTATTCACTCATATATGAATTTTAGACATAGAACAAATGTTTACCAGCCTATAATTCTCTTCACCAAAGAAACTAGGAAACATGAAGGACTCTAAGGGATAAATAGACCTCAGGAATGGGAAGTGGCATGAACTCCTGAACAAATTGGGAGCATGAGGGTAGGGGAGAGGGTGCTGCCACAATAAGAGCCCAATAAGAGGAGTAGAGGAGAGGAAATGGAGGAGTAGAGACATTGAATAGGGGGAGAATACAGGAGAGAGAGCAGGATGAGAGATACCATATCAGAGGGAGCCACTATAGGTCCGAGAAGAGATCTGGAACTAGAGAGATCTCCAGAGACCTACAAGGATGACACGATCTGACAATCCAGGCAACGGTGGAGAGGATAACCCAAAAGCCCTTCCCCTAAAATGAGATTGATGACTACTCTTTATGCCATCCTAGAGCACTCATCCAGTGGCTGATGGAAGCAGAGACAGACATCCACAGAAATACACTGAGCTGAAATCTGGAATTTAGTTGAAGAGAGAGAGGAATGAAGATCGAAGGGGTCTGTACCAGGTTAGAGAAACCCACAGAAACAGTTGGCCTGAACAAGGGAGAGCAATCGACCCCAGATGCTACCTGGGAGGCCAGTACAAGACTGATCCAGCCCCCTGAACATGGATGCCAATAAGGAGGCCTCTGCACTCCAAGGAGCCTCTGGAAGTGGATTAGTATTTTTCCCTGCTGTAAGAAGGGACTTTGAGAGACCATCCCATGTGAAGGGATACACTCTGGCCCTGGACACATGGGTAGGGCCCAGGCCCAGCACAGGAAGATTTGGTGGACTTTGCAGAGCCCCCATTGAGGGCCCTACCCTGCCTGGGGAGTGGTGGGTGGATGGGGTGGGGGGTAGGTTGGGGGTGGAGGAGGAGGGATGGGGGTGAGGGGAGGGAGAGGGAGAGGGAGAATGGACTTACATGTGAAACAAGCTTGTTCCCTAACTTGAACTAATTAAAAAAATAATAAAAAAAGAAAAACCACGTGATCATCTCAATAGATGCTGAGAAAGCCTTTGACAAAATCCAACATCCCTTCATGATAAGGGTCTTGGAGAGATCAGGAATAACAGGAACATACCTAAACATGATAATAGCAATATACAGCAAACGAACAGCCAACATCAACCTAAATGGAGAGAAACTCAGAGCGATTCCTCTAAAATTAAGAACAAGACAAGACTGTCCACTCTCTCCATATCTCTTCAATATTGTACTTGAAGTTCTAGCTAGAACAATAGGACAACAAAAGGAGATCAAGGGGATACAAATTGGAAAGGAAGAACTCAAACTTTCACTATCTGCAAATGATATGATAGTTTACATAAGTGACCCAAGAAAGTCTACCAGGGAAATCCTACAGCTGATAAACACCTTTAGCAAATTGGCAGGATACAAGATTAACTAAAAAAACAGTACCCCTATTATATACAGATGATAAATGCGCTGATGAAGAAGTCAGGGAAACATCACCCTTTACAATAGCAACTAACAGCATAAAATATCTTGGGGTAATGCTAACCAAAAACCAGAAAGACCTGTATAGTAAGAACTTTGAGTCTTTAAAGAAAGAAATTAAAGAATATACCAGAAAATGGAAAAATCTACCATGCTCTTGGATAGGTAGGATCAACATAATAAAAATGGCAATTTTGCCAAAAGCAATCTACAGATTCAATGCAATCCCCATCAAAATCCCAGCACAATTCATCACAGACCTTAAAAGAACAATACTCAACTTCATATGGAAAAACAAAAAACCTAGGATAGCCAAAACAACCCTTACAATAAAGGAACTTCTGGAGGCATTACCATCCCTGACTTCAAGTTCTATTATAGAACCATAGTCCTGAAAAAAACTTGGTATTGGCACAAAAATAGACAGGTTGACCAATGGAATCAATTGAAAACCCTGCTACTAACCCACACACCTGTGAACACCTGATTTTTGACAAAAAAGCTAAAGTTATACAATGGAAAAAAGAAAGCATCTTCAACAAATGGTGTTGGCATAACTGGATTCGGACATGTAGAAGATTGCAGATTGATCCATATCTATTGCCATGCACAAAATTTAAGTCCAAATGGATCAAAGACCTCAACATAAATTCAGCCACACTGACCCTCCTAGAAGAGAAGGTAGAGGCTACCTTCGAACAAATTGGTACAGGAGACCACTTTCTGAACATAACACCAGTAGCACAAACATTGAGACTGACAATTAGTAAATGGGACCTCCTGAAAATGAGAAGCTTCTGTAAGGCAAAGGACACAGTCAGCAAGACAAAACACCAGGCCACAGAATAGGAAAAGATATTCACCAAATCCCACATCTGACAGAGGGCTGATCACCAAAATACACAGTGAAGTCAAGAAGCTAGCCACCAAAACACCAAACAATACAATTAAAAAGTGGAGTGCAGAACTAAACAGAGGAATCTAAAATGGCTGAAAGACACTTGAAAAAGTGCTCAACATCATTAGCCATCAGAGAAATGCAGCTCAAGACCACTCTGAGATACCATCTTACTCCTGTCAGAATGGCTAAAGTCAATAACACCAATGACAATCTATGCTGGAGAGGATGTGGGGAAAGAGGTACACTCCTCCATTGCTGGTGGGATTGCAAACATGTGCAACCACTTTGGAAATCAGCATGGTGATTTCTCAGGAAAATGAAAATTAGTCTACCTCAAGATTCAGCAATTCCTCTCTTTGGCATACAACAAAAGATTGCACATTCATGCAATAAGGACATATGTTCATCTATGTTCATAGCAGTATATTTTAATAGCCAGAACCAGGAAGCAACCTAGATGCCCCTCAACTAAACAATGGATAGAGAAAATGTGGTACATTTACACAATGAAGTACTACTCAGCACAAGAAAAACAATGGAATCTTGAAATTCGTAGGCAAATGGATGGAACTAGTAGAAACCATCCTGAGTGATGTAACCCAATCACAAAAAGATAAACATGGTATGTATTCACTCATGTTTGATTTTTAGACATAGAACAAAGGATTACCAGTCTACAATCCACACTGCCAGAGGAGCTAGGAAACAAGGAGGACCCCAAGAGAAGATTGCATAGTCCGTCGAAGAAGGAAAGGGGGACAAGAACCCCTGAGCAAAGTGCGAGCAAGAGGCAGGGGTGGAGAGGAAGGAGGTGGGAGTGGAAGAAGGGGATAGGGGAGGAGAACAAGAAGATTGAGACGGGAGGATTAGAGAAGGACAAGAAAGGAGATCCCTTGATGGAGACAGTACAGGTTTGGAGAGAGGTCTGGCACAGGTAAAATGTTAGGTGATTCGCAGGGATTACCTCAACTAAGAAGCCATGGAGTGGTGGAGGGGATGCCATTGATACCCTTCCCCCATAATGAGATTGATGCCTTCCTTGGTTACCATTCCCAGAGCCTTCATCCATTAGCTGTTTGAAGCAGAAACAGGCACCCACAGGTAAGCACTGAACCATACTACTGGAATCCAGGTGAGGTGAGGAAGGAGGGATGAGCAAAGGAGCCAAGATGAGGCTGGAGAAACCCTCAGAAACAGTGGACCTGATCTACTGATAGCAAGGAGACCCTAGTCATAAAGCCAGGGAAACAGCATTGGATCAAACCAAGACCTCTGAATGTGGGTGCCGGCTAGGAAGCCAAGACAGTCTATAGGACACAGTGTTTATCTATAGAGCACAAATGGACTTTGGGAGCCCGTTCCCTATGGAGGGATAGTATTGCAGCCAAGATACAGTAAGGAGGGCCTAGGCCCTGTCCCAAATGATATGATGGACTTTGAAGGTCCGCCATGGAGGGCCTCATTATCCCTGGGGAGGAGTTGTGGGGTGGGTTGGAAGAGGGTTGGAGGGGAACATGGGAGGATCGGAGGGTGAGGGAATGGGGGGATGGTTATGTAAATATGAGGAGAAATTAAAGAATAAAAAAATGAGAAGGCAAAATAAAATAAATAAAAAGTGTATTAAATAATAAAAGTGTAATAATAATAATAATTTAATTATATTAAATTATAATTATATTTATATTTATATTATATAAATATATAAATATTATATAAATATAATTATATAGTTATATTAAAAATAATTATATTATAATTATATTAAATTATAATAAATAATAATTTAATTAAAAATAAAATAAATAAAAAGTGTAATAAATAAAAAAATAAATAAAAAGTATAGTTCTCCACTGTATTGGCTTCTAGTAGGGGTGCAGGTGGGGAAGGAGTCAGTTTTCTTAAAGAGGTTGGTTATCAGGAGTTTGACCATACTCCATTTTGAGTATATAGGGAACACATAGGGGGACTTTTCCCTCTTTTTCTTCTTCTGTTTTATTGGGGGGGTCACTAAGGTGAGGGATCAGACCTGGGGGGACTGGGAATTGAGTGTGATCAGAGTTCATGATATGAAATTCCCAAATAATCAATAAAATTACTATACAATATAGATTAAGTTTATATACAATTTCAATTTTTTACTTCTCTGACATTCAAAATATTGATTAGAATTTTCCCATAATGTCTTCCTTTGTTACTGATATATATATATATATATATATATATATATATATATATATCCTGATAAATCCATTTAGTGTTATTAGTATGAACATGTTTAGGGCTGACCACTTGGAATTAGAAAACTTATCAGCAGGTTTATCCCAGAAGACTGATTCTTCCTCATCTAGTAGCCATTAGTTCTTCCTCATCTAGTAGCTATGAGTTGTCTGTAATTCTTCATCTAGAGGTGAGAACATGTGAGATTTCCTCTGTCCACTTTGAAATCTCAGTCAGTGTTGTCACTGTGCCAATCTTGTTTAGGCAACCATATTGTTCAGACTTCATGTGTGCAGTTCCCTGTCCCATATAGAAGACACTGTCTCATAGTAGATGTCCTGGTACTCCATCTCTTATGATCTTTCAACTTCTGTGGTGTTTTCTGGACCTTAAGTGTAGGGCTTATATTGTAGATGTATCAGTTGAAGCTGGACATTTTGTAATCAGTTCTTTGTCTTTTGACCAGTTGTAGATCTCTGTGATGGTTTCCATCTGCTGAAAAAACAAGCTGCTTTGATGAGGGGCAAAAAATACAGTTATCTGTGGATGTAAGGATAGGTATTTGGAATGTAGTAGTGAATTATATTGATTTAGGAAAAATGTAGTAGTAGGTTCTCCTCCAGGGTTCTTGACCTCATCTCCTGTGGGTAGTTTGCAGTTATAGTACCCAGTATCAATTTTCTTCTATTGATCAGGCCTTAAGTCCAGTTACATGGTTGTTGTTTTCACCTGAGATGTAAATGCCACTGTTGCATCCTTGCATATATCATGCTCCTCTGGTTATTATTGTGGTTCATAGGCATTACAGTTGTGTAGGCCTATTAATTTCTTTTTTTCCCTTGATGTCTTGCACAACACCTTCAGATATTATGAGAGCTAGTCATCAGGGAGGAGACTTTCATGTGCCAGCTTGATCTCTTGAAGTCATGTGTCTGAAGTATATGTTGTCTTCAGAAGTAGGGTCTTACCTTCAAATTGTGGGAGACAATCAAGGACAACAGCAATAGCCTATATTGTTTTGAGGAGTCCAACTACTCAAAGAGGAGTTTTTCTTGCCTTGTACTAGGGTTTTGCTATATAGTTTCTGGTTCTTGGGGGATCATTATCATCCCAAATAACATACTTTCACCTAAATTATTTATGTGTATACATGTTAGATAATATATTACATATGTGTTCTTCAGTAAACATAAATATTTCCCCATGCCTGTTTCAATATCCTTAGTGTTATCTCTCCCTCTTTCCTTCTTCTTCCTCTATATTACACTTCCTCTTCTCTCCCTAGTTAAAGTCTTCTCTTTTGTCCTCCATTTTCCCTGTCATAGCACCTGTGTCAGACTATCTCTACTTATCTTCACTCACCTCTGTTTTCTTTTGAGCTTGCATAAGGACAGAGTAATTAATATGAAATGATTAATGTATTTTCATCACTCATCACATAAGCTATAATTGACACTTACATTAACAAAGCACGGATTATGGAGGAAAAAGCTTAGTAAGATTGCTTAGCCAAGTTCTATGGGATTCTTCATGGGTGAAGAGACAGAGACTCAGAGAAAATGTATTTTTATGTCTTATGAAGAATAGACCATTGTGTAGAAATGCAGATAAAAGGTTCTGATCACATGGAAATAAAATGGGAAGATCTTCAAAACATCAAGTAGAGTAAACATGGAATTTCTGTCTTCAAGATTTGTAAGTGTGAAAAGATAATATTTAATACGATTAGATGTTGTTACTAACTTAACATAAATTTTCAACTATTTAAAACCAAGTAAAATGAAAACTCTATCTATCAGATTTCAAAACAAATATTTTTCCCCAATAGTAAAGATTATACTGAGTTGCTTCTGAGTATTAGAACTATTATGAGAAGTAATAGGACTATTGTGATAGTTTCCTATGAACTGTGAGATTAAGAAGTTCTAGTGGACTAGTGCTGGACATGGTAGTTAATGTTTGTAATCCCAGAACTTGGGAGGTGGAGGCAGCATGACTATCAGTTCAAGGTTAGCCTAGAATTCATAGCAAGGTTCTATTTCAAGGTTCTGTCTCAGTCAAGGGCTGAACCTGTAGCTCAGTGATACAATGCTTGCCTAAGCAAGGCCCTGGGTTCTACTCCAGCTTCACAGGCAACCATCAGCCACTCCCCCAAAACAACCCTAATGGACTGTGAATAAAATCATTATGTATTATGTAGCAGGAAAAACAAAAAACACAGAGACTGATATTGGGGTTCAAGTTCCAAGCTGATGATCAGAAAAGCAAAGTTGCTGGCCACTAGCTCTTTTGGCTACCTCAGGCTGAAAGGGCTGATCCTGCTGCCTCTCCTCAGCGTGGCTGGAGAATCCTGAGACTGAATGTCTTCCTATCCTCAATGTGGCTGGAGAATGAATGCCTGATTCTGACTACTGAAGACCCTAATCCTATCTTTTATACCCCTCTAGTGCTGGAATTTAAGGTGTGGGATCCTAGGTACTGAGATCATCTTCATGTAAGCTCTTTCTTCTTAGGACTGCATCAATCTTGTGTAGAACTTGGTGGCTTAAACTCAGATCTGTCTACCTCTTAATTCTAAATCCTAGGATTAAAGGTGTGTATCACCACTTCCTAGCTTCTGGCTGCTGAGATTAAAGGTGTGTACCTGGCTTCTATAGCTTGTGGCTGACTTTGAGTTCTGAATCCTCAAGCAAGCTTTAATAAACCATAAATAGTATATTACCACACTCTTCTTAAGTGACTTCTCTGCTGGGTATAACTATAGGTATGCAAGTGCCATTTGTCATGAAACTGTTTCATGATGAAAGTTTATAAATATGAGACTTTTCTCTGGTTCCCACATAATTTTCTTCCCTCCCTTTTTCCTTCTCCTCCTCCTCTTCCTCTTCTTCTTCTTTCTTCGACAGGGTTTCTTTATGTATCATTGGCTATCCTGGAACTTGCTTTGTAGACCAGGCTGGCCTTGAACTCAAAGATTTGCTTGCCTCTGTCTCCTGAGTACTGGGATTAAAGATGTACTATCAGTGTCCAACAATTTTCTTTTTCTTATTTTATTGATAGCTGAAAGAGAAACCCAAGACTTAAGAGGAAGTTGAGCCTTTTCTCTACATGCTCTGAAATTCTAGATCTCTCTCTCTCTCTCTCTCTCTCTCTCTCTCTCTCTCTCTCTCTCTTTTTTTTTCGAGACAGGATTTCTCTGTGGCTTTGGAGGCTGTCCTGGAACCAGCTCTTGTAGACCAGACTGGTCTCAAACTCACAGAGATCTTCCTGCCTCTACCTCCCAAGTGCTGGGATTAAAGGCATGTGCCACCACATCTGGCTGAAATTCTAGATACCTTAGAACTAAGTATAGGGTATAAATATATTATGGCTCTTTATCCATCAAAATTAATTGGATTAACATTTAGTCTCTAACTTTTTAAAAAAGATTTTATTTATTTATTATGCATACAACATTCTGCTTCCATGTATATCTGCACACCAGAAGAGGGCACCAGATCTCATAACGGATGGCTGTGAGCCACCATGTGGTTGCTGGGAATTGAACTCAGGACCTCTTGAAGAACACCCAGTGCTCTTAACCTCTGAGCCATCTCTCCAGCCCCTAGTCTCTAACTTATGATATATGGTTTCAGTAGTTCACAATTTAAAGAATCTTTTGGAGGGGTTCTGGAGGTGGTTCACTAAGTAAAGTACTTGATATGCAAACATGAGGAACTGTTTGGATCCTCAGCAGGCATGTAAAACCTGGGTGTGGTGGCATGCTTCTGTAACCCCACTTCCCTGGTGGTGAAGACAGCCAGATCCTGGGGTACACTGGATAGCCAGTATGAAATAGTGAGCTCCAGGTTCATAGAGAGACTTTGTCTTAAAACATAAGCTGGAGATAAACAGAGACACCAGATAAACAGAAGACCCAGACAGAAAGACAATCTCCTTTCTTTATACAGGCATGCATGGGTGAACATACATGAAAACACCCCACCCCCACAAAATAATTTCTTGGGAATCAGGGACCAGAAAAAGATGACAATTTTAGTTATTGTGAGAGTAGTAATTATTTCAAAACCTTTACAAATTGAGTGTTTCATAGATTGTGTCAAATAAATATGGGAAGCCTTAGCCACCTTCCAAAAACTCTTTCGTCAAAACTAAATAGTTTCCCTTTATAGTAATAGGGCTGGAGAAAAATCCATAATTTAAAAGAAGCAATGATAGATAAGAAGACATTTTATACTTAAAAGGATAAAGAATAAATGTTAAAGTTAAGATAGCATTTCTTTCATGGATATTAATGATTTTTCCCATTCTTTGGATGGTCCTTGAAGTCAGCACAGTGCAGCACTACATTCTCAGCCCTTTATTTGAACTACAGCATATTTATTCACAAGGTCAAGAGTCTGTAGAACAAGAGTCATGAATGCTAGACTCAGGAATATTGATAGACTACAGTTGCAGAACCAAGGATATCTGGTTGTAGAGACTAAACACTACAAAAGTTTCACAAGCAAAAAATAACAATGAGAAAATACTGACAAAAACTTGATTATGAGAAAGACTAGTCTCACAAACCACCTGTTAAAAATAGGCAAAGGACTTGAATAAACATTTCTCCTAAAGATATACAGATGAGCTGGGTGGTGGGGGTGCACGCCTCTAATCCCAGCACTAGGGAGGCAGAGACAGGCAGATTTCTTTAAGTTTGAGGACAGCCTGGTCTATAGAGTGAGTTCCAAGACATCTAGGACCACACAGAGAAACCTTGTCTTGAAAAACCAAAACAACAAAACAGAACCCTAAACACACACACACACACACACACACACACACACACACACACACACACACACACCCCTCGGGGTGGGGAGAGTTGACAAGTACAAAGAAAGATGCTCAGTATTAGCAATTAAATAATGTTTAGTAGGGTGATATAAATCAAAAGAATATGAGATATTGCTTCATCCCTACTAGGATTGTTAGGAAAGGAAACAAGAACGGTAGGAAAGGAGAAAGAAGAATTGAGAGAGATGTGGAGAAACTAGAATCCTTGTTGAGTGTCAGGGTGGAGTGCCTACAATCCTAGCTCCTGGGAGGCTTAGGCTTCGGGATCAGCAGTCTGAGGTCAGTCCAGGTAGCATAATAAATCTTGTCTCAAAAATACAATTGAAAACTTTGTGCACAAAACAGCAATAAAATTTAGACACAAATTCCAGGTGTAAAACACTGAGTCATATTCCTGGAATCCAGTTGTAGAGAGGTAGGCTGGATGAGCAAAGGAGCTGGAGAAACCCACAGAAACTGTTGACCTGACCTAGTGAGAGCACAGAGACCCTAGTCAAAAAGCTGGGGAACCGGCATTGGACCAAACTAAGCCCTCTGAATGTGGGTGCCAGCTAGGAGTCCTAGGCAGTCTATGGGACCTCTATTAGTGGTGCCAGTTTTATCCCTCGTTCACAAATGACTTTGGGAGTCCATTACCTATGGAGGGATACTATTGTAGCCCAGATAAATGAAATAGGGCCTAGGCCCTCCCCCAAATGATGTGACAGACTATGATGATCCCCTGTGGAAGGCCTCACTATCCTTGGGGAGTGTGTGAGGGGTGGGTGGGTTGGGAGGGTCAGTGGGAGGCATGGGAGGATGGGAGGGTGAGGAAATGGGGGGATTGATATGTAAAATAAGAGTGTTTCTAAAGTAAAAATAATGGCCAAAAATTCCAGGTGTAATGGCACAAGTGTGTAATCCCAGTACTCAGAGGACTGATGTAGGAGGATGGTACTGTCCTGGGCTACATACCCAGTACTTAAAAAAATTTAAACAGAATAACTTTTATATAATTCAGCAATTCTACTTCTGAGTATATTCCTAAAAGAACAGAAATACAGATCCAAGATTTATAGAACTGTGTTAACAGCAACCAAATTCCAATAGCTTTAATTTAGAAACAATTCAAGTTTCCATTGACTGATGAAATAATAAACAAAATACACACACACACACACACACACACACACACACACACACACACACACACACACTGTAGCATTATTCAACTTAAAAGGAAGGAAACTGAACTGAGAAACATATTACCAAACAGATGAGCTTTAAAGACATTATGCTAAGTAGAGTAAAATAATCAAGAAAAAAAAGAAGTCCTATTTAATTTATCGATATACGGTACCCAGAACAGTCAGACTAAGAGAGAAAGTAGAATAGTGTTTTGCATGACTCAGGGGAGAATGGGGTAGGGAATCATTTAATAGGTACATGTTTTAAGGGTAAAAGCCTATAGAAATTGATGTGAGTCACCACATCAATTATACAGCAATGTGAGTGTACTTAAGGCCTCTGTATGGTGTACTTTTTAAAAAGTGAAAATCAATGAGGTCTAATCCAGTCTGTGAGGAACACTATGAGAGACATCCAGATTACTGTGCCACAACCTTTAAGCCATGTTTTATCTTGTGTTTTTTTTACCCATATATTCAAGGACTTGGTATTGAATAGATAAAACAGGCTTTCGTCTAATAACAAATTGATACTGTGTATACACATTAAATGCACTTTATCTTAAGAGCCTTGTTTTTTCAAGAATAAAGAGTCTTGATTTTTCTTTCTTTTTAACTTAAAGGATAAGCACAATATTAATCATGCAGCTGACAATTGTTTGTTGCTAAATAATGGCCAGTGTTTCATGTGTTGAGTCAAAATCTTATTTATACACTAATTTATGTCTTTAGATTCTTATTGCTATTGATCTTATGTTATCATTCTATAGTAATAATTTATCATTTAATATTGTCTACAAAATTCACAACTATTGAGGAAATACAATTTAAATTAATACCTTTGGATGTGAATTGTCTGTTACAATAAATAGATACCACGATTGCTGCTTTTACTTTAAAAAGGAAATTGATACTCTTTTCCCAGCCTTTTTGCATGTTACTTACCGTAGGTGAGAGTAAGGAAGTCTAAAAGAGCCTGAATAAAAGGATAGCAAGTATTTATTTGGGATTCACTCAAAAATAACAATAAAGGCCGAGAGCTGCTAAGGTCTTTTGGCCTGGGGGTACAGGATGCTGTGATCAGATCTCCAACCACCACACGAGAGAGTGAGCAAGCTTTTTTTCCCTCTTATCAGTCCACACTTAGCATCTGAGACCTTGCCTTGGTGGGCCTGTACCCCAAACACTATTGGCTAAATGAATTCCCACAACAACCTGCTTCTCCTACTGTATCACGTGGGACTGTTTGTAGTCTCAGCCAGGAGTTCCAACCTAAAATTTAGGTAGCGAAGAACCATTTTCCCTTCCTCTCTCCCCATTCAGCTAGCCAACCAATCAATAAATGGTTAGAACAAGAGTAAAAATGAGCATTAAAGGATACAAGGGAAAAGACCAAATGAAATATGAGGGCAGGCCTTATTAGAATAACCCCTGACTTTTCAGTGGAGACTCTGAAAGCCAGAAGGGCCTAGCACTAGATATATGTCCTACAAGTCCCCAAAGACCACAGATGCCAACCCAGGATACCCAGAAAGTAGAATAGAGAAACTAGAATAATGGCAATCCTATCAATCATAATAGAAGGAATAAGAAAAATATTTCACAATAAAACCAAATTTAAACAATTTCTGTTCACTAATGCAGTTCTATAGAAGATACTAGAAAGAAACCTTCAGTCTGAAGAGAACATTAGCTACACTCAAGAGAACTTAATGAATAAATAATCGTAGAACAGTTATTCAAAGGAGGTCTAAGAAACAATAACAAACCACTAAAACAAAGTAATTGGAATGAACATTGCTCAATAATCACTCTCAATATCAATAATTGACTGTCCAATAAAAAGGCACAGATTAACAGATTGGATTAGAAAACAGACTCCATCTTTCTCTTGCCTGCATGAAACACTCCCACCATCAAGGACATATACTACATTAGAGTCAAAGGATAGAAAAAACGTATTGCAAGAACACAGAGCCAAGAAGCAAGCAGGGATAGATATTTTAGTATCTGACAAAATAGACTTCAAATCTAAACTAATCAGAAGAGATAGGGAAAGACACTTCATATTCATTAAAGAAAATATCTACCAAGAGGGTATTATAATTATAAACATCTATGCACTGAATACAAGGGCACTAAGTTTCATAAAAGAAACACTACTACATCTGTTATGCTAAGTTCGTGAGACCCCAAAAAAGACCACCAAGGAGCCAACTTACTGATGCAATTACGTAAGGTTTAATGTTAAGTTTCAAGCCTCGACAGGGACCCTGTGCAGCAAACTAGCACATCAACTTCAGGAAAAAGGGTGCCTAGCCTCAATTGCAAGGGGTTTTTAAAGGGAAAAACTGCAAGCAGGGTGGTACAAGCTTTGGCTGTTCAGGATTGGATAAGAGTAGGTGAACCTTTGGATTCACTGATGTGGAGGCTAGGGGAATTCATATTTTTGGCAGTACAACAACGGACACTAAAGGAATTCAGAGAACCATGGGATATGTTTTAAAAATTTGTATGCTACCAAGTGGAAAACACAACAAAACAAAATGGATAGATTTCTTTATTTAAAAGATCTACATAAATTAAATCAATATGAAATAAACCATTTAAACAGACCCTAACCCCATAATGAAACAGAAGCAGTAACTAAAAATATCTCAACTAAAATCCCCAGATTTAGATGAATTCTGTGAAGAAGTCAAAGAACTAACATAATACTCCTCAAATTATTCTAAAAAACAGAAACTGAATGAATATTTACAAATTCATTTCAAAGCCACCGTTACCCTGATACTAAAATGATATAAAGACTTGACAGAAATGTATGGACCAATATCTCTTGTGAACATGGATGCTAAAATTCTCAATAAAATACTTGCAAATTGAATTCAAGAACATACCAAAAGTGTCTACTGTTATCAAGTTGGCATCATATGCAGGGATAGTTAAATGTATATAAATCAATAAATGTAATGTGTCACATTGATTAAAAAGGCAGAAACACATTATCTCATTTGTTGTAAAAATTTCATTAACTGCAGAAAAGGCCTTTGGTAAAATACAACATCCTTTCCTGATAAAAGTCTGGAAAGAGTAGAGATATGAAGGACATGTATCAACATAGTAAAGGCAATTTACAGCAAGTCCACATACAACTTAATTCTAGATGGAAATAAACTCAAAGCATATGCACTATAATCATGAAGACAAGAATGCTCACCTCTCCATACCTGTACAATACAGAGTTTAAAGTTTTACCTAGAGCTGTGAGACAACTGAAGATTATTAAGGGACTACAAATAAGAAAGGAAGAAGTCTAAGTGTCCTTATTTGTAGATGACACTATTTTATGTGTAAAAGACCCTAAAGTAGCTGGGTGGTGGTGGCACACGCCTTTAATCCTAGCACTTGGGAGGCAGAGGCAGGCGGATCTCTGTGAGTTCAAGACCAGCCTGGTCTACAAGAGCTAGTTCCAGGACAGCCTCCAAAGCCACAGAGAAACCTGCCTCGAAAAAAAAAAAAAAAAAAAAAAAAAAAAAAAAAGACTAGGAGTTCTCCTCATCTGATAAATACTTTCAGCAAAATAGCAGGACTTAAAATTAACACAAAATCCAATAGTCTTCCAATATACAAGTGACAAACATACAGAGAAAAAGAAATCAGGGAAACACTATCTTCCACAATAGCCTCGAAAAATATCTTGGAATAACACTAACTAAGCATGTGAAAGACTTTTAAAATAAAAACTCTACAACACTGAAGAAAGAAATTTAAAGAAGACATCATAAGATGAAAAGAAATCCCATGTTTATGGATTGGTAGAATTAATGATGTGAAAATGTCCATCCTACTAAATCAATCTACAGTTTGAATGAGATACCCATCAAA
This sequence comes from Cricetulus griseus, assembly GCF_003668045.3. Lineage (NCBI taxonomy): Eukaryota > Metazoa > Chordata > Mammalia > Rodentia > Cricetidae > Cricetulus > Cricetulus griseus. The sequence goes on along the minus strand of NC_048596.1, from coordinate 240,256,005 downwards.
ATATCAAAAGAATTCTTCACAGAAATTGGAAAAAATTATTTTAGCTTTCATAAGAAGCTAAGTCAATCCAGGACATATGAAACAATCCTGAATACTAAAAGAACTTCAGGATGTATAACTAACCTGGATTCAAGTTGTATTACAGAGCCATAGTAGCAAGAACAGCTTGGTATTGGCATAAAAACAGACACATTTTGATCAATGGGCTTGAATTGAAGACCCAGACATAAATCCACACACCACTTTATTTTTGTCAAAGAATCAAAAAATACACAGTAGAGCAAAGACAACATCTCCAACAAATGGAGTTGTTCAAACTAAATGTCTATGTGTAGAAGAATGAAAATAGATTTTATCTATTACCATGGACAACATTTAACTCTAAAGATTTTTTGAAAAGCCATACAGAAACCTTCTAATGTAGGTTTCTAATGTAGCTTCCCAAATATATTCATATATAAAGTAAATTTAAGTGGAGTTACCATATAATGTGGGAGATAGTGCTCCAACTAGATACCATATGCTACCAAATAAAACCTCCAGTATAAGGAATGGGTTACATAAATCTTGAGTTTTTGGTCAAATAGGACCAATAGACCCCATCCCAAATATTACAGACTATTGCCAATGCTATTCTTTAGCCCGTACAACCTCATGGTAAGACTATATCACTGAAGACCCCTCCCACTTAAATAATCAAACATAAAGAAATTAAACTAGAACTCAACTAGAAGATTCATCCCTCTGAACTAGGTTTCATATTGCTGGAAGATGCTATTCATGCTACCAGAGGAGAAAAGTAATCACCAGTCTCTCTTAGCTATGAACCCATAAAACTACAATCGCAATATGCCTGCAAGATGTACCCATTGGTGCAACAGTGGCATAAATGTTATGGAAGTAACCAACCACTTAATAAACTGAATCTAAGACCTGTTCCACGAATGAGACCTATACCTGACACTGCTATTGAAGCTAAGAATTTGAGACTAGATAGATCAGTTGCCTAAGGAGAAACCCCACCAGTACTATTCTGCTAAATGAACATAGCAATAAAACTCCTAAATAGTACCTTTGAAAATTCATCAGAAAAATTTCTTCCTGAAGTAGATGGTAGCTAATGCAGAGACTCATAACTGGACCCTTTGCAGAGAGTGAGAGACTTTGGAACATTCATTTCTTTCCTCAAGGTTCAGGGATCTATGTGGAAAAGGAGGCAAAAATATTGTAAGATCCAGACAACTCTAAGGAAAAGGTTTATGTGTGTATCATAGACTGTTATAGTACATTCATGAGCATGGGTAATGGGCAGGGGACACAAAGTCCTAGCCATAGCCAAAAAATCTATTTGCAATTGATAGCTGCTGAGGGAGGGAAAATCAGTTTTCTTCAATGGAGTGATACTGGGTATATTAACCACTCTTCGGGGTAGGCCTCATGCTCAAGAATAGTGGCCAACACAAAACATTTTGTGTCTTTTGAAACTTATTTAGATAATTATTTGTTTCTCTAATCAAACCCACATAGATAAGACCTTACATATTTAATACCATGTGTTACCCCATATAAATGTAAAAAAAATCAAGTGTAATATTTTTACACCAACATGGCTGTTAATTTTTTTACAATGACAATTCAACATGGTAAACTAGGATACTTTTTTCCAAAGTTGACAGCACATAGATAAAGCTTCAAAAATTAAAATGGTATGTGAATATATATTTATATTTTTATAAAATGACTGATAATAGCAGTATTATCAGAAGCAGCAATAATTTTCCAAGGTTCTGCAATTATTTTAAGAAAATTGTAGTGATATCAGCATACTTTTATTTTTTCTGTTGTTTTTTTGTTTTTTTGTTTTTTTTTGTTTTTTGAGACAGGGTTTCTCTGTGTAACTTTGGAGCCTATCCTGGCACTCGTTCTGGAGACTAGACTGGCCTCGAACTCACAGAGATCTGCCTGCCTCTGCCTCCCGAGTGCTGGGATTAAAGGCATGTGCTACCAACGCCCGGCACTTTTATTTTTTCTAAGAGAGAAAAAGAACAGGAGGTTGAATGGGTAGACGGGGAGGACCTGGGTGGAGTTGGGGAAGGGGAAAGAATATGATTAAAATATATTGTATGGAAAATAAAAAAATAAAAATAGAAAGAGATGGTATTACAATTATTTAAAAAATTTCTAAGTGTAATTTTTTGTTTTTCCAAATTTTCCTGGGAGATAATATTTCTTTATGGAGTCCATCGAGGCATTTCTGTCATGTTCCCATTCAACAATCTAAGAAATGCATTAGTGTAGGGACAGACTTTACTTGAGTTAAGGTATATCAGAATTTACTTTCTTACTCCCTCATTATCCTAACACCTGAACCTTCTACTCTTCTTAGCCTATCCTCAGACTGTTGCCTCTCACACACTCTTCAAGCCCATTTGAAGGTCACCATATTCATATTCTTCTAAGCTGTACATGTTTTTTATTCACCACAGAAAGTCTTTTTTTTTTTTTTTTTTTGAGACAGGGTTTCTCTGTAGGTTTGAGACCATCCTGGAACTCTCTTTGAAGAACTCACAGAGACCCACCTGTCTCTGACCCCCAAGTGCTGGGATTAAAAGCATGTGCCACCAACACCTGGCTAGAAAAAGTCTTTTTAAAATGTAATGTTTTTTATTAATTCCTTGAGAATTCCATACAATATAGTTTGATCATATTCACCCCACTCCTGCTCCTGACTCTTCCCAGATCTTCCCCATGTACCCATCCCCTCTTTTTTCTTTATTATTGTTGCATAAACATGCACATATAAATATATAAATGTTATCTACTGAGTCTTGATCATTTGCCTATGTTCTTAGGGATGACCACTTAGCATTGGATAACCAATTAGGTTCATCCCTTGGAAAGGCTGATTTTTCCTGTCTTACTAGTAACTAATTGTCTGTAGCTCTTCATCTAGGCAAGAAGCCTTGGGAGGTGTCCCCTATTCATGTTGGCATATCAACTGGTGGTGACGATGTTCAGGTTTTATTTTGAAACATTTTCTTTTATTTTAAAAGATTGATTTTATTTGCATTCCTATTTTACCCTGCATGCATTTCTAGACACCGAATCTCAGGTTATGAGGTACAGAGTGGAACAACAATCATAAAATGTATTTTTCTATCAGGACAACGTGTCTCACGCCACTCTGCTCTCTGTGCTTTCCTGGATTTCTTGTCACTCTGTTCTCCAATTCAGTTGTTTAAAGCAGGGCCAGGAAGGGCAGGCCACATCTGACTAGCCTCCTGTTTTTGGAATAGCTTATGTAACCCTAGCCATGCCCATTTGTTTACATAGGGCTTATAGATGCCTTTGGTTTACAAAGAGGAGTTGAGGAGTTACATCAGAGACCCAAAACCTCACAAAGCAGGGAACCAGGCCTCAGATCTAGAGCATTTGCTATTCATGGCCTAGAGGCAGGGTGAAAACACACGATGGAGAGTAAAAAGGTATTTTATTTGTATCCTTTTGAGTTTCCACAGTCTAGGCCCTGAGGATATTTAGCATTGAAAATGTGTTACAATGAAAAAAATCAGGACTTTGAATCCTGTGCCCACATTTCCAAGTATGGAAATAATTTTCCCCAGTTAAAATGATTACAGAAGTATTGAGAATGGCTACCAGGAAAATTCATATTTACTTTCACCATATAACCTAATATTTACTATTTGTTGAGTGTTTATTATGTGATGAGAATCATACTTAGCATTTGTTGTGGTGTTGTCTTATAAATAATATATAACTGACAATTTACATATTGGCCAATTCATGAATATGCCCTTTCCATATAAAGCAAATTGTGATGTCAATATTCATTTTGAAACTAAGTCATGGAGAATATAGAACATAACTATGGCCTCTCAGCTTGGATGTAAAGACATATTTTATAGAGACAGCCTTGTGATTTTGGGAAATTATTAACCTGTTTTGAGTCTAACTGCTTGATATTCTATAAGGGAAATAGGTCTTTTTTTTTTATAGATTGCTAGTGAGTCTGAGATGTAATTAAAAATTTAAAGCTGTAGATCAATCCATAGGTATTAAAGAATGCTATATCACTAAACATTTTCACATAAATTTGGTATTTTATAATTGCTAGTTCTATCTGGAACACCTCTTTTCTGAAACTATATAGTAGAAGGTAAAGGCTCAGTAGTGAGGTCCTGGCTTTTGTTTATTGTTTGTGTAATTTTGTTAAACTTATTTGCTCTCTAATCACCTGTTTTCTGGATATAAATCAAGACACTGAAGCTGTTGCCTCCCCAGCAATGTTGTCATCAGAATGAAATAAATGCAAAAGTGGAATGTGTCAAGCATTGCATGCAGTCTTCCCCTCCACTAGTAGACCCAAGCCTTCACTCTTTTTTTTCTGTGTCCATAATACTTGAGACTTTTACCTCTCACACACTCCGCTCCCACATGTGCTCAGGGCACTTCACAGTGAAAGCCCCTTTCTCAGACTGAGTTCTGTAAACTAAATGTATTGGTCCTCAGGTTCAAGTGTTTTTCCATATCCTCTGGCTCTATTCTGCTTGTGTACTCATATTGTTTTATATTGTGCAAAAGCATATGGTTACTTTTCCATTGTAGTTTGAGTGTGAAACAAAATTTTTAACAAGCAACCTTTTCTATATTAGGAAAATAATTTGTGAAACATATATGAAGGTAATGGAATATCATGCATTTGTTCAAATAATATTTCTAAGATGGATGCAAAGACAGGTACTCAGCACAGGAAGAACACACATGCATAGTCAACAACTCCTGGGAGGAGACAGTTTATATGAGAGCAAACAATTACAAAACAGTATGAGGAATGGGCAGAGTATGATAACATGGATTAGGAACTGACTAATTCCATATTGAGAGTGGTGCCTTGCTACTAAGAATAGCAATAAAGTTAGTTTTTAAGGAATGTCTTTTTTTTTCTCCCCAGAAAGGGTGGAAAGAGAATTCAAGACAGTGTGATTAGTTACCCATAGGAACTGAAGCTCAGATCAAGTTGCATTCAGAGACCAATGCAGAGTCCTTTATAGGTAAAGCTTTAAGTAGATTTGGAGGATGAAACTTGAAAAATAAATGGTGGCACACATCTTTTTTTTTCTCCATTTTTTATTTGAATTAGAAACAAGATTATTTTACATGTCAATCCCAGTTCCCTTTCCCTCCCCTTCTCCCCTGCCCCCCAACTAACACTCTACCTATCCCATACCCTTTCTGCTCCCCAGGGAGTGTGAGTCTTCACAGTCTGTCATATCCTATGGGATAGGGCCTAGGCCCACCCATGTGTGTCTAGGCTCAGGGAGTATCCCTCTATGTGAAATGGGCTCCCAAAGTCCATTCATATGCTATGGATAAACACTGATCTATTACAAGAGGCCCCATAGATTTCTGAGGCCTCCTCACTGACAACCATGGTTCTTAGGGTCTGTATCAGTCCCATGGTGGTTTCACAGTGATCGGTTTGGGGAACAAGAGCTCTCCCTTATTCAGGTCAGCTGTTTCTGTGGGTTTCACCAGCCTGGTCTGGACCCCTTTGCTCATCCCTCCTGCTCTGCAACTGGATTCCAGTTCAGTTCAGTGTTTAGCTGTGGGTGTCTGCTTCTACTTCCACCAGCTGCTGGATGAAGGCTCTAGGATGGCATATAAGTTAGTCATTCACTCTCATTATCAGGGGAAAGCATTTAAGGTAGCCTCTCCTCTGTTGCTTAGATTGTTAGTTGGTGTCATCTTTGTAGACCTCCAGACATTTCCCTGGTGCCTGATTTCTCTGTAAACCTAAAATGACTCCCTCTATTATGGTATCTCTTATCTTGCTCTACTCTGTTCTTCCCTGTACACAACCTTCGTGCTCCTTTATGTTCTCTTCACTCCTCCTCGTCTCCCATTCTCATTCTCCTAGCTCCCTCTCCCCTCCCCCCTCCGTGCTTCCAATTTGCTCAGAAGATCTTGTCCCTTTCCCCTTCTCCTGGGGACCATGTATGTCTCTCTTAGAGTCCTCCTTGTTGCCTAACTTCTCTAGTGGTGTGGATTGTAGGCTGGTAATCTTTTGCTTTATGTGTAAAATCCATATATGAGTGAGTGCATACCATGTTTGTCTTTTTGTGACTGGGTTACCTTGCCCAGAATGGTTTCTTCTAGTTCCATCCGTTTGCCTGCGAATTTCAAGATTCCATTTTTTTTTTCCCCACTGAGTAGTACTCCATTGTGTAAATGTACCACATTTTCTCTATCCATTCTTCAATTGAGGGGCATCTAGATGCTTCTAGGTTCTGGTTATCAGAAATAATGTGCTATGAACATCATTAAACAGATGTCCTTGTTGTATGAATGTGCTTCTTTTGGGTATATACCTAAGAGTGGAAGTGCTGGATCTTGTAGTAGACTGATTCCCATTTTCCTGAGGAATCGCCATACTGATTTCCAAAGTGACTGACTGTACGAGTTGGCACTCTCACCAGCAGTGGAGGAATGTTCCCCTTTCTCCACATCCTCTCCAGCATAAATTATCATTGTTTTTGATTTTAGCCAATCTGACAGGAGTAAGATGGTATCTCAGAGTTGTTTTGATTTGCATTTCCCTGATGGCTAAGGATGTTAAATGCTTTCTTATGTGTCTTTCAGCCATTTTAGATTCCTGTATTGAGAAATTTCTATTTAGTTCTGTACCCCACTTTTTAATTGGATTATTTGGTGTTAGTCAGCTTCTTGAGTTCTTTATAAATTTTGGAGATCAGCCCTCTGTCAGATGTGGAGTTGGTGATTATCTTTTCCCATTCTGTGGGCTGGCATTTTGTCTTGCTGACTGTGTCCTTTGACTTACAGAAGCTTCTCAGTTTCACGAGGTCACATTTATTAATTGTTGATCTCATTGTCTGTGCTACTGGTGTAATGTTCAGGAAGAGGTCTCCTGTACCAATTAATTCAAGGGTATTTTCCACTTTTTCTTCTAATAGGTTCAGTATAGCTGAATTTATGTTGAGGTCTTTGATCCATTTGGATTTAAGTTTTGTGCACGGAGATAGACATGGATCCATCTGCAGTCTTCTACATGCCTGCATCCAGTTATGCCAGCACCATTTGTTGAAGATGCTTTCTTTATTCCATTGTATAACTTTAGCTTCTTTGTCAAAAATCAGGTGTTCGTAGGTATGTGGGTTAATATCAGGGTTTTCAACTGGATTCCATTGGTCTACCTGTCTATTTTTGGGTGACACACATCTTTAATCCCAGCATTTGGGAGGCAGAGGCAGGAGAATCTCTGTGAGTTGGAGGCCAGCTGGTCTACAGCTCAAATCCCATGACAGCTAGGACTATAGAGCGAATGCCTGTCTCAGAGAAACAAACAAACAAACAAAAACCAAAAACCAAAAACCAACCAACCAAACAAACAAAAAACGGGCGGTAGTGGCAATTGCCTTTAATCCCAGCACTCAGGAGGCAGAGGCAGGGGGATCTCTGTGAGTTGGAGACCAGCCTGGTCTACAAGATTTAATTCCAGGACAGTCTCCAAAGCCACAGAGAAACCCTGTCTTAAAAAACAAAACAAAACAAAAAAAGAAGAAAGAAAAACAAAAAAAGGTGGAAAAAAGTAAATTGAGGCCACATAGAGTTTTGTATGGCCAATTATGAGCCTGATCTTTATCCTCTCATTAATAGAAAAATAATCAAAGATCTTAAGAAAGGAAATATAGTCAGATTCATTTAGGAAGATAGTGAACTGCTAATGAGCACTACATTTGCCAAGGGAATATGCAGACAAGTGATCTGCTGTAGATCTGTTACAGGAGTGGAGAGAGAGAGAGAGAGAGAGAGAGAGAGAGAGAGAGAGAGAGAGAGAGAGAGAGAGAGAGAGAGAGAGAGACAGAGAGACAGAGAGAGAGAGACAGAGAGAGAGAGAGACAATAATTTGGTATATGTATGAAGATAACAAGAAAGGAAAAAGAAAGCAACTGTGTAGTCTCAAAGTGGTAAACTGAGCACTGGAGAAGCATCATGGGATCTGGAAGAAGTGAACAGTGAAAATGAGTTTAATATGAAAGTTCAAGGGGGAATATAAATCATTAGAGTCAAATACTATGCAGAGCAATTTCTATCCCTGGAGTCCTGTAAACTCTTTAATATTCTCTTGGTATTAACACGTGGTAGATTATACTCATCCATCTACATATGCATTCATGCTTCTACCTGCCCATTCATTCATTATCTGTTCTGCACTAAGCATTGAAATGAGATTACAACGGATATCAGTCCTGGGAAATACTAGGTAAGTACTCTGCCACCAAGATACAACCCCAATATGTAATGCAATGATTTTATTCCCATATCCCATCTCAAATGTCAGGTGTAGTCATCTTGATAGTAATATAGTGTCCCCTACCTTTGTTTTATCAATATACCATCATGCCTGTAATGTAATATTACTCAAGAAATATTTGTAGAGTTGATTCTGAGTCTAGCTGGATAAAATGGAAAAGAAGCAGTGAGTGCTGTACTGGAATAGGAGGCTGTGTTGAATCTTTCTAGCCATACAACAAGTATGTTTTTTTTTTTTTTTGTCTCAGAGAAGGCTGAGCTCAGAACATAACTGCTGTTGCCTCTGACTAAGCTCTTTATCATTTTAAGAATAATCTTGGCTGCAATCTTAGGACACTGTGATAGTATTTGGAGAATTTCACACTTTAAGGAATAGGCCTAGACTATGAGAAATTTGAACCCCAGGGACTTATGACAGACTACAGCTAGACCATAGACCATAAGCTACAGGGAGACAGAAGACAAGGGGAGTGGAGAATTTGAAGTTGGGTTTTCTCTTTGTCACATGACTCCAAGAGGAAGTCTTTGATTTCTGTTCTTAATGCAACACTGATGTATATTGATGACTCTGAGTTTATCACTACAAATGTGTTTTACCAATGCAGAAATGAAAGGTCTGTTGCCTTCCAAAGATACTACTTCAGTGAATGTTATGCATTGGTAGACCTGTAATTTGACACGTGCCTTCTATTTTTTCTATCTTACTCATGGTATATATTCTAAAGAATTAGTCTAAATTTGATCTTTGGACCCTCAGAACTTCTTTTCCTTTGTAATAAAATTTCTCCTTTTTAGGCAGTTTTGGGCCAGGAATATTGTCAGGTTAAGTGGCTAGCTTATCTCCCTTCTTTGTTTACCTATAGAATTCTCTCTATCTATTCCCAGATACACATGTTCTCTCACGTATTTAGAAATGCCGTATACAGAACTTATGGAGAAACTAAAAGCCTCACCCCATCCGAAGCACTCTCCTTCTTCTTTGTGAGTTTTCCAGTGAGGACTTAGATAGCATGCAGGAATGTGAACCCTTATCTGACTTAGCTCAAACACAAATACTTTAGGTCCAGCTGTCATCACTGGGCTCAACTCCAGCCTGCTCAGACCACTTTCTTTCTCTCCCCTCTTCTCCTTCTTTACTCCCTCCCTCTTTGATGCACCAGAAGAACATAATGATTTGTTAGCTCTGCCAGTTCTTTAGGGGAGCAGAAACCTTTTCTATCCAAAATTAGATGTACAGTGCTAAAACGTACATTTTTAAAATTCTTTTTGGAACACTTCAGACATGTCTCAAAAAAGGTGGCACACACCTTTCATCCCAGCTCTTGGGAGGCAGAGACAGGAGGATCCCTGTGAGTTGGAGGTCAGCTTGGTCTTCAGAGTGACTTCCAGGACAGCTGGGTCTTCACAGAAAAACCCTGTCTCAAACAATAAAACAAAATAAACCAATTTTAGTACAGTGGTAAAAACTTGAGATCTAGTTCGCTGCTTCTGTATGGAACTTCTGGGTAGCTATGTTTGAAGCTGAGAAAGCAAAGGCAAATTTTGCAGTGGATTCCTCAGGATATTGGAGATGTAGGATATTTACTGAGGAAAGCTGCAGGCATCTGGGAGTTGGCCCAAGAGAGAGCACACAATTGCTGTGGGTATTAAGGCTTAAAAGGTGGGCCTCCCCAAGCCAGTTGGAGCCCAGGTGATTCTATCACAAGCTCTAGATGTTGGACATGGAGATGTGGGCTCTGGTGTTTGCCCTGCTGAGTTTGAGTATGCCCTTCCCTTAGTATTCTCTCATTCATTCATTTTGGAATGGTAATTTACATTAGATGCCATTGTGTATTAGAAGTATATAACTTGGTTTTTATTTTCCAGGGCCGCACAGTTAAGAGATGGCCTTTAACAATGTTAGGACTGTTATGAGATACATTATGAGATGACCATAGACCTTGGATGATCAGGGATGCAATGTTATAGTTTAAAGGTGATGTGTTTGTGCATCACATTGGCAAGATGGTAGACTTTGAATAATTAATTTTCATTGTCAATTTGATGGACTTTTGAATCATTTAGGAGATATACCCCTGAGTGTGTCTTTGGTGACATTTCTGGAGAGATTAACTGAGGAGGCTAGAAGACTTACTCTGAATGTATACTGTGAATGTAGTAGTAACATCTGTATAGGCTAGAGTTTTTAATTGAATAAAAATGGGGATAAAAGGAAGTGCCAGATGAATGTTGGTATTTTCCTTTCTTTGTCTCTTGCCTGATAGAGATATGGAATTTCAGCTACATGTTATGGCCTTCATGAGCTCTGCTGTGTCTTTTCTGCCTCTGTGCTTAAACTATGAACTGAAACAATCCCTCCCTTCTTTTTTGGAACATTTTTTAAATTAATTTTTTATTTAAATTAAAAACAATCTTATTTTACATACCAATCCCAGTTCCCTCTCCCTTCTGTGCTCCCACTACCCCCACCATCTTTCCATCCCCTTCCCTATCCACTCCTCAGAGAGGGTGAGGCCTCCCATGGGAGAATCATCAAAGTCTATCATATCATTTGGGCCAGGACTGAGGCCCTCCTCCACGTATCTAGGCTGAGAGAGTATCCCTCCATAGGGAATGGGCTCCAAAAAGCCAGTTCATGCACTAGGGATAAATACTGGTTCCATTGCCAGTGGCTCCATAGACTGCCCAAGCCTCCCTCACAACTGACACCCATGTTCAGGGGGCCTGGTTCTTTCTTATGCTGGTTCCCCAGATATCAGTCTGGAGACTGTGAGGTCCTACTTGCTCAGGTCAACTGTTTCTGTGGGTTTCCCCAAATGGTCTTGACCCCTTTGCTCATTACTCCTCCCTCTCTACAACTGAATTCCAGGAGTTCAGCTCAGTGCTTAGCTGTGAATCTCTGCTTCTGTTTCCATCAGCTACTGGATGAAGGATCTAGGGAAAGTCCCAGGAATCCACAAGGTTGACCCCAACTAAGAATCTAAGCAATAGTGGAGAGGCCACCTTAAATGAGATTGATGACTAACCCTCCTTTCTTAAGTTGCCAATGGTCAGGTGTTTGTCACAACAATGGGAAATTAATTCATTGGCTATGACACAATAGTCTCTTATTTTTCCTATGAATGGATAAGTTTTTTCTTTTGTGTTAGGCATATTGGTTTGTTTTCTCTTGTGAGTGTGTTTTATAAGCATTGTTTAGGTGGGTGTGGCCATGTTGGCTCCTGTTATCCCTTTAATAAGGTTTTTTAGGTTGCTTGACATTTTTAGTCCCTGCCTCTTTTAATGGCTAATCAGGTTCATTTCTTTCAAAATTAAACAGATTGAGCTTCAGATGGTTATACAACAGAGAGATCAGCCCATCTTTCCCAGACCACATACCAACAGCATCATACTGGACACTAGATCAAACAAGAACAAAATATTCTTTTAGACCTTCCAGTCAACAAAACCAGCTGTTACTTATACCAAGCCGACTCCTCTTTGTTGCTGTTGCAATTCCACATTGTGCTTTTAGTTTCCACTTAGTTAACATTTGGTACAGTTGGTATCTTCTAGATTATAGGCCACTAAGCTTCAAAGGGTATGTCTCAAAGATATCAACTGTTATTACTGATATCAATACCTGTCTCCTACCATGGAAATTCTTTGTATGATGTCATTTTCGGATCTCTGGTGTCCAGCAACAACCTTCCTTCTGTAAAGTACCTCTTAAATAGTTTTGCCCAGTGGTCCCATTGCCTTATGACAGATCAGCAATGTCATATAGTACCCACCCTCTACCCCAATAAGCTCCGAAACTTCTCCAGATCATGATCTTTGACCTAATATTATTGTTATTCATTTTATTGTTAAAATTCCTTCACTTTTGGCCACTGATTTCTCATTTAGGTTGGCTTCCTCATCTTTCTGACCTCCCCCCCCCATTATTTTCTGTTTTGCTCATCACTGAATTCCCAGTGAATGTAAAATCTTAGGGTACCAGCAAATGAGAACAACTGAATGAGTGTCTTGCATCACATTTTTCTTTTTGTCAAATGAAGATAAAATAAAATTTTGAGATATTTGGATTTTAATAGACCTTTTTCATTAGCAGGTAGAGATAACAGGCTATATCCTGTACCTTGAACATTGAAGAATACTAGCACGCTATGGACATCTACCTGTATACTTGTACTTTTCTCCTGTTGTGCACTGAGAACTTGACTATAGAAACAGAGAAATAGATGAAGTTGATGCAAGACCCAAATTTTGAATTTGAAAAACCCGCTTTTTTTTTTTTTCCTGAGACATACTGTTTACAGATGCTGAGTTAATAGCTGGTAAGTCTTATACTTATGGGATGAGATATTTTTCCATTTGTCATGCAACAATTCCTTCAAAAAAGAATGAACTTGGAAAACTGTTAGTAGTGTCCCTGTTCCTTGAGCTTGTTTTGCATAGGTATGGAGTTCCTTATGCAAGGATAATCACACAATTTAATATAAAGGGAATAATGTCACGGGATGACAAAAAGAGTTATTTTATTTTCCTCTTTGGAGAAATATGCACACCTACTATTTCATAATAACATTTCTATGAAAGTATATAGGAACACTGCCTCCTTATCCTTTAAATGGGAAAAAATTAAGAAGACGGAATGAGACTATATTTGGCTATCATCATGATTAGTCATCTTGATATAAAATTCAAGGGGTCTTGTATCTTTTAGGACATTTTGTGTTTAAAGGAGGGAGGATTTATTTTGCCAGGGTTCCAGAACTTTCTTTAGTTAATCCTATCTGAAAATACCCTCAAAGGCATACTTAGAAGTATGTTCTTATATCTTTTAGGCACTTTTCAATCTAGGTAACAGTCATGGTTAATCCATCACATATAACAACCAGGTCTTTTTCATATAGAGTGTACATGAATAGACTTCCTGTCACTAAGGGTTACAATAGAACTATGGTAGGCTGGGCCATTCCATTATTGTATGTTCAAAATGAGCATCAAACAGCCAAAATGAAATGACAACAATAAAACAAACAACTCCAAGCCTTTGCATGTAAAGCAGAAAAGCAAAGAATTTTTATCAAAAAATTCTTTTGATACAACTTTCCCCATAGACTTCTAAATCTCTTGTTCATTTTCCTATAAAAAGTGTCACTTAATAAGACCCTGTAAAAGAGAGTGAATTTTTCCACACATTAGCTGGTTTTCCTTAGACTAGGAGCATACTATTCCCCCAAATTCATTTGAGGGCAGCATGTACTCTTTGATGAACTTCTTAATCCTTCACATCCATGATGCTTTCCTTGGAAATTATCTACTAAATGTAGCATGTGGTACTATCCTGGTTGCCTCTTTTGACCACTTTTTATCTTTATCATATTTTTCCATAAGTATTTGAGGGGATTTTGAGAGGAATGACAAAGGCTGATAGTGTCAGATTAATGCAGCATTCAGAATTACTGTTTTGTTTTGAGACAGGGTCTCACTAGGGCTTTCCTGGAACTTACTAGGTAGGCCAGGCTGGCCTCAAACTCACAGAGACCTGCCTCTGCATCCTGAGTCAGTATGGATACCAAGTATGTGTTAGATTTGCTCTTAATATTTGTCATTTGTCAAAGGTGTGCACCACCATGCACAACTATTAGAATTACTCTTGATATTCTACTATCCTTTCTGGAAACATTACTAGAATATTGTAGAAATATATTTGTATCTGATTACAAAGTCAGCATTCATTTGAAACAAACTTGGTACTGTAACTTGGGTTCACGGCATCAGGGGACAACAGTATTGGCTCATGATTTTATAATTAGTTTGTTACTACATATTCTTAGGCCATCAAACATCAGGTTGAGTGAGAGGCCCCAAGTGACGATTGACTCACGCTGCATGTGGGGATGACAAATTCTGAGTCTCTAAATATTTCTTTGTCCACTTAGCTTAGGACTGACATGGGAGCTTCTCTATGTGGCATTTTCATAAAGCAACCCAGGAATTGCTCTATTCTTGACACTGTGTCTCAAGTACATACAAGTATTCATTTAGAAGAAACAGTGCAAGCCTCACCTTAGTTGTTCATTCCAATGTAGGAACTTACAAATCATTTATTTTTGGGCTACCCATAGAGGAACTTGGGTAGCTGACTCACCCAACACAAAATATCTTGACATCATCTGACTTTACCATGAATATTGTTGAAAGATAATGCAGTTCCTCTAAGTGGTAGCTTATTTAAAAACATGAACAGGGTAAGCTTTTTGAAATGGAGTCATATTCCTTGTACTGATGTTACAGGAACCACTTTATTCTAGGGTCTTAGAGTCAGTATGGATACCAAGTATGTGTTAGATTTGCTCTTAATTTTTGTCATGTACTTAGTAAAAATAAAAAGTCAGTTTTCATTTGTATAGTATTGTCATATAGTTTGTAGTTATTATTGCTAGATATGTAATTATATGTTAAACAATATAGTTACAAGATTTATTTTAGTTAAAAACACTTATTCTTTTACTAATCTTAAAAATAATGAAGTTACTTTGAAAAGTTTAATAATAGGAGGATTTAAAAAGAAAATAATTATAATGTTACTATCCTTAGGTAATTAATATTTTGATGCAAACTTCTGTAATCATTTTTAACTTAAAACTTTTTGAATTAAATGTTTATAATTTTTACTTTTTTGTTCTTTTATTAAAATGTTCATAGTTTCAGAAGAAATAGTTTAACAGAATTTATCATTTCAAGTGAAAGGAAAAGACCTTGTTGGGATTTCTGGGAGGATTTGGCTTTTGTTCCCTGGAGCTTGGTGAATAAGTGGATTGGTACATGATTCATGCCCAAGATATTTAGAGCGCCAGAGGATGTCTGGAGGACTGTGGTTTGGGAAGCCACTGCAACCCTGCTAATATTTCCTGTGGATCAGGGTGAAAGAGAAAATAACATTGTGTGCCTTTGGTCTGTCCAAAAGAACAGAGCAGAAGGAAGCTGGTGTGCTGATGATGCGCAGGCTTAAGAAAGATTACAAATGACCAGCTGGAAAAGGAAGAGAGTCACAGTATAGGGATCCTTGCCATTAGAATTCTCTGTTGGTAGATTGAGAGAGATCTTTCAGGCTCAGACAGAAGCAACATTATATCACTGTGGTAGGACCAGTGAAGACTTTTATTCATTCCTTCCTGACTAAGGAGATGCTAGAGTCTGCTTAGCAAAATAGTTTGCCATGTGGAGTTGAGCTCTGTTACTGTTCATTACTAGTGGCTTTTCTTAAGTACCATTGATTTTCTTGGTAATTGTTAAGTCTGAATTAGTGGAGTAAAATTATGTGGCTAACTACTATAAATGAAATGATTCTCTGTAAGTGAAGATTCTTGTCCTACCTGGTCCTGCAGTCGATTTGCCCTAAATAAACACACAGAGATTTACAATAATTTATAAACTGTTGGCTGATGACTAGTGCTTCTTACTGGCTTGCTCTCTCTTAATTACTAACCCATAACTACTAATCTATATATTTCTACATGGCCTTATCTTACCAGAGAATTCCTGGGGCATCCTATCTTCCTGGTCTCTACATGGCATCTCTTTCTAGCAGCATCTTTCTGCTCCTCTCCCCAGCATTCTCCTCGTCTCCTAGCCCCACCTATCTTGCTGCCTATACTGACTAATCAGTGTTTATTCATCAACCAATAAGAGAAACATATATGCACAGAAGGACATTCCCCATCAATTCTCTCCTGGTTCTCATGTTGGATGCTCATTTCCTTGCTGAATTTTTTTGGTTAGGTACTAGGCTTGAGGAACAACTTTGGTTGTATTCCCTTACTCTCTTCATAGCTTTACGTTTATATTCTCATAAAAAATGCTCCTGTTATTTCTGTGAAGTTCAGAAACATTGAGAGCTCTAATAATACCTTATTATGTTTTAAAAATACCTTTATTTATTGTGTGGCTTTGGGCATGCAGCATGCCAAATCATGCATGTAGAGACCAGAGAACAACTTGCAGGACTTGGTTCTCTCCTTCCATCATGTGGCTCCTGGAACTCATGCTCTGTATCAAACCCTTAGATACTGAGCTATCTTTTTGGCCCTCCTGTACTATTTTAACATTGTTAGACCCTCTGTTCATTCTTACATGAAATTCTAATGCAGATAAAATGCATGTTCTCATATTAGAGTGGGTGGGGGTAGCAGCTGCTTATGTGGTTCAGTGGTAGAGTGTTTCTTAGTATGTGTTAGACACATCACTATAATACAAATAAGCCAAATCCCCCAAAATGCACACAACAAAAATCAAATACTAACAACAAAACAAACACGGGCTTTGCTATTTATATAACTTTGAGGAAGTTTTTATATTTATATAACTTTTTCTAAACTATAAATTTCTCCTCTGAAAATTCTAGAGTGACGTGGATTAAATGGATTAATAAATATGAAATGTTCGGTATCAGGAAATATGTTTAGGAAATGGTGGGTCTTTTGTGATGCCACCTCCTCTCCCTCTTCTTTGTCTCCCTCTTTGTCTTCCTCATGGAGATAACTTAAGGCAATTTTAGATGCATATGTGGTGGCTTGCATGAAAATGGTTCTCATAGGTCCATAATGAGTAGCAATATTAGGAGATATGGCCTTGTTGGAGTAGATGTGGCCTTGTTGGAGGAATTGTGTCACTGAGGGTGGGCATTGAGGTTTCAGATGCTCAAGCAAGGCCTAGTGTCACTCTCCTTTCCTGCTGCCTGTCAATCCAGATGTGGAGCTCTTGGCTCCTTTTCTAGTACCATGTCTGCCTCCATGATGCTATGCTTTCCGCCATGATGATAATGGACTAAACCTTTAAACATGTAAGCCAGCTCCAATGAAATATTTTCCTTTGTAAGAGTTGCTGTGGTTATGTTTTCTCTTCACAGCAATAGAAACCCTAACTAAGACAGCATGTTAGTATTGCTTGCAGAGTAATTTATTAAACTATGCTATGGATATACAGATACTATTGTATTATTCTTTTTTTTCTAGTTTCCTCACTGTTACTGTGATTAAACACTCTGCCCAAAAGCAACCGAAGGGAGGAAAGGGTTATTTGACATACAGTTCCCAGGACACAGTCCATTTTTGAGGGAAGCCAAGGAAGAAACCATGAAGGAACACCATTTGCTGGTTCACTTGAAGGCTCATGCTTAACTAGATTTCTTATACATTTCAGGTCTACCTGCCCAGGAATGGTGCTGCCTCCAGTGCTCTGGGCCTTCCCATATCAATTAACAGTCAAGAGAATCCCCCCAAGATAAGATATGCCCACAGGCAAATTTGATCTGGGCCATCTCTTAACTAAGGTTCCCTTGTCAGATAACTTTGGGTTGTCTCAAGTTGATAGTTAAAGCTAGTAACTAGGGCTATCTATCTATCTATCTATCTATCTATCTATCTATCTATCTATCTATCTATCTATCTATCTATCTATCTACACTAGGCTGACCTCAAACGTCCAGAGATCCACCTGCCCCTGCCTCCCAAGTACTGGGATTAAAGACATGTACCACCAGGTCTAGCCTGTCTGAACTATTAAATGAACTATACAAATTACAGACATTTTGCCCCTTTGCCCTCTAAATATTTCAGTTTATATTTCATAAAACCAAGGACTTCTATTATGTACATTACAATATCCAAGTCAGGATATTAACATTGAAATATTGTTATATAATTTTAAGCATTTAAAAAAATTTCTTCCTTTATTTTAAAGATTTTTTATTTATCTGTTTTTCTGCATAAACACCTGCATGCCAGAAGAGGGTATCAGATCCCATTTTAGATGGCTGTGAGTCACCCTGTGATTGCTGGGAAATGAACTCAGGATCTCTGGAAGAGCAGCTAGCGCAGTTAATTGCTGATCCATCTCTCTAGCCCAATTTTAAGTAATTTATATCTAGACATTATTGATATTTTGCCAGTTGTTCAGTAATGTTCTTTAAAGCTTTTGAAAACCTAAAATTATTGTTTAATCCAGTTGTTATGTCTTAGTCTCCTTTATTTTAGGTTTTCTTTGTAGTTCATGACATTGGAGTTTTTGGAGAGTCAGTTATTTGGTAGGATGTCTCTCAATTTCGATTTCTTTGATGTTTCCTCATGAAACATACTGTGGGAGTCACATCTCAGGAAGATAGGCTCAGTTCTGCCCAGTGGGTGGTATCAGGAGGCATATGCTTTGGCCAGTCCTATTGCTAGCAATGTGATTTCCATCTAGTCTGCCAGGATTCTTGACCACAGTTGTGGATATTGTGTTGGGGATGCACTTTGAGATGTGTATCTCCTCAGACTTTTATTCACCAGTTTTATCATACATTGAATTTTTTTTCTTTTTTGAGATAGCATCTCTGTACATAGCTCTGACTGTCCTGAAACTCACTGTGTGGACCAGGATTGCCTTGAACTTAGAGAGATCTTACTCCCTCTGCTTCCCAAGTGCTGGGATAAAAGGTGTGTGCCACCACACCCAGTGATGATTCTTGTGTGAGTTGCTATTACTATAATTTTGCTAACTATCCAGTTTCTAATTCTATTGTTCTTATGTCTATCAGCTGGCTTTCTACTATTAGAAAGAGACTTTGCTTTTATGTTATGAAAAATACATAAAAATGTGGACTCTTAAAAATGTGGACTCTTAAAGTCATATTTAATCAATAGGTTATATTCTGTAGCTGTCATGAAGCTTAAATTTCCACAGATTTGGCTAGTGGGAACATCTCTATCTCTCTAAAATTATTTCATGTGTATGTGTGTTTTGTCTGTGCACCACATGCATGCCTCATGTCTGTGGAGGCTAGAAGAAAGATACCTGGAACTGGAGTTAAATATGGTTGTGATCTGCTTGTGGGTTCTAGGGCTTCAACCTGGATCTTCAGAAAGAGCAGCAAGTGCTCTTAAATAGAGAGATGTCTCTTCATCCCTTTCCCAATATGAATGTCTTAAAGATGGCTCATGTATACTTTCACTCTGTCACTGTTCATTGAACACTTATTTTCTTGCACATGGTGGTTTGCCCACTATGCTGATGCTCTAGTCCATTTTCTCCAGTGACCCTTGGTTCTATTGGGTGGAGAAACTAGGATCTTAGCACTCAGTGTGTTTATTTGTAACTGCAAGCTTTTAAGCCCCTTGTCAGGTAGTCTATACATGATGAGTTTTGCCAGGACCATTACATGCCATTCTCCCCTCCTCCCTGGCTTCACATTATTTCTGTGCCCTGAGATTGTGTCACTGAGAGTATTTGGAGGGATTGCTTACCAAAGTCTTCACTGGGCAAAAGTTTTAATTGCTCTCAATTATGGCCTTTTCAGGGATTATTTAACTTAATGTCTTCTTTCCTTTTATTTTATTGTTTCACTTATTTATTAAATAAAGATGTGTGTTTGCCCTTAATTGAGAATTTTCCTCTTGGCAGTGGAGCAAGGCTAAAGGTGATTCTTATTAAGTTGGTACTCATTTGGATTATCCATTTGTCTGGATAATGTTTAGTCTTGCTTTGTAAAGAGATCTGTACTGAGTATTTTTGTGTTCATTGCTTAGAATGTCCTTTCAAAGGTTGACCGTAGTGCTGCTATTTGGGGTGTGGGAATCCAGCTATAAGGAGTTAGTTTATGTGAGAGTCTGGCTGGGTTTTTATTTTCTTTTCTACTCAAAGTTTGTTTTACATTTCTGTTATTTAAGATTTGATTTTTCCCTTGAAGAGGAAAACTACATTACAATGCTGACTTTTTTTCCATTTTTTTTAGTGATTTTATGATGAATCTATCAAACTGTGAGCTGAATTCTTCTTAGAGAAAATAATAAAGCTTGCAATATGGAGCTGACTATTGACACATTTTTTAAAAACATGGAAATATATTCAAATTCATAGTTGAAGGACAAATTATATTTCTTCTCATTATATCACTGTGGCTTCTAATAGCCTTTCCCTCCACTCTTGAAGATGTCTTTTAGCATTCAGAATAATCTGTGTGTATGTGTATAAGTGCACTGGCATGGCATTAGAACTTTTCAGTGATGGACTCCATTTAGATAATGAGAGTTTTAAGTTCTTTTTGTTTTCTTTCCATGAAAATAATTGCATAGCATAGTTAAGACATTTTTTTTGTTACCCAGTCTTCCCAACTCCCATCAATTGTGTGAAAACATTTTTTGAAAGTTTATATGAAGAATAGCATAGCCATGTAAGGAATTTCATAAAACACAAAATATGCACAATTAGATGGACAAGTAGTAAGTTTCTATTATCTACCTGGTATGATGATATATAGTTAGAAAAATACATGTGCATAAAACAGCTGTAAAACAAAAAGTACTTTTAGCATTACCAAATTGGATATGATAAAACAAATTGTAATTCTATGATAAAGTCAGGATGTTTTTACTACACCATTCATTTTTTTTTGAATTGGGAACATATGCTTGTTAGCATGATGTTTCCCATGTTTTAAGTGCTTTGCAATTAACCAGTCAATTTTGCTGCTGCTTCCGATAGAAATTGTCGATCTAATTTCAAAGGTTGTTCAGAGAGCAAACCACACTAATCACACTTTTGGTCTTTGAACAATGTCCAAATTGTTGGTAATCTTGATCATAGTTTTGTTACAAATAGTATATAAATTGTTTATTCTCATGGAAATATATTGTAAAACATTACTCATAGCCGTGAATGTCAACCATTTAATAGCTACTTATAGGATCATGGTAAGTAATGGTGTGACCTCGGGTAATACACTTAGTTGTTCACAACACCATTTTTCTCACACAGTAATTAAAATGGGACAATGAAATGTATTCCATGTAGTTACTATGAACATGAATGAGATGACATATGAAGCATGAACACAGTTCCTTGAAATAGCAAATTCCCTTGTCACGCTATTTTTGTAATCCCAACTTGTCTCTGTTATTTGAGCTATGGAGTCCTTAAATTAAGTATTCTGACATTGGCCTGTGGGTTTGTTGCATTGGAATCTTGCTAAGTGTTTGTAACAGGAGAGAGGGAGGGAAGGAGGGAGGGAGAGAAAGGGAGAGAGAGAGAGAGAGAGAGAGAGAGAGAGAGAGAGAGAGAGAGAGAGAGAGAGAGAGAGAGAGAGAGAGAGAGGAGAGAGAGAGTTGGGGGATGTGAATATAAAAAGAAACACCCTATTAAACTGAAGATATGATTGTAAGTAAAGTTTCAAACAGGAAGCTTTCTACAATGCTATTAAGAAAGTTGAGCAAAAAGCCTCAAGATTGTAGAATTTTGGTCCTCTTGGTTGATTGTGTCTCAAGAAAGAGGCATGCCCAAGGGAAGTACTCACAAAACAAAAACAAATACCAGAAAAAAAAAACTTTTTAGAAAACTAGCTCCCAAGTTTGTTTCTGAGTTAATAATCCCTGTATATAACAGAGTGGCTAAGAATAGAGAATGACCTATGCTGTTCAGATGGAGATCCAGACTGGGAGCTTGACATCTAAGTATGAGTTCAGAGTTTGCTTCTGGGGCTTTCTCATTTTGAGTGTCACTTAATGTCTTTGGAACTCACCTTTCTTATCTGTATGATAACTTTTGCCTAAAATCTTTCATATCTAATACTACTTAGTGTATATTCATTTTATTTTATTTGTTTTTGTGTACTTTTAGAAATACAAAATGGAATTAGCATTTTATTTTAGAATTTATTATTATTGTCTTATATCTCATTCTGAAAAAGTGATAAGAAGTACAGAGTGTAATGAATCTTCAATATCCAGTTTAATAATTCATGACTTACCATGTTTTATTCAAAATTATATCTACTATGGATCTTTCACTGAATGTTTATAAGTAAAATTCAGAATCACATACTTTCTTTTATAATTATTTTAGAATATATGTAATAGAAAAGACTTTATTTAAATCCTCAATAAGGCTGGTAGGATGGCTCAGCTTGACTACCTGAGTTCTGTTCCTGAGATCCACATGGTGGCAGGAGTTAGCCAAAACATTTGGCCTCCACAAAGATCCTGTGGCAAGCATGCATGGATCTCTCTCTCTCTCTCTCTCTCTCTCTCTCTCTCTCTCTCTCTCTCCTCTCTCTCCCTCTCCTACTAAGGTTTAAGTGACTTATTAAGGCATCTAACCTTCATCTCTGCATAATATATATATATATATATATATATATATATATATATATCACACACACACACACACACACACACGCATGCATGCACGCATGCACACATAATTCTATCATCAGCTACTTGAATACTCTGGGTATAGTTATTTAGTGAAGATTGGGTAGATGAAAAGTTTTCCCTTAGTTACTAATCTTTACAGTATTAATTTATTCCCTAGCATAAATCAATAGTTATGGGTGATTAAAAAATCACCATGAATCCACAGAATGTAACATACTTGATACGTTTAAATCCACTGCACTTTAGATAGTAGGAATACTTGTCTTGTGTTATTCTTTATTCCCAGGTATTTTCAATGGGTAGAAAACAAGCATTTAAATAAAATAAAACATTAAAAATAATGAATCTATATTCTTATTTTAATTAAGAAAGTGTGTGTGTGTGTATTTGTGTGGTACACGCACATGCATACACATGTAGGACTACATGTTATGGCATGCATGTGGAGGACAGAGGGCAATTTGGGGAATCAGTTCTGACCTTTCACCTGCTGACGCATGGTGTCGTATGTTTCTGTTATGCTGTCTATTCCAGGCTAGCTGGCCTGTGAGCTTTCAGGTGATTCTCCCTCCTATCTTGGCCTATCATCTCACAGAAGGAATGCTGCTATTACAAATACATATCACCACATCAGGCTTGGGTTGTAGGAATAGAACTCAAGTCATCAGACTTTCATTAAAACTGATATTACCTTCTGAGTTATCTTTCAGAACCTATTATCATTTTAACTCTTCACACTATAAAACAAACAACCAGCTGAAAAAGAAGCAAAGTGAAGATATTTAAATACATTTAATTACTTTATCATTCATCACAACATATTTTATTGCCTTCTGCTCTTCCAGGTAATGGTCTATTGTTAGAATTTCTGCAGCTTTTGCAATATTAGTATTACCTACTTAACTGTATCAACCTATGTATATTGAGTATTTATATTTGCTACTGGCACAGGTGTACATATCTTTGAAATATATTTCTTCCTTATCCCTAACTGCCTGTCACGGACCTGCTCTGTGTCTTGGAGGGAATCAGATACCAGACAGTGGAGATGGGGAAAGCATGTAAAATAGCATGAGCAGAGAGCCAGAGGAACTAAAGCACTGTTTATGTCTGCAGAACAACTATATATTTCTGGAGGTGTGGTAAAAGATAAATGGATATATGGAATGGTGAAATGGCTACACCATAAAGAACCCAATATATCGTTTTAAGGTCTATTATTATTTTATGCCTATAGATAACTGAACAGTAATTTTAATATGGAAATAACTTGATCCGATTTTTGCAAGTTCTTTTTATCATGTGAAGAGTAAACTGAGGCAGGTGAGCATTAAGTAAGGGTATAAGAGCTCATATGGGGTGATATCTGGCAGGTCGAATAATCAACTAGGAATTACTGGTGAGTTTGATATGAGCAAGGAGTAATAGAAAAGAGTTTAGGGTAGCTCAGGTTCCTTGATTGTGTATATAATGAGGTGTGTTTTTCATGAAATGAGATAGTGAAAATAGGAAAAGGAACAATTTTGGTTAGTGGTATGTGAGTTTGAGCTGGGATGTCATTTCTGTTTAGGACATCAACAGCTTCTAGTATTTCAGACTTTTGGATGGAGATGTCAGTACAAGCACAAGTACACATGTACGTCTTTATATTTAAGAACATACATTTGAGTCCAGATATCAGCTCTGATATAATTCATCCTATGCATGTGATTATAAGCAAGTGACTTGATTTTTTTTTAATAAAAATGAGAAGAAAGGCACCCACAGCTAAGCACTGAACCATATTCCTGGAATCCAGTTGTGGAGAGGGAGGAGGGATGAACAAAGGAGCCAAGACAGTGCTAGAGAAATCCGCAGAAACAGTTGACCTGACCTACTTAGAGCAGGGAGACCCTAGTCAAAAACCTGGGGAAATAGCTGGATTTGGAGCAGGTGTATGTAAGCACTGAATGCCATTTAGATGCCAAGCCTGACCCAACACGGTGCAGGAATGGGTTCTATGAGCAGCATTCATTCAGTTACATTCTTCTGGGGTGTGTGCAGAGTCTCTCATCAGTTTGTCAAAGGGATTTGACTCCCCAAAGAAGAAGAATTGGTAGAAAGGGTATTGACACTGTGAGGTGTCACAGAGTTACAGAGAGCATGAGTGCCCATGTTAGGGCTGCTTTCTAAGATAGTGAGGGAGAGGAAGAAAGACATGGAGTGAGGCACTATTAAGAAGAAAAGTAAATGAAACTAGGACCAAACTTTTACTCAGATTCTCAGCATTCATGATTTACTTTATAGTCAGTGTTCATAGAAGCCACGAGATGGCGAGCTTGTTCCTCACAGAGAGAGTAAGTCAGAGGAGGGGCGGCGGGGTGGTGGTGGTGGTGGTGGTGATGGTGTGGAACTGTACTTTTCTACAACTGCCTTAATTTTCCTTACCTCCTTAATTTCAACAGAAAAAGAATTGATAGATTTTTTTCTGTTAACTTTGGATCATACTGTAAAGATATATAAAAAACCAACTGTTTGGATTTCATATTCAGATCAATTGATAATTACAGTTTTCACATTACCAACAGAGAAGTCTAATTGTCAACACTATTGTCAAAAGTTTTGACACTGTTAATAGCATTTAAATAGTTAAGTATTAGGTGAAAGAGTAATTTTTGGGTCACACACATACATGCATATACACATACATAATTACTTTTTTTTTAATTTATTAGTTCAAGTTAGGGAACAAGCTTGTTTCACATGTAAGTCCCTTCTCCCTCTCCCTCCCCTCACCCCCATCCCTCCTCCTCCACCCCCAACCTACCCCCCACACCATCCACCCACCACACCCCAGGCAGGGTAGGGCCCTCAATGGGGGCTCTGCAAAGTCCACCAAATCTTCCTGTGATGGGCCTGGGCCCTTCCCCATGTGTCCAGGGACAGAGTGTAACCCTTCATGTGGGATGGGCTCTCAAAGCCCCTTCTTGCACCGGGCAAAAGTACTAATCCACTACCAGAGGCTCCCTGGAGTGCAGAGGCCTCCTTATTTACATCCATGTTCAGGGATCTGGATCAGTCTTGTACTGGCCTCCCAGACAGCATCTGGGGTCGATGTGCTCTCCCTTGTTCAGGCCAACTGTTCCTGTGGGTTTCTCCAACCTGGTACAGACCCCTTCGTTCTTCATTCCTCCCTCTCTTCAACTAAATTCCCGATTTCAGCTCAGTGTATATCTCTGGATCATAATTACTATATTTTGTTTGTTTTTGAGACAGGGTCTTTATGTAGCTTGGCTGTTTGGGAACTTGCTTATAAGCCAGGCTAGCCTCAAGCTACAGAGATTGACCTACCTTTGCCTCCCAGTTGCTGGAATTAAAAATGTGTACCCACATACCCAGATTTATTATATTACATTATTATTATCACATTCTTTTGTTCAATGAACAAGTGTTAAGATCCAACTTTAAAATTTTTTTCCATTTTTTTGTGGATGTCATACAACTTAATTTAAATATTTGGAATTTCTATTCTCATTACTTTGATTTACCTCAAAATAGCTTTTCTTATATGCTATTCTAAATATTATATGGAAGAATTTAAACTAATGTATTATTGGTGAGTTAATATATACTTATTGATTAATATTTAATGTTCAATGTGAAATTCACTCTGCTTATGCTGTGCAGTCAAGTTGATTATGTAAGATACATATTAGTATTATCATTGAGGCTCAGGGAAATTAAATGAATTGTTGATTTAATAGTTGGCAGAACCAGAATTTGAATCCGGATTCTTTTCAACTCTAAAGCTTACTCTCTTTTTCATTGTGTCTACTGTCTCCAATGTAACTATTTATGTATTTCTTTACTAGAAACACTTGGAAATGACAATTTAAAGTAATCTGTGCTTCACTCATGTTATGAGCTGAACAAAAAGAATATACATCACAAGGCAACTGCTGTGATATACTTTTATAAGCTGTTTGGTATTTCTTCTGAGCCTATGTGTCCGCAAGATCATCTAGAAGATTCCATTTAGAGTTGTGCTGATGATGAGAGGCCTTAGTTACTCTCATCTGAGGATTTGGACTTCTGGCTAGAGGAACATATTGATTTTCCTAAGGTTGAGCTCATTGAAACCTCATCCTCCTTGTGACTCCTGTTGAGTCCACAGGTGTTTTAGCAAGCGCAGTGTTTCTTCTGTGTGCCAGCAGCTTTGCTCTGCTCCAGGATGCTATTCCATGCTGGGAATGACATTGCAGCAAAAACTGCAGTCTGCTCTAGTGTAACACTTTGCAGGATGTTGTTCCATTCTGGGAATGACATTTCAGGAAACACTGAAACTCTAGTGTACCACTTACAGATGCACACGAGCTGCACTGAAATCCATTCACTCATGCTTGGAGGAACTTACCAGATTGCTGCTGACTTGTACTTTGTTTCTTGAATTACTATTATCTCTTCATAGTCTCCCCCCGCTCTATAGCTTTTTTATGCTCTAAAGGGTAATAGTTTAGAAATTATAAGCTTTGTTTTTGAAATTAAGAGAAAACATATTTTTTTTTTTTACCTGAACTAGGACATTCAAGCTTTTTAAATTGTATTTTTTCATGCAATAGTTGTAACTGGAAAGAAGATTGTGTATAAATAAGTGATGATTGAAATTAGATGATAGGCTTATTCCAAGTTTGCTCCATTTTTGTTAGAAAATTTGCATAGTGAAATGCAAAGAAACATATGGCACATTTTATGTCATCAGTGATGAGGGATATCAACCAAGCCTCTTGGTACACACTTGTAGTCCCAGCACTTAGGAGAGTGTTGAGGCAGGAAAACTGAGATTTCATGGCTTCTGGGAGACAATCTTTAACTATTTTAATATCTTAATATTATCTCATGTTTCATGTGAAGATTTTTTATACACTTTCATTTCCAGCAGAGACCATTTATGGTAGCAAATATGTCTGCATAGATTAACTGATGGTTATATCATGTAAACACTCACTTCTTTTGCTTCTTCATATAGATCTTGAAAAACTAATTATTTTTGAGTAACAACTATTAATTTCTCCACTAAGTGTCATCAAATATTATACTAGACACTGAGGATAAAGCAGTCAAAATCAAACAGAAAACATTCCCAGAGGTTACATCTCAGCATGAAACAAACAACTGTAATCAATAAACAAGTATATTCTACATCTTTGAGGTTAAGAGCTTTGAACATAAATTTCATAGAGGGAATAAAAGTGTGATGATGTAGGCTGCTTTCTACAAAGGACCATTAAGGGAGGTTTTTTCTTTTTTTTCTTTTTTCTTTTCCCCGAGACAGGGTTTCTCTGTGTAGCTTTGGAGCCTATCCTGGCATTCGCTCTGGAGACCAGGCTGGCCTTGAACTCACAGAGATCCGCCTGCCTCTGCCTCCCCAGTGCTGGGATTAAAGGCGTGCACCACCAACACCCATCTAAGGGAGGATTTTTGTTTAGTTTAGTTTTTGTTTTTGTTTTGCTAAGAAAACATTAAAGTCAAGGCCTGGAGGGAGGGAAGAAGGAATGAAACAGGGGCACTTACCCAGGTGAAGCAAATGCCCAGAAGGCCCTTTCTAGATACTTATACAGTAGAGTATGAACATAGAGATGTTAGAAAAGCTCTTCATTTGTTCATTCTCTGTGTAATAAGTGGGATTTGGAGATAGAATCCTACAGCTCCTGATCTAACCTTTAGTATTAAACAATAAGAACCAAGACAGAAAAAAGTAGAATAAAATATTACTCATGTTTTCTTGATTTTTGTCCTCCTTTCTGAACAAAAAAGTCAGAAAGAAAAAAAATGTTGTACCTAAAATAACACTGTTTGGTCATGAAATTTTCTTTTTCAGACAGGGTCTAGCAATGTAGTTCAGGGAGGGTCTTCCTTCCTCAGTCTCCTGAGTGTTAGGATAGCAGGTTTGCACCACCATTCCTAAAATGTGTACGTTTTAAAATTTGCCATTTATAAGTTATTTGCTTAGTTGAAAAAATATGTAAATGTAGTCTAGGGAAATGCACTTTGCTTCATTCTGTGGACTGTCACCTGGCTAGAAATTGTGTCGTGTGTGCTATCTTTTTTATTTTATTTTTAAAATTGTTGACAACTAAATAAAATCATTTCAAAATGTTCTAAAGGACAAACAAAACACTCCTGAAGGTAGGATATAGTCAGCAATTCAACAAGTTTTTGTTTTCTATAGTATAATACACTAGTTCTTATTGTTTCCCTCAAGGGGTCATACAGATCTAATTGTAACGAGCTGCACAATTTCTGGAGGTGAATTGTTTTAGCTTCCCACCCCATGTAACATTGAATGTCTGTTCTTGTTGCAGGATATGGCCAGACAGGGCCTATGTCTCAGAGAGCAGGTTATGATGCTATTGCCTCTGCTATGTCTGGTCTGATGCACATTACAGGGCCCGAGGTAGGTATTCCTAGAATATTCTTCTTTATTTCTCTTACATATGCCAGAAATAAATTATTCTTCATTAAATTAAATTTGAATGAATTTTGGAAAGAAACGGAGGAAAGTGAATGACTTATTAAAATACAACATAAGTGTGGTCATTATAAATGGACTGAAGCTTAAATGTCAACTCAATTTCATGGAAAAGAGCAAGCTTTTTATTAATATCATGTGATGAACCCCTTTTTCATATCTTTTCACATTATTCAAGCATAACCACCTATGTGTGACTTTAGAAGTGTTTTCACCACAACAGAAAATTGCTGAGTAGATGATAGATACCCATTTTTGCCAGAGTACCTGCATTTAGTAAATATGCATAGGAGATGCTGTTTTTTTCATCTAGAATATTTTAAGTAGTCATGTATTTGAAAATTTTTACTTAAAGTGACTGAAATAGTTGTATCTGACCTGCCATATGTATTACAGACTGAATTATTTCAATTGATGGTGTGTTTCAGGTTTTCTAAAAGAATATAGGTGTCCAAATGTGTTTAGTTAGATCAGAGCAAAGACTTTTTGGGGAAAATGGCATGAACATTATTAACATAAAACAAAAGCATAGTATGAAAGTCTAGTAGATAAAACTAAAAGGCATCAATTTCAAAACAAATTGGGTCGGTAGGCTTAAAGAACTTTTACAGCAGGTATCCTTCCCCTGAGTTACTTTCTTTAGTTAACTCTAGGCAGATCACTGCACGGCTAGGATAAACTGAAGAAGAGTGACCTCTTTTAAAATCTTACATTTCATTTAAAGCAACTGTGAGGTTTTAATGTCTTAAGATACAAAGCCCTTTGTACTTCTATCATCTGATGTTTCATTTTTAGTCATAGAAAAAAATGTATGTAGCCCTTCCTTAAAATAATGCAGGGACGATTTTCTTTTTGTTAATTGATTGAACAGAATATGGGCATTATCTCTCTTCATTCAATCTCTAGGTTCTCATTTGGTAAAGATTTCATTATTGTTAGTACTTTTATTTAAAAGCACTGAACTCAGTTGGGAATATGTGAAAACATTTGGGACCTGTCAGTTCTTACTCAAGTGCTAAACAGAATGAAAAAACTACTAAGGTGAAGGACTTCGATTGGTGAATTGCACTACATTCTGATAGGGTAGCCACATAGTGTACGCTCAACCTTATGACTTTTAAAATTTATCTTCTAGTTAGATTACAAAGCAACAAATTTCATTTTCATAAGAATTGTATTCTTGTTAATTTTCCTCACCTGCTCTTTTCCCTCCTTCCCACTTTACCACAGTACCCCCCTCCTACACACACACACACACACACACACACACACACACACACACACACACACACACACACACACACACACTTATATTCTTATTTGTACTTTCAATTCTCGCTCCCTCTCCTTTTGTATTGACCACCTTCCCATTTCCCCAACTAATATCTCATTTCCCCTTTCATATCAGCACCATCCTGCTGTTCCCTTCTCTAATGCAGTTCCCACCATGGTGCTTTTTAACTTTCCTGGTTTCTGTATACTCATATCTGATGATTTGGAGCAAGGAACCATATATATAAGAGAGAACATGTGGTATTTGTCTTTCTTATCTGTGTTGCCTCTGTCAATGTAATATTTCCCAACTTCCATCCATTTACTTACAAATTTCATTTTTCCTCACAGCTGAATAATAGTTCATCGTGTATGTGTACCACATTTTCCTTACTCATTTATCAGTTGAAGAACATTTGGACTGTTTTCGTTTCCTAGCTATTGTGATCAGAGCAATGATGAACATGGCTGAGTCCTGTGAACATATGCCAAGGAGTGGTATAGTATGGCAGATTTAGATTTTAGCTTTTTGAGGAATCTTTGTATTAATTTCCAGAGTGACTGTGCCAGTTTGCAATTCTACCAACAGTGAATGAGTGTTCCCCTTCCCCCACATCGTCCTTAGTGTTTGCTGCTGGTTGTTTTCCTGATCTTTGCCATTCTGACTGTGATAAGATAAAAATCTCAAATTTGTTTTGGTTTGCATTTCTTTACTTGCTAAGGATGCTGAACACCTTTTGAGATATTTCTGAGACATTTATTTATATTATTCTTTTGAGAACTTTGCATTCAGATTTGAATGGGTCTTTTTAAAAAAGCTTTTCTTAGTTCTTTATAATACTCTCAATATTAATCTTCTGTCCAATGTATAGCTGGCAAAGACTCTTTCCTACTCTCCGAGCTTCCTCTTCACTTGTTTCCTCAGCTCTGAAGAAACTTTTTAGTTTCATGAGACCCTACATGTCAATTGTTGTTCGTAATTTTTCATAAATGAAGTACTACTCAGAAAGATCAGAAGAACATTTTAAGAACTAAAATATAATTATATAATTTTCCCCTATTCACTTTACTCTCTTGAACTTCTCCCAAGTACCTTCCCTATAGCACCTCCCACCCCCTTACTACTTCTGAAATTTATGTCATCGTTTTCTTTATTTTTTATGAATATATAATTGCTTTATATATAACATATTTCATAAACTACATAAACATAACCTTTTGAATATGTTAAGTGTTGTTTGTATAGATGTGATTTAAAGGCTTACCACTTGGTATTGGATAACTAATTAGGAGGTTCATCACTGAGGAAGACTTATTCTTCCTCCCTCAGCAGTCATTAGTTGTCTGTAGTTTTTTTTTTTTTGATTGTGTGTGTGTGTGTGTGTGTGTGTGTGTGTGTGTAGGGATTTGGACCTGTGAAATTTCCCCCTTTTCTGTTAGCATGCTTATTGGTGTTACCATTTTTCTGGTCTGGTTTAGGCAGTTATATTTTTGCAGTATAATTTCACCTGCTGCAAAGAGAAACTTCTTTGATGGGGGATTTGATAATTTTCTCTGGGTAGTAAGAATATATATTTAGAAAGCAGTTAACAAGTATGCTGGTCTAATAAAGTGATTATTGTTATGTTCCCCTCTTAGATCCATGGCCTCACTAAGTATGGACAGTTGTCTTGGTTCTAGTACCAAGCATGATTTCCTTTACTTTGAGTGAGCCTTAAGTATAATTAGAGAGCTGTTGTTTACTACCAAAATATGGGTGCCAATTTTAAACCTTTACAAGTATCTTGCTGTGCTGGTAATTTGGGTTTATAGGCATCCTAGCTGGGTAGGTCTTTTGGTTGGTTCCTTCCCTTAGCAGCTTGAATATCAGCTTCTAGTACTATGAAAGCAAGTCCCCAGGGAGAAGGTTGTCAAACTTAGCTCTATTCTGAGTCTTGTGTTTAAGTGCATTGTATCTTTAGTGAGAGGGACTTACTTTCAACCTGTGGGGGCAAATAATTATAACCTATGTGGGCTTTTTGAGAAATTTATTTGTATTATAGGAGTGTTGTTGAGTCTGATATGGGAAAACTCAATTTTAAATATTTTTATGTGTGTATATAAATTTTCTATAATAGAAGGTTTCAATGTCTTTTCGAAGGGTCTTTAGTAATTTATCCTTTCCCATATTCCCCTTTCTACACTGTCCTCCTCTTTACCACCTTGGTTTAATCCTTACTTTTTATTATTCCTCTTTAGCCCTTTATACGAGTGCCCTTATCTCCCCTCATTGGAAAGCCTCTCCCCATACTCCCATTTACTCACCATTATGGATATTCCAAATTAAATCATGTATCTGAATATTTAATACTTGCATCCATGGATAAGAAAAAAATATAATATTTTTCTTTCTGGATTTGGGTTACTTTACTAGAATGAATGCTTGCAGCTCCATCTATTTACCTGTGAATTTAATAATTTTATTTTTCTTAATATCTGAGTAATACTCCATTTTCATTTTCTATTTCTATTTTCGTTTTCTGTTTTTTCATTATCTATTTATCTGTTGATGGACATCTATACTGTTTATATTTCATGACTATTGTGACTAGAGAATCAATGAATATGGATGAACAGATAGGTATCTTTAGGGTAGGATGTGGAATTCTTTTGGCATATGATAAAGAATGGAATAGCTGGACAGTAGATACATTTTTAGCTTTTTGTTGAACCTGCACATCGATTTTCATAGTGGATACATGGGTTTGCATTGATACCAGCAGTGAATAAGGTTTCCCCTTTTCACCATCTACAGTTGCATTTGTCATCATTTTATTTATTTATTTATTTATTTATTTATTTATTTATTTATTTTTGTTTTGTTTTTTAACTTAGCCATTCTGATCGGGATAGATGAAATTTTAAAGTAGTTTCAATTTGCATTTCTTTGATGGTTAAGGATGTTGAATATTTTAAAAAGTGTTTCTCAGCTATTGTATTTCATCTTTTGAGAACTCTCTGTTTAACTCCATGTACCACTTTAAATTGGTTTGTTTATTTTCTTGTTTTTTATTTTTGAGTTCTTTATATATTCTAGTTACTAACATTTCATCAGATGTATAGCTAGTCTTTTTTTTCATTTTGTGAATTGCCACTTCACTGAGTGATGGTGCACTTTGCTGTACTGAAACTTATTATTTTCCTATGGCCCATTTATGAATTTTTGGGTCTTGATGCTGGTGCTATTAGGGTTCTGTTTAGGAACTCCTTTCCTGTGCCCATGAGTTCAGGCATATTCCCTACTTTCTCCTCTGTCAGGTTCAAGACATCAGATCTTATATTGAGATCCTTGATTTATTTAGAGTTGAGTTTTGTGCAGGGTGATAGACATAGATCTATTTTTATTCTTTTCCATGTAGCGATCCTGTTTGCCTAACATCATTTTTCAAAGATGATGAGTTTTCTTCAGTGTGTATTATTTGATTCCTTTACAAAATTCTGGTAAATATATAGGAATGTGGGTTGATATGTCTGTCTTCAATTCTGTTCCAGTCATCATTGTGCCTGTACCATGCTATGTTTAGAGCCATGCCATGGTTCTAAAGTGTGATTTGAAATTAGGTGTGGTGATACCTTGTACGTTATTCTTTTTGTTTGGAATTGCTTTGACTATCCTTAGTCTTCAGTATTTCTATGTGAAATTCAATTCATTCCAGTTTTTATGAAGAATTGCACTGGAATTTTGATGGGAGTAGACTTCTTTTGGTAGTATGGGCATGGTCACTGTAGTAATCATACCAGTCCAGGAGTATGGGAGGTCTTCTATTTTCTGGTATCCTTTTCAATTTCTTTTTTTAATATCTTGAACTTTTCATCAAACAAGTCTTTTACTTCCTTGGTTATTTCTATTTCAAGATAATTTTGCATTGATTATGAATGGTATAGTTTCCTTGATTTCTTTCTCACTGTGTTTGTCATTTTATATAGGAAGGCACTGATTTTTGTGTATTAGTTTTTATCCTGCTAGTTTGCTGAATATATCAGCTTTAGGAACTTTCTATTGGAGTATTTAAGGTATTTTACATATGGAATTATATTATGTTCAAATAAACATACATTGACTTCATCCTTTTCTATTTATATATCCTTTTCTGCTTTTTGCTTGTCTTCTTGTTCTAGCTAAGTAACAGGCCAAACAAGAGTGGGGAGAGTGCATATTTTCTTGTTCCTGAGTTTTTATGAAATGCCTTGAGTTTTTCTCTGTTTACGATGATGTTGGTTATGGGCTTCCTGTGTTGTGTTGAGATATGTCTCCTCTATCCCTATTCTTTCCAGAACTTATATCATGAATCAGTTGGATTTTTGTCAAAGTTCTTTTCTGAATGAAATGAGGTGATCTTGTGGTTTCTTCCATTTAGTTGATTTATGTGATGTTATGTGGTGTTGATTTACGTGATTTATTGATTTATATATGTTGAGCCATCTCTCCATCTCTTGGGTGAAATCTACTGTATCATGGTAGATAATCTTTTTTATGTTCTTTGGTTTTTTAAGTATTGAGAATTTTTGCTTCTGTATTCATTGGTGATATTAGTCTATAATTTTTATTAAGTCTTTGTCTTATATTAATATTATGGTAATTATGACTGCATAAGAGGATTTGGAAATGTTCTCTTTCATTTTTTGAATACTTTAATGAATTTTGGTATTAGTTCTCTAATGTTATATAGAATTCTTCACTGGATCCATCTGGCTCTGGGCTTTGTTTAGTTAGGATATTTTAAATTACTGCTTCTGATTCACAAATTTAACTCTTTCTTTTAGATTTTCTGGTTTGGTAGAATATTAAAACTTTAAAGATATCTTTCTTTTTATCTCCAGTTTTATTAATTTATATCCTTTCTTTTGGTTATTTTTGCTGAATATTTGTCAATCATGTTGCTATGTTCAGAGTACTAACATCTTATTTTATCGATATTTTATATTTTTTTCATTTCTAGTTTATAAATTTCAGCCCTGACTGTTATTATCTCTTCCTATCTACATTTTTAGGGCATTGGTTGTTCTTGTTTTTCAATTGCCTTCAGGTACATCATTAAGTTATTTATTTGCGATCTCTCAAATCTTTTAATATAGAAACACAGTGTTACAAACTTGCCTTTTATGACTGCTTTCATTGTGTATTTTTATCTTCATTCAATATTAGAATAAAAGCTAATACCCTTCTTGCTTCTCCCAATTTTGGCTCAGTATTGTGTTGTTTAATGTTCATGAATTAGTGCAGTTTTTGTCTTGTCTGAGGTTCAGATAGAATGGAGCATGTAATTTTGATTTTGCTGCATTTGTTGAGATTTGTTTTGTGTCTCATTTGATGGAAACTCCTATGGGCTGAGGAGAAGAATGAATATGTATTCTTTAGTGTTTGGGTGAAATATTCTCTATATATGTATTAAGTCCATTTAATTTTTAATGTCATTTAACTCCAGAGTTTCTTAATTTGGTCTATTTAGTTCTTTTTCAGATAACCTGTTTATTGGTTAAAATTTGGTCTTGAAAATTCCCTCTTACTCTTTTGGGAATTGTTTGTGGTTGTAAGTCTAAAAGTGTTGTTTTTATGCAATTTAGCAGCTATTTTTGGTGCATATATGTTTAGGAATGTTATATCCTATTGAAATTTTTCATCATTGAGAGGATAAAATGTCCCTCTCATCTAATTTGTTTTGGTTTGAAGTCTGTTTCGTCAAATATTAGAATACTACATTTACTAACTTCTTGGTTCATTTGCTTGTAATATCTTTTTCATCCTTTTATCCTGTAGTGGTCTGTATCATTGGTCAGGAGGGGTGTGTCTTAAAGGTAGCAACAAGATGGATCTTGTTTTTTAATCCAATCTGTTAGTCTGTTGGTCTTTATTGGGAAGTTGAGTACATAAAAATGAAGTTATTGTTGAAAAAATGTGTATTAATCTCTGTCATTTTGTTGCTGTTATGATCTTCTATTAGATCTCTTTTGATTTAGTGTTCTGAAATTGTTTACTTGTTCCTTGTACCTTTTTGTGTGTGTTTAACCTTCAAGTATTTCTTTCAGTATCTTCTGTAGAGCTGGCTTAGTGGCCCTAATTTTCTTAAATATATTTTTGTCTTGGAAAAAAAGCTTTCTCCTTCAATTATGGATATAGCGGTCTAGAATGATATCTTTGTCCTCTCCTAAGTCATAGAACATTGGTACCAAACCCTTCTGTATTTCATGGTCTCCATTGAAAAATCTGCTGTAATTCTGATGGGCTGCCTTTGTGTGTGTTGATCTTTTTCTCTTGATGCTTATAATGTTTTGACTATTATGTGCTATATGTAGTTTCTTTTGTGCTTCCCTCTCTTGTGTTATTCTCTATGTCTCTTGGATCTTGATAAACATATCCTTTCATACATTAGGGAAGTTGTCTTGTATTGTTTTGTTGAGAATATTTTCTGTGCCTTTGGCTGGGTCTCTTCTTTTTATACCTATTATTCATAGGTTTGTCCTAGAGGTACACATGTTCCTCTACTTTAGATTTGACATTTCCTTTGACTGTGTGAACAATTTCTTCTACATTGTCTTAAAGAATTGACATTCTCTCTTCCACTTGGCAATATCAATTGGTAAAGCTTTCCTCTGATGTTTTTGTCTGAATTCTTGAATTTTTCATTTGAATTCTTGAATTTTTCATTTCAAGTTTTATTTCATTTTGACTTTCTCCAGTAATTCTGTCTCTTTATTATGTTCTGTTTTCATATCTTCATATCTTTTTATTTTGTTCAACTGCTCGTGTTTTCCTGGTCTTCACTATGGCATTTATTCATATTCTCTTTAAACTCTTTAATAATAGTTATTTCTATTTTGACACCATTGTCTTGTACATTATTAAGTCACTTTTCTTAGGGACATTACTATTGAAGAGCTAATTTTATAGGGACTTATAATTTGGCATATTCATGTTTGTATATTTGCTAAAGGATCTAGTCATCTGGAGGTAGGTTGTTAGTACTGTTTCTTGGTATAGAAACCTCGCCTCTCTATTGCTGAGTGAGTGTTTTCAGCTCTGTTTCCTATTACTCCAACTTGTCAAGTGGCTAGCCATTTGCATGGAGTTTAGGGTTGAATCTTTGGGGAATTCAGTTTAAATGTTGAAATGGGGTAACAGAAACAGTCCTGGTTCTTCTTAAGTTAAGTGCAATTTACAAGCTCAGAAACAATTTTTCTGTGGAGTTTTTTCTGTAGAGATTTTTACATTTAATCTTCAGGAGCTTGTTCAAGATGCTTTGGACTTTTCCTCAGTCTATGGGTATAATGCTGGTGTGGGTCTAATATCTCTCTCTGAAGAGGAAGGTCCTCAGGTTGTACGGATGGCTATTATTGGTAGTGTAAGTTTAGTGTCTGTGAACAGAAGGGACCAAATGTGTCAAATGTGATGATGGAATTGGTAGGGGGTGTATGGATGGGGTGGTGGCAGAAATTTTGTCTATGCCTTGAGATGGGGGGCAAGGGTGCTTTCAGGAGTGGATAGAGTTACCAGTGTGAGGTGGACTTCCCTACTTGATGTGGATATGGAGAAAGAGGAGTCAGAAAGCAGGTAAACAAGAAATATTTCTTAGGCAGGTCTAAGTGGGGGGTAGAGTTGCTTGTGTGGGTCTGAAGAGGGGCAGTCTTTAGGTGGAGGGAGTGTGTAGTTGGCAGCACCACCAATCTTGTGTGTTTCTAGAGAAGGGACCAGATGTGCCTAGTGGGCATGAGTGGTTTGGCCAGAGTGGTTAGAGTTGAGTTGGAAGCAGGGTATATAGGCTCCCTGGGTAGGGATGCACACAAGAATGTGTGGCAGGTGTGAATGGTATTGGTGGCTGCTTAAATTAGGTCTCCATACCTGAAGAAGATGTGCCAAAGTGTTGTAGGAACAACTTTTTTATGTTTGATTAAATTCTTAGCACTAGTTGTAGTGAAATTTTAATGATTAAACTGATTTTCAACATTAAAATATTTTGTACCCATTTTAGTGATCATAAAGTCTTTGGTTGTTATTAAGGTTCATCACATAGTATTGCTATGTTTAGCTTTTTATAAATTTCTGCAGAAATACATGTTATATTAATAAGCTTGTTTAGTCCTTCTTAAATTAATTTTTAAAATTAACTTTTAAAGTCAACATACAAAGTGATGGGTTTCATTATGATATTTTCATATATATGTGTTATTATGTATCTTTTAAAAAAGCATATGCCATTAGGATATTTGCCAGATATTACATGATTAGAAAGAAATTAAACCAGATTTTTTTGCCTCCTTCTCTCCCTCCTCCTTCTTCTGCTGTTTCTGTTCTAAAACAGCATTTCATCCAACAGAAGAAAAATAATATTTCAACTCTTTTATGGCAGATTAGCACATTTAAATTCAAATTCAGCAATTAATTTATTAATTTTTTAAATAAAATACATAAAAGGAACTTCAGATGTACTTATAAAAATTTATTTCATTTAACTTGATTTAGGTTGACTTGTGTGTCTCTTAAGAAACACAGTGGGAAACATACATTTACTATAAATACATTCCTATTAGCTGGTATTCTCAATACTAATATTTTAGATTTATTCATGTGTATGTGTATGCCCATGTGTAGATATGCATGCTTCAAATATAATTCTTTTATTTAGCCACAGAATGTCTGAGAAATATAAGATGATTTAATTTAATTTCTGTTTTTCCCATTAAACCCTCAAATCAGGATGGAGATCCTGTTCGCCCAGGAGTGGCCATGACTGATCTTGCTACTGGCCTGTTTGCCTATGGAGCCATTATGGCTGGTCTCATACAACGTTACCGAACTGGAAAAGGACTGTTTATTGATTGTAATCTACTGTCATCTCAGGTACCAATTCAAATAACATTTTAGTTGATATAATAACGTATTTGTGGTATACCTTTCTTGATAGAATACAATGCTCACATTCCATTAAAATTAAATAAACAAACCACCCCCATAAACTTTTTGATGTATTTGCTTTCATTTTAAAATAAATATGAAATCATTTAAAAATCATGACAATTTTGTTACAATTTAAACATTGTTGTTGAATTAAAATTCCTGGGTCTTCTTGTACTAGAATGGTTTCAGTTCTCCTTGTGAGACCACAGTATAGTTTCCTCTATTTCATTGTCATATGAGCTCTGTAAGTTCCTTTGATGCTATTTGTTCACTTTTTATGTGCCATGGACTCTCTTGTAAGTCTGATGAAATATATGGACCTTATCTTGGGATCATATTTTTGAGGTCATAAGATGAGATAATTCAATTACATAAGAAGTGAGTTATACGGAAATATATTTTCCTCAATGTAAAAATCATTTTTGTGTTATCATAATATATTGTTGTTACTAACATTAAACTTTATGGAAATTGAACTATGCTATGTAAGTGCTCCACTCCTATGCTGTATTCCCAGCCTTCTTTTTACTCTTCATTTTGAGATAGTTTTACCAAGTTGACTGATCTTGAACTTAAAACATAGACTAGGGAGACTTTGAACATCTTTGGATATATTTCTGCTTTTATCCTCTGGCAATACAATGGTGATTGCAGCACCATTTAAATTTTGATGTTAAGAAGAAATGATATTTCAAGAAATATGCACTAGATAATATGATATGAACTGAAAATGATGTGAAAGGATGTGTAAGATTATCAGTGATCAGTCACAGATATTGCTAATGCTCTGGTGCTTTTGTTGCTTGTTTTCCTAATTGTTCAGGTCAGGGGTTGATGAAAATAAAGAAATCATTTTTTGCACCCATGCTATTTAACTCCTAAAACTCCGTCCATAGACTATCTTCCCTAGTTTAGACAGTTACATTTTCACTGTAGCAAGCACAGGACTGGTGAAACAGAAGGGTTAATTCACTTTTAACATGACATTTTGCCTCCTTTACTGGATCAGACCCAGATGCTGTACCATATGTGGAAGTTGATTCTGAATAGATAATTTTTCAGGGATAGGAAAAAGAAAATATCTAATTTGTGCAAGGAGACATTTTACTGTGGGAAAATTACATTCTAGACATAGAGATCTCAGTTGGGAATTTCAGATTTAAGTGGCATACATGGGAAAATAGTAAAGTTGGAACACCACATTGGAGATTTTTTTCTCTTAGGCAAAATTAAGGAGGTGTATCAAAATAAAAAAGTCAATATGGTTGATGGTAAAATAGTGCGTATGAGTTTTTAACAGCAATGTTGAATTACTGTCAGAATTTTAATGGCTTTATAAAAGGAGTTATCTTGCTTCTCTACAGAAAGTCATAGGTGGTAGTTATGGGAAGAAACTAAAAGTCTTTTCTTTGTTTGTGTTAATAGCTGTAATGAACCTGAAGTAAGTTAAGTAACAACATAAAACTTACATATCCAATAAATGTGGAAGACATGAAAGTTTCATAGGTGTGTGATATGTGTAATCTTATAGGAATCTGAGCTTTGTAGGTCATACTGTCTGTGTCTTAAGTGCTTAACATTTCTGATCAGAAGATTTATTTTTCATTTTCATCAATCCTCCCAAATAATGTAGTCAGTTTTGTCTATACCAACTTCTTTATATTCAATGAATATATTAACTTTGAAAACAATTATCTATTATAGTATAGATAATAGAGGTTAAAAAAATCTTTGAGCACTATATTTGTGATTCCCCATGTGGAATATATTCCTTCCTGTAAGCTGCTTCAAAATGAGTAAATTCATGCCCACATACACACAGATATTTGTTGACGGAGGTTTCTGTCCCACCCTGTCCTGCAGTCTTTCAGTCCCAAATAAACATACAGAGGCTTATATTAATTATAAACGGTTTGGTCTATGGCTTAGGCTTATTACTAACAAGCTCTTACAACTTAAATTAACCCATGATTCTTATTTGTGTTGAGCCACGTGGCTTGGTACCTTTTCTCAGTATGGCATTCTCATCTTGCTTTCTCCAAGTCTGGCTGGTGTCTGCATCTCTGCCTTTCCTCTTCCCAGAATTCTCCTCACTTGGTAGCCCTGCCCATACTTCCAGCCTGGCTATTGGCCAATCAGTGTTTTATTAAACCAATATGAGTGCCAAATCTTTACAGTGAATAGGAGCATTATCCCACATCATTTCCCCCTTTTTTCTTTTCAAAACAAGAACCTTGAATCTAATTAC
This sequence comes from Cricetulus griseus, assembly GCF_003668045.3. Taxonomy (NCBI): domain Eukaryota; kingdom Metazoa; phylum Chordata; class Mammalia; order Rodentia; family Cricetidae; genus Cricetulus; species Cricetulus griseus. The sequence goes on along the minus strand of NC_048596.1, from coordinate 240,214,516 downwards.
CTTTGTTTAACTTTTTTTCTTGACCATTATCCAGAACAACTTGTAACCAACATGTTAAACAAAGACAAACATCCAGAATCCATTTTTGTGGGAATGTAGGTGTAGTTTTCTAGGCTGCTTCCTTCTGATTGGGGCCACTGGTAGTCTTATGGCTACCCAAAGAAAATTTAGGATTATGATCAAGTCCTAACTGGAGTATTCTGTGAGGCTAGATCATTTCAACCAGCAGTCTTGAAGCTGTTCTGGATGCAGAACTCAGAAGAAACCATAACTGAGGTGCTCTGAATCTTTGGATCATCTGGGTCATCCATTCCCACTAGGGATTTTTCAGGGGGTTTTTCCTTGATCAAATTTTTTTCTTAACACAGAATGAATCTACAGCCCCTCATTTCCTGTGGAAACAAAAGCAAAACCTCTTTTCCAAAGTAACATATCCTTTGACTTAAATTTTGAAGTCAAGGCATTTTCAAAATATATAGGTTTGATTAACCTACTCAAAGCCTTTACACACTATAGTTTGATCAAACAAGGGCCCCTGAAGCAGTGGCCCAGGTGATGGTTCCCTGGGCATTCAAGCAAGATATCACCACAGATATTTATTAAAATCAGTGTGTGTGTGTGTGTGTGTGTGTGTGTGTGTGTGTGTGTGTGTGTGTGTGTGTGTGTGTGTATTTGTATTTAGGCATGGTATCCATGTTGATTGTTGAGACTGAAAGCTCCAATAGTCCAAGGAAATGTTTTTTTTTTTGTGCTTTTCACTGTATCTTAAATGCTCAGTTTGTCAAATATTTGTCAAATAACAAGTTATCAGTGGTATTATTCTTTGAGTGAAAAATATCCTCCTTAGACTTATATGTTTGAAAATTTAGTTCCAAGCTGATGGTACTGTTTGGGAAGGGTATGGATCCTCTGGGAGGTGGAAACTACCCAGAGGAAGTGTGCCTTTTGGGGGTAGGTCTGGAAGTTTTGTAGCCTGGCTGCATTTCCTATTCTCTCTCTGCTTCCTTATTGGTAATACAGTGTGTCCTACTAGACTTTACTCCTGCCACCATGCCTTCCCTTCCTGCTGACATACCTTGATGGAATTATCCCCTGAAACTGTTAGCCAGAATAAATAGACTTATTCACTTAAATACTGTCTTCTCAGGTATTTGGTTATGGCAACAAGAAAAGCAATCAACACAGAAAATTGGCACTAAAAAGTGGGGCTTTTGTTTTTATAAACCTAATCATGTAGTTCTGAAGCCTAGGCTTCAGAACTGGTTTACAGGAGGAATACCTTGGGTTTCTACTGCTGTGAACAGATACCATGACCATGAAAACTCTTAAAAACGAAACATTTAATTGGGTGTCTCACTTACAGTTCAGAGGTTCAGTCCATTATCAACATGGTGGGGAACATGGTAGCTTGCAGGAAAATGTGGTATTGGAGAAGTAGCTTAGAGGCCTACATCTCATAGGCAACAGCAATTCCACTGAAACACTGGGCAGTATCCTGAGCATAGGAAATCTCAAAACCTGCTCCCACAGTGACACACTTCCTCCAGCAAGGCCATACCCACTCCAACAAAGCCACACCTCCTAGTAGTGTCACCCCCTATGAGATTATGGGGAACAGTTACATTCAAACTACCACAAGGAGTGTGGAAAGATTTGGAACTTTGGGCTAGAAAAATCCACAGAATTCTGTGAGAAGAGCTTAATGGGCTATTCTTGTGGGAGTTCAGAAGATCAGAAAGGTAAGTGGAGTGCAGACAGTGGAAGACTGGTCTAGTGAGGTTTCAGAGGGAAACAAAGACTTTGTCTAGTAATGGGCTTGCTTTAATTACAGGTGGGCAAAAAAACTTGGCAGTTTACTTTCCATTGGATGAGAGCTTGTGTGAAACTGAATTAAAAAGCAACAGACTAATTTCATTGGTAGAAGAAATTTCAAGGTAGCATAGCATTCAGTCTGTGACATGGTTACTTCTCACTGTTCTTATTCAAACTGACAGAGCAAAAAGAATGAAATACATGAAGTTTAGCAAGGAATGCTGTGTGAGCAAGTTTAAAATTGTGAACAAGGAGCAGAACATTCAGAGGACAAAAAGAGTAACCTCAGTCTCTTCAATAGGAAAGGTGCCTTAAAGGCAAGACCCCACCCATCAAAGGCCCCAACTTGTAAAAATGCAAATTTATTTGAAAGGAGAACGTGGCTGAGAATGCCACAGAATGGATTTTTTTCTTTTTTTTGCTGGACACAATTTTGCCTATGAAAGTGATATTGCAGATTCATCATCCACCAGGGCATATCCAGGAAAATACAGCTTTGGCTCAAAATAGCCAGGCTACATCTTGGGCTGGCAGCAGAACTTGGCCATGTAGTCTAAATTGTAGTCTAAATTGCTAGCTTTGAAGATTCAAGACTGAGGGATCATGGACCCTTACTCCAAAGTTAGAGGGAGCTGCTGAGGCCAGTCAATGTGTGGCAGTGTTAGAGCCTTTGCAAGGAGGGCCTGGAAAGCCACTGCATGAAGCTGAGATTTTATCCAAGTCAGTTGCAATGAAGGCCCCAGGAAGTAGGAGACGCCAGGACCATGGCACATCTGTCAAGGAAAGAGCCAGACATGGAATGGAGCCTGTGTAATCGAGATGCTATGTGCGTTATACGTAACAGAGGTAGCAGGCCAGAGAAACCCTCTGGAGAACAGAAGAATCCATCATGAGTCCAGGATGCCTGATTGGGTGCTTCAGGATTAAAAGTTTGCCCTGAAGGATTTTGGTCTTCCTTTGTTCCAATCTTTTTCCTTGATATGTTTCCATTCCTCCCTTTTGGAGTGCGAATGTCTATTTTGTGCCATTATGTGTTGGAAGTATGTAATTTGCTTAAGTAAGTAACCCAACCCATGGTTAGGAGATTCTGTTTCAAAAGAGAATTTGAATTTTTCAACAGTGTTGGTACTTTAATGTCTATGGGAAATTTTGAAGTTGATTTAATGCATTTCACACTGCTGAATTGGCCATTGGCATACTATGGGCTCAGAGTACAAATGTGGTTTGAGTGCAAAAATGTACCTCCTAGATTTATGCATTTGAATGCTTAGTTTCTGAGCTGGTGGCTCTGTTTGGGATTGTTATGGAGCATTTAGGAGATAGAATCTTACCAGAGGAAGGGGTCCCTAAGGTCAGACCTTGAGGTTTTATAGCCAGGCCCTACTTCATTTTCTCTGTTTAATAATTGCTAAGGCAATGTGACCTAACCAGACTCCTGCTCCTGCTCCTCATGCCTTCCTTGTAAAGAGAAACTTCTTTGGTGAGGCATGATAACCATACTTACTTACAGGCATAAGGGGTATGAGGCTAAGTTTTAGAATGTGGTTAGGAATTATGCTGCTCTAGTAGATTGGTGGTAGCAGATTGTCTTCTAAGATCCATGACCTCACTAAGCCCTAGGAAATTTGAGTAGGATTTTAGGAGCAGTGCCAGAGGTTTAGAGTCTATGAGGGAGGTGTGCAAGTAGGTGACAGATGGCTGGTGTAGCATCTAAAAACTCATCTCAACCCACAAACAGAAAGCAGAGAGGGCTAAATCAAAAATGACATGAATCTTGAAACCTCAAAGTCTGCCCCCAGTGACATACTTCATCCAGCAATGTCACACCTCCTAAGCCTCCCCAAAGAGTCATCAATGAGGACCTAGTATTCAAATGCCAAGACATGGTGGGCTCTTTATTCAAACTACCACATATAACTTTATGATAATCTTTTCTGTGCTGGTCAATGTTGTGGTTCATAGGTTTCACAGGTGGGAAGAACTATTAATTGCTTCATTGCCTTGGCATCTTGCCATTTACTTTCTGTCACTGTGGAAGTTTGACTGCAGGAAGGAGACTTTCAGGTTAATTATAGCTTTAACCATCTGAGTCCTGTGCCTTAAGTATTCAGTGTCTTCTGCAATAAGTTATTACCTTAAAGCTCTAAGAGGCAACCAAGGACAACAGCAGTAGCCTATATTGTCTTCAGAGACACATGGATTACCCTGACTACAAACACTCAAAAGGAAGTTTCTTATGGCTGGAGTACTAGGGATTTGTTAGTGTATAGTTCTTGTGGGACTATAATATATAAATGTGTAATTTATATACATATATATATATATATAAATGTGTGTGTGTATTTTATACATATACACACACTTGAAAGTGTTATATATAGCTTTAGGTACATGTAAAATAATGTGATTCCTTGTGGCTTTATCAAACAATCTTAGTGTTATTTGTCTCCCTTCCCTCCTTTCCCTTCTGTTTTGACCTCTCTCCTCCCTCTCTGTTTGGAGCCCCCTGCCAGTTTTTCTGTTTCTGCATTCATATCACTGGTATCCTGATATTCTCCTTTGAATGCTCTCCCCATCATGGTCCATTCTTATTTTCTTGGTTTCTGCAGTTTTTCCATGTTATATACTCACATATGAAGATTTAGAGCCAGGAACCACAGCTCAAAGAGAATATGTGGCATTTATCTTTCTGGGTTTTTCAATGCAAAGTTTTAAAAATGTTTTTGAGAATTTCATATCTAAGTTCAGTATTTACATCATTTCTACCCCTCCTTTTTTTCATCCAAGTCCTTCTAATGCCTTCAACTTCCTCTCAAATTCATGATCCCTACTTCTATAATTAAGGTTGCTTTACACACACACACACACACACACACACACACACACACACACACACACACACACACTTACCTTATTATGGTGGTTTGAATAGGAATGATCCCTATAGACTCATGGATTTGAGTGCTTAGCCCATAGGGAGTGGCATTATTAGCAGGTGTGGCCTTGCTGGAGGAAGTATGTCACTGTCGGGGTGGACTTTCATGCATTATATGCTCAAGCTATGCCCATTGTGGTACTCAGTCTTCTTCAGCTGCCTGTGGATCAAAATGTAGAACTCTCAGCTCCTCTCCAACACTGTGTCTGCCTGCATGCTGCCATGCTTTTTACCCTGAAAATAATAGACTAAACCTCTGAAACTATAAGCCAGCCTCAGTTAAATGTTTTCCTTTATAAGAGTTACCTTGGTCATGATGTCTATTCACAGCAATAGAAACCCTAATTAAGATACCTACGAAGTTAATTTAGTGGTATAGTTCTTATGTGACTGTGTTGAGGGATGACAACTTGGTATTGGATAACTGATCATGGGGTCTGTCCCTGAAGAAAGTGGACTCTCCCTCTCTCAGCAGCTATTGGTTGTCTGTAACTGTTCACATGGGGGGGGCTTATGAACTTTCCCCTATCCATGTTTGCATGTAGACTGGTGATGCAATTATGCAAGTTACCATATGGTTGATGTTTTATGATTGTAGCATAAAACATCATGTCATGTCTTGAAGACTCTATCTAGTTGCAGGTGTTCTGGTCCTCAGGCTTTTAAACTCTTCCTCTTCATCCATAATTTCTCTGAGCCCCATGTGTAGTGATGGCACTCTAGATAATACCAATTGGGGATGGGCACCCCATGGCCACTTATTTTCTGCATTTTGACCAGTTGAAAATCTCTGTAATAGCTTTCTTTCATTTATTGATAAAATAATCTTCTTTGATGATGGTGGAGAGCTATAGTTACTTATGGATATAAGGATAAGTATTTAGAGTGCAGTTAGAAATCATCTTGGTTTAGAATTGAGAGCACGGGAAGAGGAGGGACGGAGCTATAAGAATGAGAAGGGAAGAAGAGGAAGGATGCAGAGGTTATGAGGGAGCAGAAAGGTTGAGTCAGGTGAAGAATAGAAGAATAGAAGAAAGGGTATGTGATAGGTAGGGTGGTAGGAGAGGAAGGGAAGGAGAAGGGCACTGGGATTGTCATGTAAAACAATCTTGTTTCTAATTCAAATAAGAAAATCTGAAAGAAAGGAATCATCTTGGTTTAGGAAAATGGTAGTAGCAGGTTTTTCTCTAGGTTCTATGACATCTCCAGCCATGGGGCATTGCCTGTGTTTACAGTACCAGGCATGAATTCCTTCATATTGAGCAGGCTTTAAGTTGAATTAGGTAGCTGCTGGTCACCACTGTTTCACCATTGGGGATATCTAGGCAGGCTGGTCATTGTGGTTTATAGGCTTCACAGCTGGTTGGGATTATTGGTTGCCTTTTTATCTTGTTCTAGTTTGCTTTCTATTGCTATGTAAAGGTCCAGGCAAAATATTTGGCTTCTATGTCTTGATAATAGTCCACTATTCCAGGATTCAAAGGCAGAACTCAAGCTGACCAGGAATCCAGAGGCCGGAATGAAACAGACAATGGAGGGGTGCTACTTACTGGCTTGCTATGAATGGCTTGCTCAGCTTGCTTTCTTATATAATGCAGAACTATCTACCAGTAGGTGTACCACTTACAATGGGCCCTCTCACATTATTCATTAGTCAAGAAAATGCATCAAAGAGTGGCCTATCAGCCAATCTTATAGAGGCATTTTCTCAATTGATATGCTTTCTTCCCAGATTACCTTAGCTTATGTCACGTTGACCAAAAAAAAAAAAAAAAAAAAGACAAAAAAACTAAGCAGCAGATCTCTTTTGACAGCTTACATAGCACCTTCCAACACTATATAATCTAGTTCTCAGGGAGGAGGCTTCCAAGTCAGTACCATCTTGATTCCTCCAAGTCCCCTGTATGAAGTGTATGGTGTCTTCAACATTAGTGTTTCACCTTTAAGTTCTGGGAAGCAACCAAGAGCAATGGACAATAAGCTACATTGTTTTGGAAGTATCTTAGATACTCCTTGATCAAAACTTAAAGGGAGTGTTTCAATGCGTGGTGTAGGGGTAGTGTTGTAAGTGTATCACCCAGGGTTGGACACCTCATGGTCAGTGTTCCTTGTAGTTTGACCAGTTGTGACTTTCTGTAATGGTCTCCTGCTGTAAAAGAAGCTTCTTTTATATCTGTGGATATAAGGATAAATATTTAAAGTGAAATATATTTAGCAATTATACTGGTGTGCTGGCTAGAGTTTTGTCAACTTGATACAAGTTATAGTCACTTGGGAAGAGGGGGCCTTCACTTGAAAACTTCCTTCCACACACAGATTGGTCTGTGGGGAATCTTTTTGTTTTGATTAATGATTGATGTAGAAGGCATACTGCATCCACAATTCATGCCACACCAGGTCAGGTGCTTGTGAGTTATATAAGAAAGCATCTGAGAAAACCATGGGGAGCAAGCCAGTAGGCAGCATTTCTCTGTGGCTTTTGCTTCAGTTTCTGCCTCAAGGTTCCTGCTGGAGTTTTGTTAATCCATATGAACAGAAAATTCTCAGAAGAAATATAAATGGCTAAGAAATTTTGGAAATGTGTTCAGCAGCCATAGTAATCAGGAAATTACAATTTAAAGCAACTTTGAGGCTTAATATCCTACTATTAACATCTATGTTCAGTTGTGTTCATTGCTGCTCTATCCAGAATAGTGATGAAATGAACAATTTAAATATCCTTCATCTGATTAATGGAAAATGAAAACATGGCTTATATACACAATGAAATGTTATTCAGATGTAAAGAAAAACGAAATTTGAGAGTAAATGGATGGAACTAGAAAATGATATACAGATACACATAATTTAAATGAAGTTATGCCACTTGTGATAAGTGCTTCCAAGAGACATGGATTAACAAAACTCCAGCACCAGACAAAAGAAAGCTCCGTTTGTTGGTCAGAGAAGTACAAGAGACTCACAAAACAATATAAGCTATTGCTGTTTCCTTTGGTTGCCTCCCAGAAGTTGAAGGTAGTTCTCTTGATGAAGACACGGTGCACTTTGAAAATAGGACTGGGAACATTCAGGCTGGTTCTGACCCAAAACCCAAACAACTGACTTTCATAGTACTGGAAGGTGATATGCAAGCTGCTACGTGAGAAAAGCAATTAATAGTTGTACCCAGTATTGATTTCTATGAACCATAACAATGATAGCAAGATATCCCTAAAAGTCAAATAGTTGCACATATATCTTGGTAGTAAACAACAGTTCTCTAGTAGGAATTAAAGCACACTAAACAAGAGGTAAACCATTCTGATAATAAAACCTAGCCAACACCCAATGGAAGGGGGACGGATCTACTACTGCCATTTTCCTAAACCAGTTGTCTTAGTTAACTTTATATTACTGTGATAAAACACCATGACCAAAAGCTACTTGTGAAAGAGTTTATTTCAGCTTACAACTCTCAGGTCATACTTCTCAGAGAAGTAAGGAAAGGAATTCAAGGCAGGAACCTTGAGGCAGAAACTGAAGCAAAAACCACAGAGAAATGCTGCCTATTGGCTTGCTCCCCATGACTTTCTCAGATGCTTTCATATATAACTCACAAGCACCTGACCTGGTGTGGTATGAATTGTGGATGCAATATGCCTTTGTTTTTTCGCTGAGTAGTACTCCATTGTGTAAATGTACCATATTTTCTGTATTCATTCTTCAGTTGAGGGGCATCTAGATTGCTTCCAGGTTCTGGCTATTACAAATAATGCTGCTATGAACATCGTTGAATAGATGCCCTTGTTGTATGAATGTGCTTCTTTTGGGTATATGCCTAAGAGTGGAATTGCTGGATCTTGTGGTAGACTGATTCCCATTTTCCTGAGAAATGCCATACTGATTTCCAAAGTGGCTGTACAAGTTTGCACTCCCACCAGCAGTGGAGGAGTGTTCCCTTTTCTCCACATCCTTTCCAGCATAAATTATCATTGGTGTTTTTGATTTTAGCTATTCTTACTGGATCCCTAGTTTCATAATTTTACACAGGGACATCCAATTTTCCCAGCACCATTTTTTAATGATATTGTCTTTCTTCAGTGTGTATTTTTAGGAACCATTGTCAAATGTCAGATGGCTCTAATTACATGCACTTACTATTTCTCTCTTCTGTTTTATTCCACTGAAGACCTTATTTGCTTATATCAGAAAAGTTTTGTGTTGACTAACTATTGTAAATTGGATTGAGGCCTAAAATTCAAAACTTGATGAATGGGCTAAACCATAGTTTCACTAGCTATTGGGTTAACTCTATTTACTCCATATTAGGAGTGGGTAAGAGGTGTTGCTCCAAAGAATCATGTGGGATTATTTTCACTAAGGGGACTATGGGTCTTGAGTAGATAATTCATAAATAGTTACTGTACTGGCATACATGATTGTTTGAAGATGAAATGCAATAAAGGATGTGATAAAAGCATTGTAAATTGGAAATTATTCTATTGATGGCAATCATGCTTATTTGGTTAGTGCAATATATTTCACAGGGTTATATATGTGGTGAGGTTGAAAAGTTACACATTAATATAATTATTTTATTATATCCAGAACTTTTCACAATAGAGGAATATTGATTAATTTCATTTTGTCTTTCAATTTAAAAAAATATATGTAGAGTCTAGATCCCAAAACAAAACCATAAAATGATTAAAATCTGCTCTATGTATATGAGAAATGTTATTTTTAGGTACTTTTAAAAGTAGCATGATAGGAAACTACTCTTTCCAAAAGAAGTGTTCTTTTTATTTTTAATATAAATATTTATTCTCTCACACTCAGCACATAGCACTTGTTTTTAGCTTCAGCTGCCTGGAAAATATCTTTTTTTCTTACAGTGGTCAAAAACTACTACTTGTTTTGATCACATTATATAGGATGATGAATGACATTCAATGGTAGCCACTAAAATGTGATTTTGAACTCTCTTAAAAGTGATCTACTGTACAATAGACAAATTATGCTTGATTTGAATAGTAGCTAATTATTAACTCAGAGATGATTGCCTCAACCACAACAAAACCATTTCAGCGAGTTCACTGTGGAGACATGATGGTGCCCGGGATGTGGTTTGTAGTGGGCACCAAATATTTTGTAGTTTCAAAGCTATAAACTTTTAACCCTTGTCATAAAATTCTTTTGATTTTCTTTTAGTCTTAATATGATTTAAAGTTGTTCACTCAAGATTGTCTAATGTCAGCATCTAAATACTGTGTCCTTAGATGATATTGGTAAAGAGCAAGGAAGTGGGTGTGGATGTGGTTCCAATTACTTTGGTGCTCATATTCTTCTGTTGTGGCTTTCAGAAATATCTTTTGTAAGTTTAATATCCTTCCTGTACGTAATTGTATCCAGGCTTCCTTAATTATTCTATAGTGAGCTAGTGTTTTAGTTCCACAGTTAGTTTCACAGATAGAGCATTTTGTCACTTTGATGCCATAATCTTTACCTATATTTGAATGTTGATCATTTTAGAATTTATAGAAGTTTAATTTGTTGTAGTAAAATTTTGTCAGTAAACTTTCAGAATCACAAACAAGTACACTCATCTGAAATTTATTATTTTGTTCTGTTAGATACATTTGTATCAGTAATATTCATTTTACTTTTTACAAAAGGGTAGTATTGAAGTATCTATAAAATCTACTTTAAATGTCAACTTAATAATTTTTAATAAATTTATAAAGTTAGAAATCCACCATTATAAATCGAAATTTGAAATATATATTCATACAAGTGACCTCTAGTTTCATATGAGGCCAGAGCAGACCTGCCTTGAATTGGAGAGGGATCTAGAGCTGGGCAGATTCAGAATTCAGGAGTCTTTTTAATGTCTGTTACCCTAGGAACTTGATATTTGTAGGTTTTTTTCTATAAAATATTAAAAATATATTGTGTAACTACATTGTTATAAAGATGAATACAGTTCCTTATTTTGTTTGCTGTTATTACATTGTTTTTATTTTACAATTTTAAAGAAAGAAATTAAAATAAAAAAATTATGCTCCCAAAGTACTGTGACTATCAGAAACTATGTCGATTGTACCTAAGAAAGTGGTTCTGGAATAAGCATGGTAAGAAAAGTCTGAAAATGTACCAAATAAGTGAAGAGAAAAGAAACTTTGCATTCAGGAAGGAATTGGAGCTAAAAACCAAGATTATCTTGAGGAGCAGGTATGGGATGGGCAGGTACAGGAGTATAAAGTCTATGGTAAAGGAAGTTGAGACATTGCGGTAGGGAAAGAAAAAGTAGTAAAATTAGAAAGTTCAAAAGTTCAGGAACAGTGATTTGGAATTTTAATATCTCTTTTAAGAGGCCCATTGCATTCTTGCTTTAAAGACCCCATCAATCTTTGCATATCTGGTGTCAGTTTTTGTAATTAAATTAAGTTTATTTTTAAAATTTTCATATCTATGTAATGTATTTACATAATTATCCCTTACTTCTCCTCCTCCCAACCCCTCCCATATCTTTAACCCCCATTTCCTCTCAAATTCATGGCCTCTTTTTCTTTAATTGTCATTTTTTACACACACACACACACACACACTCACACAACCTGGTGAGTCAATTTAGTGTTGCTTGTATGTGTACGTTTAAGCACTGACCACATGATATCGAATAGACAATTAGGGAGCTCATCCCTGGGGGAAGATTAAGTCTCCTCTAATTTACTATAGTTCATCTTACACACATCCACTTTGGCATGTCAATTGGTGTTGTCATTATTCAGGTTTTTGTTTAAGCAAGCGTATTGTTGAGAGTCCGAGGACACAGCTTCCTTGTTATATATAGAAGACACTATTTTGCAGCAGACATCATGGTCCTCTTACTCTTAAAATTTTCTGCCTTCCTCTGAGTCTTAGGTGTGGGAGTTGTGTTATCGATTTATCAGTTGAGGCTGGGTATCCTATGGTCAGTTGTTCTCTGTATTTTGAGCAGTTACTTTCTGTAATTGTCTCCAGTTGGAAAAAAAGCTTCTTTAATGAGGTGTGTGATCTATACTTGGCTATGGGTATAAGGATAAGTATTTGAATGCAGTTAGGAATTGTCCTTTTTTTATGTGTTTTTCTTTTTTTTTGTTAATTAAAATATTTTTTCTCTCTTATTATTATTATTATTATTATTATTATTATTATTATTATTATTATTAATTCAAGTTAGGGAACAGGCTTGTTTCACATGTAATTCCCCTCTCCCTCTCCCTCCCCTCACCCCCATTCCTTCTCCCCCACCTCCAACCTACCCCCCACCCCATCCACCCACCACTCCCCAGGCAGGGTAGGGCCCCCAACCGGGGCTCCACCAAGTCCACCAAATCTTCCTGTGCTGGGCCTAGGCCCCTCCCCATGTGTTCAGAGACAGAGGGAATCCCTTCAAGTGGGATGGGCTCTCGAAGTCCCCCCCACCGACAACGCCAGTCCACCTCCGGAGGCTCCCAGGAGTGCAGGGGCCTCCCCATTGGCATCCATGATCAGGGGGATGGATTAGTCCCGTACTGGCCTCCCAAAAAGCTTCTGGGGTCGATATGCTTTCCCTTTTTCAGGCCAACTGTTTCTGTGGGTTTCTCTAACCTGGTACAGACCCCTTCTTCGTTCTTCATTCCTCCCTCTCTTCAACTAAGTTCCAGATTTCAGTTCAGTGTATTTCTGTGGATGTCTGTCTCTGCTTCCATCAGCCACTGGATGAAGACTCAAGGATAGCATAGAGAGTAGTCATCAATCTCATTCTAGGGGAAGGGTTTATAGGCCATCCTCTCCTCCACTGCCCGGACTGTCATATTGTGTCATCCTTATAGGTCTCTGGAGATCTTCCTAGTTCCAGATCTCTTCTCGGACCTATAGTGGCTCCCTCTGATATGGTATCTCTCATCCTGCTCTCTCTCCTCTATTCTTCCCCCAACTCAATATATCTGCTCCTCCATTTCTTCTCCTCTACTCTTCATCTTGTGCTCTTATTGTGGCAGCACCAACTCCCCTACCCTCATGCTCTCAATTAGCTCGGGATTGCGTTGAATCTGTAGATTGCTTTTGGTAGGATTGCCATTTTTACTATGTTAATTCTGCCTATCCAAGAGCATGGGAGATCTTTCCATTTTCTGGTATCTTCTTTAATTTCTTTCTTTAAAGTCTCAAAGTTCTTATTGTACAGGTCTTTCACTTTTTTGGTTAGTGTTACCCCAAGATATTTTATGTTGCTTGTGGATATTGTGAAAGGTGATGTTTCCATGATTTCTTTCTCATTGAGTTTATCATCTGTATACAGTAGGGCTACAGATTTTTTTGAGTTAATTTTGTATCCTGCTACCTTGCTGAAGGTGTTTATCAGCTGTAGGAGTTTCCTGGTAGAATTTTTCGGGTCACTTATGTAGACTATCATGTCGTCTGCAAATAGTGAAAGTTTGACTTCATCCTTTCCAATTTGTATCCCTTTGATACCCTGTTCTTGTCTTATTGCTCTAGCTAGAACTTCAAGTACAATATTGAAGAGGTATGGAGAGAGTGGACATCCTTGTCTTGTTCCTGATTTTAGAGTTTCTCTCCATTTAGTTTGATGTTGGCTATTGGTTTGGTGTATATTGCGTTTATCATGTTTAGATATGTTCCTGTTATTCCTGTTCTCTCCAAGATCTTTATCATGAAGGGATGTTGGATTTTGTCAAAGGCTTTTTCAGCATCTAGTGAGATGATCATGTGGTTTTTCTTTTTCAGTTTGTTTATATGGTGGATTACATTAATGGTTTTTCATATGTTGAACCATCCTTGCATCCCTGGGATGAAGCCTACTTGATCGTGGTGGATGATTTTTCTGATATGTTCTTGGATTCGATTAGCCAATATTTTATTGACTATTTTAGCATCAATGTTCATGAGGGATATCGGCCTGTAGTTCTCTTTCTTAGTCATATCTTTGTGTGGCTTGGGTATCAAAGTGATTGTAGCCTCGTAGAAAGAGGTTGGCAATATCCCATCTGCTTCTATTGTGCGGAACAGTTTGAGGAGTACTGGAATTAGCTCTTGTTTGAATTTCTGGTAGAATTCTGCAGTGAAGCCATCTGGCCCTGAGATTTTTTTGGTTGGGAGGCTTTTGATTACTGCTTCTATCTCATTAGGGGTTATAGGTCGATTTAAACTGTTCATCTGATCTTGATTTAATTTTGGTAAGTGATATTTATCCAGAAAGCTGTCCATTTCCTTTAGATTTTCGAATTTTGTGGAGTACAGGTTTTCAAAGTATGACCTAAAGATTCTCTGGATTTCCTCAGTGTCCGTTGTTATATCCCCCTTTTCATTTCTGATTTTGTTAATTAGCATGCTCTCTCTCTGCCTTTTGGTTAGTTTGGCTAGAGGTTGTCTATCTTGTTGATCTTCTCAAAGAACCAACTCTTTGTTTCATTGATTCTTTGTACTGTTTTCCTAGTTTCTACTTTGTTGATTTCGGCTCTCAGGTTGATTATTTCCTGGCGTCTACTCCTCCTTGGTGTGTTTGCTTCTTTTTGCTCTAAAGCTTTCAGTTGTTCTGTCAATTCTCTAATGTGACTTTCCTCCAGTTTCTTCATGTGAGCACTTAGTGCTATGAACTTCCCTCTTAGCACTGCTTTCAGGGTGTCCCATAAGTTCAGGTATGTTGTGTCTACATTCTCATTAAATTCTAGGAAGTCTTTAATTTCTTTTTTTATTTCTTCCTCAACCCAGGAATGGTGCAATTGGGAGTTATTCATTTTCCACGCAAATGTAGGTTTTCTGCAATTTGTATTGCTGTTGAATTCTAGCTTTAATGCATGGTGGTCTGATAAGATACAGGGGGTTATTTCAATACTTTTGTAACTGTGGAGGTTTTCTTTGCTGCCAACTATGTGGTCAATTTTTGAGAAGGTTCCATGTGGCGCTGAGAAGAAGGTATATTCTTTTGTGTTTGGATGGAATGTTCTATAGATAACTGTTAAACCCAGTTGGGTCATAACTTCTGTCAGATCCTTTGTTTCTTTGTTAAGTTTCTGTCTAGTGGTTCTGTCCAATTTTGTAAGGGGGGTGTTGAAGTCTCCTACTATAAGTGTGTGTGGTTTTATGTGTGGTTTGAGCTTTAGTAATGTTTCTTTCACAAATGTGGGTGCCTTCATATTTGGAGCATAGATGTTCAGGATTGAGATTTCATCTTGATGGACTTTTCCTGTGATGAGTAAGAAATGCCCTTCTTCATCTCTTTTGATTGATTTTAGTTTAAAGTCCAATTTGTTAGATATTAGGATTGCTACACCGGCTTGTTTCTTGAGGCCATTTGATTGGAAAATCTTTTCCCATCCTTTTACTCTGAGGTATCGCCTGTCTTTGAAGTTGAGGTGTGTTTCTTGTAAACAGCAGAAGGATGGATTCTGTCTTTGTATCCATTCTGTTAGCCTATATCTTTTTATGGGTAAGTTAAGACCATTGACATTTAGGGATATTAATGTCCATTGTTTGTTGGTTCTTGTTTGTTTTGGATTTATTGTTGGTGGTGTCATTGTGTGTGGATTTTGCCCTCCTGCTTCTTTTTGTGTTTGGCAAAATTAGATTATCTATTGCCTGTGTTTTTGTGCATGTAGTTATGTTCCTTGGGTTGGAGTTTTCCTTCCAGAACCTTCTGTAGTGCTGGATTTGTGGATATGTATTGTTTAAATCTGTTTTTGTCATGGAATATCTTGTTTTCTCCATCTATAATGATTGAAAGTTTTGCTGGGTACAGTAGTCTGGGTTGACATCCATGCTCCCTTAGTGCTTGTAGGGTATCTATCCAAGACCTTCTGGCTTTCAGAGTTTCCATTGAGAAGTCAGGTGTGATTCTGATTGGTTTGCCTTTATATGTTACTTGGCCTTTTTCCTTTGCAGCTCTTAATATTTTCTCTTTATTCTGTAGATTTGGAGTTTTGATTATTATGTGTCGGGGGGACTTCTTTTTGTGGTCCAGTCTGTTTGGTGTCCTATAAGCTTCTTGTACTTTCATAGGCATATCTTTCTGTAGGTTGGGGAAGTTTTCTTCTATGATTTTGTTGAATATGTTTTCTGTACCTTTGAGCAGTGTTTCTTCACCTTCTTCTACACCTATTATTCTTAGGTTTGGTCTTTTCACGGTGTCCCATATTTCCTGGATATTTTGTGTTAGGGATTTGTTGGACTTGAGGTTTTCTTTGGTTGATGAATGTATATCCTCTAGCGAGTCTTCAATAGCTGAGATTCTCTCTTCTGTCTCTTGGATTCTATTAGTTATACTCACGTCTTTAGATCCTGATCGTTTATCCAGTCTTTCCATTTCCAGCATCGCCTCATTCTGTGTTTTCTTTATTGTGTCTAATTCAGCTTTCATGCTTTGAACTGTTTCAAGAGCTTCCTTCACTTGTTTGGTTGTTTTATCTTGGGTTTCTTTAGCTTCTTTAAGAGATTTGTTTATTTCTTGAATTTTTTGGTTTGTCTTTTCCTCTATTTCGTGTAATTTTTTGCTTACTTTTTCTTCTATTTCTTTAAGGGATTTTCTTGTTTCCTCTTTGAACGTCTCTATCATCTTGCTGAGATAATTTTTGAGGTCCATCTCGTCTTCATGCACTATGTTGGGCTTTTCAGGTCTTGCTGGAGTGGAGTCCCTAGATTCTGGTGGTGTCATATTGGTCTTTCTGTTGTTGAGCGAGTTCTTATTCTGTCTTCTTCCCATATCTTTTTCCAGTGAGTGCAGGTAGGATCTCTCTATCTCCTCTTGTTACTCTGTAGTGGGTGTGGGCCCGGAATTCAATGTCCGAAGCTCTGGATGGTCTTGCCTCTCCTCGTAGTCTCCTCACTCTGAAGGAGTTAGGCCTCCTGGCGGATCGGTCGCTGGTCTGGTCTGTGATGAGTCGTCAGAAAGGGAAGGAAAAGTGGCCTGTACCCAGATTCAGGGAGCTCCCAGGAATTGTCCTTTTTAGGATAATGGTAGTAGTAGGGACTCCTCTAAGATCTATGACCTCACTAGCTGTGGGCAGTTGGATAGATTTTCAGGACTAGACATGATTACCTTCCTGTATAGTGGACCTTAAATTCAATTAGAGAGCTGTTGTTTACCACCAAAATTTAAATGCCACTCTGATACCTTTAGAAATATATTGCCATGCTGGTCATTCTTGTGGTTCACAGGCATCACAGTTGGGTGTGACTATAGATTGCTTTTAACTTGGCAGTTTGTATTACCTTCCAGTACTTTTAAAGCTAGTTCTCAGGAAAAAGGCTTCTGAGTAAGACCCAGCTCAGTTCTTTGAAGTCCTGTGTCTTAAGTTCATGGTGTCTTCAGCAATAGGGACTTATCTTCAACCTGTAGGAGTTAATCAAAGGCAACAATAATAATCTGTCTTGTTCTTGTTGTCTCTTGGCTCCTCTGATCAACAACTCAAAAGGGATTTCTCATGATTGCTGATGGGGTTTTTGTTATATAGTCAATGACTCTTGGGGGGAGCATTAAAATATATATACATATATTCATATATTATGTTAATTTTAGGTTAATATAAAATAGTATGAATGCCCTATGGATTTTCCAGACATCTACAGTGTTATTTATTCCTTCTTCCCTCTCATTCTGTGTTGTCTTACATCCCTTTTTCCAATTAAATCCACCCAACCCTGCATAATTCACTGAAGAAGAAACAAAAATGTTTAAGTAATATCTTTAAAGTATTCACCAGCCTTAGTAATTATGAAAAAAGCAAATTAAAACAACTTTGAGATTTATTTTACCTACTGAAAATGGTTAAGAGCAACAAAACAACTGTCAACAAATACTAAAGATTTGGGGGAAAGGGAGCTCTTATTTATCATTGTTTAGTTGTAAAATGGTGCAGCCTCTCTGGAGTCAGTATGGGGAATCTTCAAACAGTTAAAAATAAATTTACTACATGACTCAGCTTTGTAACTCCTTGGTATATGTTCAAAGGACTTGATATCCTACTCCACAGATACTTGATCAGCTATGTTATTTGCCACTCTAGTCACAATAGCTAGAAAATGGAAACAATCTGTATGTCCTTCAACTGATAAGTGGATAATGAAATGTGTTTCATGTATTCAATGGAATACTATCTAGGTATAAAGAAAAGTGGAACCAGGAAATTCACAGGTGAGTGGATGTAACTAGGAAGTAGAAGACATTACATTGAGTGAGGTAACCCAGACCCAGAAAGACAAATGCTCATGTTCTGTCTAATCATTGGTTTCTAATTCCAAATATTCACATATGAGGAGTATATAACTTGGAGTGTCTACAGAAACTAGGAAAGTAAACAGAGACCATTTGGAGAGAGTGGATGGAACTCTAGGGGGACTACCTGGGTACAGAAGATGTGAAGTGGGAAATGGAAAAACACTGGCCAGTTTTAAATCTTAATCTCACATTCATTCTGTAAGCAATGAGTTCTATGATTAAACCATTTCTCTGGCTGCATTAATTTTGAACTCAGGTAATGTGTATGGATGTTAACATTTACCTGCTGTTCTCTTTGGCTTTTAAGATTTTTAAAATTTTCACTTCTCTAAAAAATGTCAATTGCACGAAACCTACAGGATGCTAATTATTTTCACAAAAGAAATTCTTCCAAATAATGATTATGGGCATTTGCTTATGTCCTTTTCAATTTATTTCATCAATATTTTATACATTCACTTGTGGTCTTCCTTAAAATATTTACTATATATGTATTTCATTTCTTTGGGTGAATTTATTCTCAAGATATTTTGTTTTTAATAATATGTGAGATCATGTTCTTGGTTTCTTTTGGAGACATTTACTAGCAGGTGTGTGTGTGTGTGTGTGTGTGTGTGTGTGTGTGTGTGTGTGTAAAGTCTTAAGCTTTCCTCTCTATAAAATCACTCTGCAAGTGGGGACAGTTTCACTTTTTCCTACTTTTACTTGGAAACTTTGACTTTTTTTCTGCCTATTGGCCTGCGTAGGATTTCTAGTATTACATTGAATGGAAGTCTCCAGATCTTGTTTACAGTCTCACAGGAAAAGTTTCATATCTCACTGTTGATTATTGTTTTAACTGTGGGATAGCATATATTACCATTGCTGCATTGAAACCTATTTTCTCTATAAATAATTTGTGGAATTTTTTTCTCTCAAGGATTTTATTATCTATTATAACCCTGTTCCCAGAACTTTGGCTTGTAATTGTGCTGGTGATTAACAAATTATCCAAAAAGAAAATAAACTGTCTACTGTCACAGGATCCATGGAATGAAACTGGTGAAAAGGAAGGTTTCTTGTTCCAATAACTGCTCTCCCTAAGATAACTGTTCTTAGTGAGTAATGTTGGAGGAATTAGGTTATAGAACCAACAAGGTGAGAGGAAATCAAGAACATGATTTGCACATTCTCAACAGAGTTTCATCTGTGAACAAAACTTCTCACATTCTCATTCTCAATGGATAGTAATGCCTGCTTTCGTGTGTCCACTTGACACAAGCTGGAGTCATCAGAGAGGAAGTAGCCTCAGTTGAAGAAATGCCTCCTTGAGATCCAGCTGGAAGGCATTCTCTCCATTAGTGATCAATGGATAGGGCCCTGTGATGGGGGATGCCCTTCTGTATATATGTTTCTCTGTGTACTTTTCCCTGCCCTGGAATTCACTCTGCAGACTTTGCTCTCCTTGAAATCACAGAGATTTGCCTGCCTCTGCTTCCCAAGTGCTGGGACTAAAGGTGTGTGCCACACCCAGTTACTCTATTTCTTTTTAAACTAGGTTATCTTTTTTTTCTTTTCTCTCCTAATCATATGTATATTTTTAAATTTGTGGAGAATTTTTATCATGAAAGAAAGTTGAATTTTACCAAATGCTCTTTATGCATCAATCAAGAGAATTTTATGATTTTTTCTCTCATTCTGTTAGTGTAAGCAAAGCATTCTACAGTAAAAAGAAAGAGCTAGATGACTTATACTTCCTGATTTCAAAGTATACTTCAAAGCTACTGTAATTATAACAGTATGGTATTTGAAAATAAAAGACAAATAACCCCAAAGCAACAACACAGGAACCCCATAAATAAAACCACTGATTTTAAGTCAACTGATCCTTAACAATGGGGCCGGTAAAATACAGTGGAAAGAAGGAAAATCTTTTCAATAAATAGCATTAGACCTGTGCATGGTGACTTATGCCTGTAATCTTGGCACTTGAGGTAGAGGGATTTCTGTGAGTTTGAAGCAAGGCTAAGCTACATATTAAGTTCAAGGCTGGCCTGCATTATAAAGTGAAACATTGTCTTAAATAGCAGCAGCCACAACAAGAAACAACAACAACAACAACCACACACACACATACACACACACACACACACACACACACACACACACACACACACACACACATATTTGAAGATCAGAATGCAAACAAAGCTAGCCACAGCCATAGAAGCTGGACAGAACTAATGGAATGTTGAGATAACTGAATGAAAGCTTCCTTGATTTTCCGTAAAAGAAATATAAAGTTCTTTTAAGACTTAGTATGATGATAATTGAAACTAAAGTAACTCTTAGTCCTGAGAACTAACAATGATAATTTAAATAATACCTGTAGATGGAATTTATGTCCCTGGTCCCACAGCTGTTTAGCTCCAAATAAACACACTGAGGCTTATATTAATCATAAACTGTTTGGCCAGTGGCTCAGGCTTCTTATGGGCTAGCTCTCTCTAAATTATTAACCCATTTCTGTTAATCTAAGTATTTCCATGTGGTCTTGGCTTACCAGAGAATGCCTGTACCTGTTACTCCTTTGGTGGCTACATGGCATCTCCACTCTGCGTCCTCTCCCCAGAATTTTCCTAGTCTGGTAACCCCCTATACTTCCTGCCTACCTACTGGCTAATCAGTGTTTTATTCATCAACCAATAAGAGAAACATATATACAGAAGGATATCCCCCATCAAATACCCATCTGGAGAATAAAAAATGACTCAAATAAAAACTGTATGCTCTATAGTTAGTAGGTAATTTAAAGGCTGGACTTTTTGAAGAATTATATTTCCATAATAGACTTTTATTTATGTGGGGGAAGATTTCTGTGCAGAGAACCTGTCAAATCTCTAGAGCAGAAATTGAATCCTAGTGCTGTTTTCATGAATGGTAATAGAAACAACGAAGAGGGAAAGTCAGAAAGTCTCACCAATAAAATGGGTCAATTAGAGTATAGAATATAAGAGCTTAAGACAGGGTAGAGAAATTGAAACATTCAAATGATAATGAAGATAATATGATATATAGTACATTAAATATCTATGAGAAACTGTGAAAAGACCAAATATACAAATCATGATCATAGAAAAGGGACAATAATTTCATAATAAAAGGCACAGGCAATATTTTGAGTAAAATTGTATCACTTCCAAAATCTAGGAGGAAAGCTGCCCTTTAGGCATTTAGAACATCAAACAGATAATACTACAATTAAATATTCCAAAATCATATTATAGTTAAGACACTAAATACATAGAACAAAGATTTATCAAAAGCTTTAAGAGAAAAATACTAAGTGACAAATAAGAAAGGCCCGTCAGGATAACAGCTGGTATCTCAATAGAAAATTTAAAAGCCAAGAAGACTTGGAATGGCATATTTTATGCTCTGAATGACAATGATTGACAACAAGACTATTATGTGCAGCAAAATTATTTCTCAGAACTGGAGGAAAATGTTGACAATAAAAGCAGGGTAAAGGAGTTTATGAGCACTAAATCAATTTTACAGAAGATATTTAAAGAGATCTTTAGGACCAAAAAGAAAGATAATTCATGAGGCTTCAAGAAAGAATAAAAAATGCTATTTAAAGGCAGCTATGTAAATAATCAATAGGAATATGCCAAATGCTGCAAATCAACAAAATTATAGGAATAAGTACCTACTTTAACTCTGAATATTAATTCCTAAATCAAAATATACAGGGCATCAGATTGTATTAAAAAGCAAGAACCATCTATTGCCTCCACGAAATGCATCTCACCATAAAAAACAGACACTACCTTAGGGTGAAAGGATAGAGAAATGTATTCCAAGCAAATAGACCTAGGAAACAAAGCAGGTGTCACTGTTCTGACAAAATAGAAGTAAGCCAAAATCAGTCAGAAGAAATAATGAATGTCACTTCCTACCACATAATGGGATAATCAACCAAGAGGATATTATGATTTTAAATATATAGCTACTGTATTAAATTTCATGAAAAATTGCTATAAATAAACACACAGTAAACATCAATAGAATAATAGTGGAGCCTCAATACCCTACTCTCACCAATAGCTCATTCCAACAAAAAATAAACACAGAGATATTTGAGCTGATATAATAGAACTAATGAACATAATATTGCATTCAAATATTATAGAATATACATTTTCTTGCAGCCCATAGAATTTTGTCTAAATTACTTTATGTAAAAGAACACAAAAATCTTTTAAATATGAAATATTGAATAATTTCTGCATTCTATATGTCCCCGGTGAAATGAAACTGGAAATCAACAGCTAAAGAAACTATAAAACCTACACAAACTCATAAAATTAAGCAACATACTTATGGATGATGAATGAGTCATTGAAGAAATCAATAATGAAATGAAAACTCCTCTTTCTCCTCTCCTCCTCTTGAGGGATCAGGAAGATTGAGTCAAGAGAACAATAGAGAAAGAGAGCAAGAAAAGAGACACCTTAATAGAGGCAGCCATTATAGGTCTAAAGGGAAATCTGATATTAGGGAAAGGTTCAGGGATTCACAAGGATGACCCTAAGAATCTAAGCAATAGTGGAGAGGCTACCTTAAATGCCCTTCCTCTATAATGAGATTGATGACTTCCTTAAATGCCATAATAGAGCCTTCATCCAATAACTGATGGAAGCAGAGCAGAGATTCACAGCCAAGACACTGAGCTGAATTCCTGGAATCCAGTTGTAGAGGGGGAGGAATGATGAGTAAAGGGGTCAAGACCATGCTGGGGAAACCCATAGAAACAGCTGACCTGAGCAAGTGGAAGTCCAGGGACCCCAGCATAGGACTGAGCCAGGCTCCCTGAATGTGGGTGTCAGATGGGAGGCCTGGGCCGTCTATGTGGCCTCTGACAGTGGAACCAGTATCTATCCCTAGTGCATGCATTGGCTTTGGGAGCCCATTCCCTATGGAGGGATACTCTCTCAGTCTAGATAATGGGGGAGGGCCTAGGTTCTGCCCCAAATGATGTGTTAGACTTTGATGATTCCTCATGTGAGGCCTCACCCTCTCTGGGGACTGGCTGGGAGGTAGGATGGGGAGTTAGTGGGGAATATGGGAAGATGGGAGGGAGAGCGAACTGTGATTGATATGTAAAATAAGATTTTTTAATTTAAATACTTTTTTTAAAAAAGAAATGACAACTCTTATAACTGAATAAAAATGAAAACAAAACATATGAAAACCTATTGTAAGACCCCTGGAAGTTCAGGCCTCCAGGATCTTAGCCCAGGACCTTGGCCACCCCAATCACCATGTGGAGGTGGAAACTTGATGCAAACAGCATGAGGCTTTATTATAGTTGTTTAACAAGCTAACCCCATGTTAGCTTGGGCCTTCCATCCATCAACCATGGCGGATGGCTAGAAAAGACAGCTCGAACCGTCTGCATAGAGATCTTATAGGGCAGTGTAAGGGGAGTGTCTAGGGGTACGCACAGGCTCAGGATTGGTGTGCCTCCAGGCTTGGAGGGTTTGCCCTGTGTTGATTGGTCAACTGGTTGTTATGGCCCATAGGCCCTCCCATGGTGGTTGCTATGCTCTACACGTCATTGCTGTGCACTTGTCTGTAAAGCACACCTAGAGCACCACCAGCTAACTTCTGATTGGTTCCTTGCCACGAGGCAGGCATCTGGCCTCTTAGTGACTAAGACAAGGCCAGACAAGCACATGTTTGGCTTTTATGGCTGCCGAAATGGGGAGCTGGTCCCTTCACTATGAGATATAATAAAAGCAATTCTATGAGAGAATCCTATAGCTATTAGTGCCTATATAAAAATTAGATCTCTCATTATAGGGGAAGGGCATTTAAGGTAGCCTTTCTACTACTGCTTAGATTCTTAGTTGGGGGTCATCCTTGTGGATCTCTGGGCATTTCCCTAGTGCCAGATTTGTCTTTAAACCTATAATGGCTCCTTCTATTAAGGTATCTCTTTCCTTGCTCTCCTGTATTTTTCCCCCTACCTTAAATGCCATCCTAGAGCCTTCATGCAGTAGCTGATGGAAGCAGAAGCAGAAAACCACAGCTAAGCACTGAGCGGGACTCCTGGAATCCAGTTGTAGAGAGGGAGAAGGGATGAGCAAAGGGGTCAAGACCATGCTGGAGAAACCCACAGAAACAACTCACCTGACCAAGTGAGAGCACATGGACCCCAGTTGTAAAGCTGGTGAACCAGCATTGGACCAAGCCCTCTGAATGTGGGTGCCAGTTAGGAGGCCTTGGGCAGCCTATGGTACCTCTGACAGTGGAACCAGTATTTATCCATAGTGCACAAATGGACTTTGGGAGCCCATTCCCCATGGAGGTATACTCTCTCAACCCACATACACGGAGGAGGGCCTACACCCTTCCCGAAATGATATGACAGACTTTGATGATTCCCCCATGGAAGGCCTCACTCTCCTTGGGGAGTGGATGGGGGGTTAGATGGGGGACTGGCATGGGAGGAAGGAAGTGAGAGGGAACTGAGATTGATATGTAAAATAAGATTGTTTCTAAATAAAATAAGTAAAATACAAAGCAAAAAAAAAATAGATCTTAAATAAGTAACCTTAGACACTTGGAAAAAGAAGAATAAAAATATACCCAACCCAATGTCAGTAGATAAAAATGAATAGTTATTATTATGTCAGTAATTAATGAAATGTAAAGTAAAAGAGCAATTGAAAGAATCATTGGAACAAGATTTGGCTATTTGAAAACACAGAAAAAGTTGACTGACCCTTTGCCTAGCTAATCAAAGAGAAGACTCAATAAAATTCAAGATAGAAGGGAGACATTTCAATAGATATTAATGGAATTCAGAAAAATTTTAGAATTTCACCTTAAAATCTTAGATGCCAAAAACAGACACATGGATCAATGGAATCAAATTGAAGACCTTGACATTAATCCACATACCTATGAACTCCTGATTTTTGACAAAGAAGATAAAATTATTCAAAGGAAAAAAAGAAAGCATCTTCAGCAAATGGTGCTGGCATGACTGGATATTGACATGTAGAATAATGTAAAAAGATTCATATCTATCCCCATGCACAAAACTCAAGTTCAAGTGGGTCAAAGACCTCAACATAAATCCAGTTACACTGACCCTTATAGAAGAGAAAGTCAGAAGTAGCCTTGAGCACTTGGGCACAGGAGACCACTCCTAAATATAATTCCAGGTCTCTGTTGTAGAAATTCTTATTCTTATTATTGCTATTACTATTATTATTATTTGCCCAGAAGCAGATGCTATACTTTAATTTAAAAAACCACAAACATACAGAAGCACTCTTATCAGCAAATACCTTGAAAAATTAAATAAATAAATAATTTTTTTGCCTCAAACCACTAATTTTACAAATAGAAACATTATTCAAAATCACCCCTGGAAACTTTACAAAAACATTAAGTATAGGACTCACTGTTGAAAAAGGCGGCAATAAGGTAGGGACCTTTTGTTATGTGCAGGTGTGTGGTATTTTTTGAAGTTCTGGGTACTGAAGCCAGGACCTTGCCTATGCTAGCAAAGTGTTATACCACCAAGCCCATGACTGAAGTTTGTCCTTTAGTGACAAATTCTTGCTGAAGCTCATGACTCCCTGGCCTTGGCTTCTTGAGTGTTAGGAATGTGCACAAACAATCTTGGCCAAGTTTGTTTGTCTCTGAGACAACATCTCATTATGTAGTCTGGCTGGCCTAAACTACCAGGTAGGCAACTAGGCTGGACTCAAACCCATACAAATCTGCCTATCTATGCCCCACAGTGTGTGCACCCACACCCTGCCTAAGTATTCATGCAAAGCTCTTAGGTTAATTCTATAGTTCCTTCAGGCTGAGGAACCTGATTTTAGTTTGAGTGGGCCACTTGGGTCCCCTCCACCCCTCCACCCCCCACCCCCTCACCCCCCACCCCCCGCTTTGGGTGTGTTGGAAGCTTTCCTGGGAGTAAAGAACTTGCCTCTTGACTTTCTGATTTCCCACACATATTTTTTTTTTTTTCCTTCCCCAGGTCACAGGCCTCCAGGTCTCTTTTTTGGAGATTTTTTTCCATGTGCTATTTTCTTGCATCTTCACGTTTTCTTTATTTTATATTTATCCTATTGGTACCAGTTGTGGAATTGTTTCTTCACACTAATCTGTCCCTTCAGGTTGTGCTTTTACTTTGCCGGTCTTTTTCTTCTGGGATCTTGGGGCTTTCACTGGAGTACTGCTGGTTTCACTTGCTAAGTCACCTTGAGTTAGAAGGGATGCATCCTTCTTGGACATTTTCCTTAACATTTTGCTTTTCTGCTTTAACTTTTCTTTTTCATGCTTCATTTTTTTTCTTTAGTTTCTTTCTCCTCATGCCGCAGAAGGATAAGGTGTTTTCATCCTGACACATGACAAATGAGGAAAAGATGGGAAGGGAAACCGACTTCTCAGTTTTCAGGAACAGGAGTTTCAAACTTTGCCATTTCTCTGGCAATTTTTCTGAAAGCACTTCTGAGACAGCCAGGATGTTTTCAATGATGTGCTAAGTCTCCATTCCAGTGTGACCAATATGCACAGTACTGCAAGAACCATGTTTGGAGATGTTTAAGACAATCCCTGCGATACATCGGTCAATCTCTTTGGACAGATTCTTTGTCAGAAGGTTCAGTAGAGTATGATTTTAAGATGTGTTACATTTGTTTATGCTGTGGAATATTTGTTTAACAATGCAAAGATGTGCTGTATTCTTTTATGCTGTATTTGTTTAACTCTGAAGATGTGTTAACTTTGCCTGTCTGAAACACCTGATTGGCCTAATGAAGAGCTGAATGGCCAGTAGCAAGGCAGGAGAAAGGACAGGTGGGCTGGCAGGCAGAGAGGATAAATAGGATAAACCTGGGGAGAGAAGATACAGGAGATAGAGGAGAAGAAGAGGAGGACTCCAAGGGCCACCTAGGTACACAGCAAATCATGGAGTGAGAAGTGAAGAAAGGTTTATAGAATTGAAAAAGATAAAAGCCCAGAGGCAAAAGGTAGATGTGATAATTTAAGTTAAGAAAAGCTGGCTAGAAATAAGCCAAGCTAAGGTCAGGCATTCATAAGCAAGAATAAGTCTACGTGTATTTATTTGGGAGCTTTGTGGCAGGCCCCCCCTCAAAGAGTGAAGTGTCAAAAAAGTTTAAAAAATACCAACTACAGGTCTCCCATGAGTACTAACAAAACATGCTACATCAAGTTGCAGTAAGACTAAGCACCTCTGCATGTATTAAGGCTGCACAAGGTGACCCAGTGTGAGGAGTAGGGTCTTAAAGGCCTGTAAAAAGAGTTGGAGACAGTCCCTGTTACCACTGTTAAGTAGGAGACCAAGCTTCACAACTGTAACATATATGCAGAGTGCCCAGGTCAGTCCCATGCGGTCTCCCTGATTGTCAGTTCACTCTCTGTGAGCCCCTATGAACTCAGGTTAGTTGATTCTGTGGGTTTTCTTGTGGTGTCCTTGATCCCTCTGGCTCCTACATTACTTTCTCCTCCTCTTCTGCAGGATTCCCAGAACTCCACTAATGTTTGACTGTGGGTCTGCATCTGTTTCCATCAGTTGCTGGATGAATCCTCTCTGATGACAGTTGGGCTAGGCACCAATCTGGTCACAGGAGATGGCCAGATCAGGCTACATATCTGCTATTGCTAGGAGACTAAGTTGGGGTGTTCCTTGTAGATTCCTAGAGAATTCTCTTCTGACAGACTTTTACCTGACCCAGAAATGACCCTCTCCCCTTCGAGTAGTCTTTGAGTACTCTCCTCTCCACTTCCCCCAACCTGATCACTTATGTTCCCATCCCCACTTGCCCTCAGTCCACTCATGCAGTCTCTTCTATTTCTCCTTCCCATGGAGTTCTTGCTGTCCCCGCATTAATCCTCCTTGTTATATAGTCTCTCTGGGACTGTGGATTATAGCATGGTTATCCTTTATTTTACAACTATCATCAACTTATGAGTTAGTACATACCATTTTTGTCTTTCCCAGTCTGGCTTACCTTACTCGGGATGTAATTTTTTTTTTCTAGTTCCATCTACTTGCCTTCAAATTTCCTGGAGTCATTGATTTTAACAGCTGAGTAATAATCCATTGTGTAAATGTACCACATTCTCTTATCCATTCTTGGTTGAGGGGCATCAAGGTTGTTTCCAGGTCTGGCAATTACAAGTAAAGCTGCTATGAACATAGTTGAACAAGTGTCCTTGAAGTATGAATGTGCATCCTTTGGGTATATGCTCAAGAGTGGTATTGCTGGGTCTTGTAGTAGGTTGATTTTCAGTTTTCTGAGGAACTGCCACATTGAATTCTAAAGTGATTGTACAAGTTTGCACTCCCACCAGCAGTGGAGGAGTATTTCCCTTGCTCCACTTCCTTTCCAACATGAGCTGCTACTTGTGTTTTTGATCTTAGTCATTCTGACAGGTGTAAGTTGGAATCTCAGAGTGGTTTTGATTTGCATTTCCCTTATGGCTAAGGATGTGGAATATCTCCTTAAGTGTATCTCAGCCATTCAAGATTCTTCTATTGAGAATTCTGTTTTGATTTGTACCCCATTTTTAAATTAGATTATTTTGTTTGTTGATATCTAATTTCTTGAGTTCTTTATATAGTTTTGAAATCAGCCCTCTGTCAGATGTGGGGTTGCTGAGATCTTTTGCTGAGTCCTTTGTCTTACACAAGCTTCTCAGTTTCAGGAGGTCCTATTTATTAATTGTTGCTCTTAGTGACTGTGCTATTTGTGTTCTGTTCGGGGAATTTATCTCCTGTGCCAATGCAAGGATATTTCCCACTTTTTTTCCTATCAGTTTCAGTGTATTTGGCTTTTGGACTTGAGTTCAAGTCCAAAAATGATAAATATGGATCTATTAGTATTCTTGTACATGCAGGCATCCAGTTTGACCAGCACCATTTGTTGAAGATGCTTCCCCCCACCCCAGTCATTGTATATTTCTGGTTTTGTTATCAAAAATCAGGTATCCATATGTGTGTGGATTTATGTCTGGGTCTTCAATTTGCTTCCATTGTTTAATGTGTTTGTTTTATGCCAGTACCATTTGGCTTTACTTACTGTAGCTCTGTAGTACAACTCGAAATCAGCAATGGTGATGCCTCCAGCATTTCTTTATTTTTTCAGGATTATTTTAGATAGCCTGATTTTTTTCCATATGAAGTTGAGAATTGTCCTTTCAATGTCTATAAAGAATTGTGTTGGAATTTTGGTGGGATTGTTTTGAATCTGTAGATTGCTTTTGGTAGGGTGGCCATTTTAATTATGCCAGTCATACTGATACATGAGCATGGGAGCTCTTTCCATCTTCTGGTATCTTATTTAATTTTGTTTCTTCAAAGACTTGAAGTTTTTATCTTACAAGTCTTTCACTTGTTGTTTTACAGTTATGCCAAGATATTTTATATTATGTGAAATATTGTGAAAGGTGTTGTTTCCCTGATTTCTTTCTGAGTCCATTGTCATTTGTCTGTAGGAGGGCAACTGGTTTCTTTGAGTTAATCTTGTATCCAGTTGCTCTTTTGAAAGTGTTTAACAGCTTTTGGAGTTTCCTGGTGGTATATTTAGGTCACTTATGTATACTGTCATATCATCTGCAAATAAAGATACTTTGTCTTCTTCCTTTCCAATTTGATCCTCTTGATCTCCTTTAATTGTCTTATTGCTCTAGCTAAGTATTATGCTGAATAGATATGGAGAGAGTGGACAACCTTGTTTTGTTCCTGATTTTAGTAGATTGCTTTTAGTTTATCTCAATTTAACTCATGTTGGCTATAGGTTTTCTGAAAATTGCCTTTATTATGTTTAGGTATGTTTCTTGTGTTCCTAATTGCTTCAGTACTTTCATCATGAAGAGGTGTTGGATTTTTGTCAAAGGCCTTTTCAGCATCTATTGAGATGATCATGTGGTTTCTTTTTTTCAATTTGTTTATATGGTGGTTTATGTTTATTGATTTTTGTATTTTGAACCATCTCTGCATATCTAGAATGAAGCCTACATGACCATGGTGGGAGGTCTTTTTTATGTGTTCTTGGATTTGGTTTTCAAATATTTTATTGAGTATTTTTGCACCTATGTTCATAAGGGAAATGAGTTTGTAATTTTCTCTTTGTTGAGTCTTTAAGTGGTTTGGGTAACAAGGTAACTGTGGCCTCATAAAATGTATTGAGCAATTTTCCTTCTGTTGTTATTTTGTGTAATAATTTGAAGAATAGTGTGCATCTATTTCTTGAATCTACTCCTCTTGGGTGTGCTTATTTCTTTTTGTTCTAGAACTTTCAAGTGTTCTGTTAAGTTGCTAATATGAGATCTCTACAATTCTTTTTTATCTAGGCACTTAGTGATTTGAAATTTCCACTTAGCACTGCTTTCATTGTGCCCCATAAGTTCGGGTACGTTGTGTGATTTTCATTGAATTATAGAAAGTATTTAATTCTTTTTATTATTATTATTTATTTTTTATTAGAAAGAAAATTATTTTACATGTCAATCCCAGGTCCCTCTCCCTCCTCTCCTCCCTTGCCCCCCCCCACTAATGCCCTAACTATCCAATGCCCTTTCTGCTCCCCAGGGAGGGTGAGGCCTTCTATAGGGTGTCTTCAAAGTCTGTCATACTCTTTGGGATAGGGCCAAGCCCCTTGTATCTAGGCTCAGGGAGTATCCCTCCTCTCTGTTTAGTTTTTGCTTGGATAACCTGTCCATTTGGTGAGAGTATGATACTGAACTCTCCCACTATCACTGTGAGGGTCAATATGTTATTTTAGCTGTAGTAGTTTTTCTTTTGCAAACTTGGATGCTCTTTTGTTTGGGGCATAGATGTTAAGAATTGAAATGCCATTTTGGTGGATTTTTCTTTTGATGAGTATGTAATGTCCTTCCCTATCTCTTTTGATTAGTGTTGGTTTGAAGTCTATTTATTAGATATTAAAATGACCACACCAGCTTGCTTCTTAGGTACCTTTTCTTGAATATATTTTTCAACCCTTTACAAAAGGTAATGTCTATCACTTATGTTGAGGTGTTTCTTGGATGCAGAAGAAGGATGGATCCTGTTTTTATCTACATTCTTTTAGTCTGTATCTTTCTTTTTATTGAGGATTTGAGACCATTGATATTGAGAAATATTAGTGACCAATGATTAATGACTCCTGTTATTTTGTTGTTTGTTGTTGTTGTGTGTATTTAATGTCTTTTGATTTTTGCCTATGTGAGATTATTTATTCCCTGTGTTTTCATGCGTGTACTTATTCTCCTTAGGTTGGAGCTTTCCTTGTAGCATATCCTATAGGGCTGGAATTGTAGCTGGATATTGCTTAAATTTGATTGTGTCATAGAATGGCTTATTTTCTCCTATGGTGACTGAAAGTTTTTCTGGATATGCCAATTTTTTTGCTCTCCCCTGTGGTCTCTAAGAGTCTGAAGCACTCTGTACTTCTGACTTTTAGAGTCACTACTGGGAAGTCAGAGAAGTCAGTAATTTTAATTGATCTGACTTTATAATCCAGTTGCAGAGAAGGAGGAGAGATGAGCAAAGGGGTCAAGACCAGGCTGGTGAAACCCACAGAAACAGCTGAGCTGAATAAGGGGGTGCTCTTTGTTCCCATATTGATCACTGGGAAACCAGCATGGAACTGATCCAGACCCCATGAATGTAGGTGTCAGTAAGGAGGATGGGAAATCTGTGGGTCCTCTTGTAGTGCTTATCCCTAGCATAGGAATGGACTTTGGGAGCCCAGTTCACATAGAGGGATACCCCTCAGCCTAGACACATGGGGGAGGGCCTAGGCCCTATCCCAAAGGATATGGTAGACTCTGAAGGCCCTCATGGAAGACCTCACCCTCCCTGGGGAGCAGAAATGGTATGGAATAGGTAGGGTGTTAGTGGGGGGCAGGGGAGGAGGGGAGGGAGAAGGAACTGGGATTGACATGTAAAACAATCTTGTTTCTAATTTAAATAAAAAATAGAGCAAAAAATCTCATTATAGGGGAAGGACATTTAAAGTAGCCTCTCCACTATTGCTTAGATTCTTAGTTGGGGTCATCCTTGTGGATATTTCCCTAGTGCCAGATTTCTCTTTAAACCTATAACTGTCTCTATTAAGGCATGTCTTTTTCTTGCTGTCCTTCTCTATTCTTCCCCCAACTTGATCTTCCTGATCCCTCATGTTCTCCTCCCTGCCTCTTTCTTCTATCTCCCTCCATACTCCTCCATGCTCCCAATTTGCTCATGAGATCTTGTCCCTTTACCTTTTTCTGGGGGACCATGCATATCTCTCTTAAGGTCCTCCTTGTTTCCTAGCTTTTCTGGCAGTGTGGATTGTAGGCTGGTAATCCTTTATGTCTAAAACCCATATATGAGTGAGTACATACCATGTTTGTCTTTTTGTGACTGGATTATCTCGCTCAGGATGGTTTATTCTAGTTCCATCCATTTGCTTGTGAATTTCAAGATTCCATTGGTTTTTTTCTTCTGCTGAGTAGTACTCCATTGTGAAAATGTACTGCATTTTCTCTGTCCATTCTCCAGTTGAGGGGCATCTAGGTTGCTTCCAGGTTCTGGAAATAATGCTGCTGTGAACATAGTTGAAGAGATGTCCTTGTGGTAAGAATTGAAGAATAAGAGTGGAATTGATGGATATTGTGGTAGACTGATTGGCATTTTCCTGAGGAACCTTCATACTGATTTCCAAAGTCGCTGTACAAGTTGGCACTCCCAACGGCAGTGGAGAAGTGCTCCCCTTTCTCCAATCCTCTCCAGCATAAACTGTCATTGGTATTTTTGATTTTAGCCATTCTGACAGGAGTAAGGTGGTATCTCAGAGTTATTTTTACTTGCATTTCCCTGATAGCTAAAGATATTGAGGACTTTCTTAAGTGTCTTTTAGCCATTTTAGACTCCTCTATTGAGACTTTTCTATAGTTCTATAACCCACTATTTAATTAGATTATTTGGTGTTTTGGTGACTAGCTTCTTGAGTTCTTTGTAAATTTTGGAAATCAGCCCTCTGTCATATGTGGGATTGGTGAAAATCTTTTCCCATTCTGTGGGCTGGCATTTTGTCTTGTTGAGTGCATCCTTTGTTTTACAGAAGCTTCTCAGTTTCAGGAGGTCCCATTTATTAATAATTGTGGGTCCCAGTGTCTGTGTTACTTGTGTTATATTCAGGAAGTGGTCTCCTGTACCAATTCATTCAAGGGTACTTCCCACTTTCTCTTCTAAGAGGTTTCGTGTGACTCAATTTATGTTGAGGTCTTTGATCCATTTGGACTTAAGTTTTGGGCATGGTGATAGATATGGGTCTATCTGCAGTGTTCTACATGGCAGCATGAAGTTATGCCAGCACCATTTGTTGAAGAAACTTTCTTTTTTCCATTGTATAATTTTAGCTTCATTGTCAAAAAATCAGGTGTTAGTAGGTGTATGGGTCCGTATCAGAGTTTTCCATTAGATTCCATTGGTTTACCTGCCTATTTTTGTGCCAATACCAAGCTGTTTTCAGGACTATAGCTCTATAATAGAGCTTGAAGTCAGGGTTGGTGATGCCTCCAGAAGTTCCTCTATTGTACAGGGTTGTTTTGGCTATCCTGTGTCTTTTGTTTCTTCATATAAAGTTGAGAATTGTTCTTTCAAGGTCTGTGAAGAATTGTGTTGGGGTTTTGATGGGGTTTGCATTGAATCTGTAGATTGCTTTTGGCAAGATTGCCATTTTTATTATATTGATCCTACCCATCCAAGAGCATGGGAGATCTTTCCATTTTCGGGTATCTTCTTTAATTTCTTTCTTTAAAGACTCAAATTCTTTCTGTCCAGGTCTTTCACTTGTTTGGTTAATGTTACCAAGATATTTTATGTTGTTTGTGGCTATTGTAAAGGGTGATGTTTCTCTGATTCCTTTCTCAGCCCATTTGTCTTCTGTATATAGTATGCTTACTGATTTTTTTTTTTTTTGTGTGTGTTAATCTTGTATCCTGCCGCTTCGCTGAAGGTGTTTATCAGCTGTAGGAATTCCTTGTTTGAGTTTTTTGGTCACTTATGTAAACTATCATATCATCTGCAAATAGTGAAAATTTGACTTCTTTTTTTCCAATTTGTATCCCTTTGATCTCCCTTTGCTGTCTTATTGCTCAGGCTAGAACTTCAAGTACAATATTGAAAAGATAAGCACAGAGTGGACAGCCTTGTTCTTGATTTTAGAGGACTTGCATTGAGTTTCTCTCCATTTAGTTTGATGTTAGCTGTTGGTTTACTGTATATTGCTTTTATTATGTTTAGATATATTCCTGATCTCTCCAAGACTCTATCATGAAGGGGTGTTTGATTTTGTCAAGGGCATTTTCAGTATCTAGTGGGTTGATCATGTGGTTTTTCTTTTGCAGTTCGTTTATATGGTGGATTACAATGATAGATTTCCGTATGTTGAACCCTGCAACATACGGAGGTTGAAGCCTACTTGATCATGGTGGATGATTTCTCTGATGTGTTCTTGGATCGAATGTCCCTATTTGAGGCCAGAAATGTCAGAAGAGAGTTCTGGTTCCTGTGTTTTCATTTTCTCTTAAATGAGCATATCCACCTACAGACTACACATGAGCAAATGATTACTACAACCCTGGGGAGGTACCTGGACACCCAGTGTTGGTACCAACTTCACTGGAAGCACCTCATATGCCTCACCCACATTTCTGCTATGTTCTTTTACAAGTTTCCAGTTCAGCTTCTGGATGGCACCCTATTTCCTGGATTCCCCAACTATATGGGCTGTTCTCTCTCTCTCTCTCTCTCTCTCTCTCTCTCTCTCTCTCTCTCTCTCTCTCTCTCATTTATCTTAAGCTTCAACCTTTGAATCTAGGATAAACTCTTTAAACTCACTCTCTTGTGGTCTGTGAATTTTGTATTTGAACCTTCGAGAAAAGATACCAATACAGGCTGGGTGGTGGTGTCACACACCTTTAATCCCAGCATCTCTGAGTCCATGCCATCATGGTCTACAGAGCTAGTTCCAAGACAGCCATGGCGACACAGAGAAACCCTGTCTTGAAAAACCAACCAAATACCCAAATACCCCAGTATTTGGGTATTTGGGCATCTTTGGTTGCCATTGGATTTCTTGTGACTCTCACTCCCAGGAAAGGCTTCATTCCCAAAGATATCCTCATATTCCCACATACTAATTTGGGTACTGTCAAACACACCTCAACTCTAGCTGGATCCTTTCCTAAACTTTCCTGTGTGCCCTTAAGTATGTTCTATGTAAAAGATGTTGAAAATCAGAGATAAGATTTTCAAAGTGATTAATACAACAATATTTGCTTTCTACTTCTACCCCAAATGCATATTAAGAATAATGTAAAAATTACAAGGGAGTTTCTTTCTTTTTTTTTTTTTAAAAAAAGCATGACCCTTCTCTCTCATACTGCTTTGAGACATGTTTATGTCCGTCCTTTGTTCTTTCTCTTCCTTTTCTTACCAGCCATTCTTCTATCCATTTGTTTCTTCCCCTTTCATATTCATTTCTTTAATCTCTTTACTTTCTTGTTAAAAATTGACATGATATTTTTAAGGTAGGGTAAAATTTCAAGTATTGTTATTTCTACCATGATTATATAAGCCTTATCCTAGATGCAGGTTTAGTGCAATGCAGAAAAATTGGATTTTATAAGGACATTTTCATTCAGATATTTAGTGTATTTTAAGCATTTATGCCATACAGTTTTAAATATGGCACAGTGACAGCATGTAGGAGTCAATGAAACAGGACCATGAATTCAAGGTTAGCTTTGGTTATTAAGGAAGACTCTCTCAAAAAGTAGAAAAAACCCACAAACCACAATAGTAGTAGAATTCTGACATGCTATTTTATACCTGGAAAGGAACCCCAATGATGGGGAAAGTTTTAGGAGCTTTCATTGGATTTCTTTCCCAAATTATGTCTTATATGTTTGTTCCTGGGACTTTGGATGTTTCTTACAGTGTTTTTCTTGCAGTGGATAGAAGATTGTGTTTGTGCCTCAAGGGGAAAATGCTAATGAAAGCACTATTGTCTTTGAAACACTAACCTACATATTAGGTCTGGATGAGCAACAGTCATCTGTAGAGCCCACTTGATATGACATGAAAGGGGATTATCCTGATAGTATCTAGTTTCATGTTCAGACATTCTTATTGACAGAGTCATTTAGTCAGAGGTTTGTTTGGGAGAAGGAGGTGTGTGTGTGTGTGTGTGTGTGTGTGTGTGTGTGTGTGTGTGTGTGTTTCATACATGTTCAGGTTTTCGAGGTTTCCATCAGCTCTAAGTTTTTCATTTAACTATAATTTCTTTTTTGAGATAGAGACTCATGTAGTCCAGGCTGCCTAACTCTATATAAGTTTTTAGACAAACAAAAATGTTGTCATAGTTTATAGCCTTATTTTGATAATGATCTTTCCTTTAGAAATACAGATATTAGTTTTCACACCTGGTGTGTGTAGTTAAATATGGTACTTATCCTGAATAACTTTCCTTTCTTATAGTTTATTTTACTTTTCCCCTATTGGCACACATTCATTGTACAAAATATTGGATTTTATAAGGACATTTTCATTCAAATATTTACTGTATTTTAATCATTTATGCCATATGTATGCCCTCCCCTTCATCTCCCCTGCCCTTAGTCCCCTTTGTTACAGTTTCACTTCTGTTCTGATGCCATATATAAATATATTTGAAATCAGTTTGGATTAACTTTTCACTTTAGACCCTGAAATCTATATCACAGTTTTTATGTGCTGATGAAATATAATAGAAGAAAAACAAAAAAGTAAAACTTGGATGTTCCATTTATCTACAGTGTTGACATTTAATTTTCAAGCAAGCATATTGATATGTGCTCCATATAAATCTTGTTTACCATATAAATCTTGATTGTATAGTGTATGACTGTAGTCCAGGAAATGCCAGGCAGCTAGTTAAGATGAGTGAACCATGTCAGATAAAGACATGTACAAATAGAATGAACTTAGGTCTACCCAGCTTGTATTAGAAGGATTCATCCTGTCCTGTCTGTGGGGACTGTGATGCCTATATTGTGGAATGCAAGTAAAGGTTTGCCAACTGTAGCATTTCCCACTTATACAAGAGATAGCCATTGGTACCTGGGGCAACTGTCAACCAATTCCAGCACACCAGCCCAGCATAGCAAGAAAGCTTGTGAAAAAAGCTTAGCCCAAACACCACCACCCAAAACAAAACAAACTACATCATGCTTAATGAACCACCAGGTTTCAGCTTTCTGGAGTTAAATGTTAATGTCTGTATTAGAAATCTAATTAGAAATAAATTTTGCTATTTTATATCAACTTCAGATGTTTAATCAGTGGATTTAGTATGCTTCCCCCTCCAAATTATAGTGTTTTAGTAGTGTACATACAATTTTTTAAAAAGGTAAAATTCAAAGGTCCACAAACTATTCTTTGACTAATAAAAATTAATGCATTTGTAATTTCCAAAGCTGACTACCTGGTTTGGTATCTGTTTCTGCTAGATGTATTATATCAGAGAAAAAATTGCAAAACATAACCCTCGTTCACTAGCATCACGTGTAGTCTGTAAGCAGACAGTTTAGTTTGTATTTCTTTGTGTAATTTATCTTTAAATGATAAACTTTCATGGCTTTTTCTTCTAGTGTTTTCAAAGCATTTTTACAATGCTATTCTAAAGCCATACTTGTAGGTAAGGGTTACTTTGTGAATTTTGGGGTGGTAACTTTGTGTCCAGGAAGGTGTGTGTAATGGAGGAGGTGAACTGAGAAAGGAATTTAGGATTCTTGACTCAAGGTTTAAATTTCTTTCTGCCAAACCATCTAGGATATCAGAAAGATACAAAGATGGTGTGCTTTTCCTAACTGTCACAGCCCCAACTGTGGTTAAGATGTAAGTGGAAGATATAGCTGAGAGAATGACTATCTGATGAATATGAGAATTGACACAACAAAGCAGAGCTGCTCCTTAGAGGTTTTAAAAGTCATATTACTGTCTTCTAAATATGGAAACATACTTGTGGCTATGTGAGAATGCACATGTTATTCAAACGTGCTGAGTTAGGGACATATGAGAATATGGACATAGGATACATTGTATCATCAAAGGTTGACAATGTTGGTGTACCTTTGAGGTCTCTTAGAGGTGATGGGGAAAAGTTGAAACATGTCCACAATTGCAGCTTACATCTTAAAAGCCTCATGGTTTGTGTCATGTGGTCTGTTGTTGATGAATTCTGACTGCGATTTCTGTAGTCAGATTTTTCTCTGTGAAGTGTGTTTATGGTCAGTCCTTATGTATAGTGAATACAATGGCCTCATAAGTTTTTCTTCCTGTGAAGAACCTCCATGATTTATAAAGATGGCATATATAGCAATTACATTTGTTAAAGACATTGTGCATGTTTGGGGGCAGGGAGGTGGAGCAGAGAGGGTGGAGGTGTGAAAAGAATATACTTGTCATTGAAAACTTAACTTTGGGATAAGTATCTGTTTCTGATCAGACTGCTGCTTATAACTTTCCAATGTTACAAGATCATAGAGAATTTTGTGTATATCTTTTCACAGGACAATAATAATCCATCCCCTTTGATCACTATAGCTTGACACCTAGAACAATACCTAAACAAAGTAGCCATCCAATAAGCATTTGCTGAAGGAAAGTATGATGCAAGATTTTAAAATGTTCAAAGAAAGCAGAATTAGTCTAAGGATGTAAAACACATTTTCTCTCTCTTGCATGTGTAGAGTTCTTCCTTATCCATTTGTCTTTACTAATTAAGACAAATATTGACATTACATACCTGTACTCCTTGCATAGAATTTTGGTTGAGGTGTAATGACCTAACACATACATCATATGCTGATTCATTTCATCACTGACATCATGATTTCCTGTTCTCTACCACACCTGGCATTATACTTTCCCTCAAAATTTCCCATGAGATCACTTTAAGGAATCATTACTAAGGAACATAGCTATGTGTTGTGTTGTAGTCTAGCAAGTCTTCTCTCTGGTCTGGGAGCAATTCCATAGCTCTCAGAGTTGTGTGAGGGGGTCAAACAAGGACTGTCCCATCTGCACAATGGTTCATAAAAATCATCTTCAGATACTCAGACCCAGAGGTAAGCCAATGACCAGATGTAGACAAGTGTATAAGTAGGTATATTTGCTCTCAAGCTGTGTCTTGGTTGGAAAGCTGTTGTTACATGAAGGGTTGTTTTACTTAATCCTGTTACTTAAAGGCTCTTAGACAAGCCTGGATGATAAACCTTTTTCTTCCTGAACTTCAGAGCATGCTTGAAATTCCAGTGAATGGGATGCATTCCTTAGTATAAGGTAGGTTTTGGGTTTTTAAAGGTAGTATTATGGATAAGCTTTAGTTGTAACCATGTTTTTGGTGATTTGGCTCTATAGTTCATTTAACACTCTGTCCCTTTCCTCTTCTCAATGCCAAACTTGATGTGGTATTTGTGTTTAAGGCTTCTACTTCCTACTAATTCAAAATCCCTTTCATTATGTCCAGTCCAGTTTCTCTCCTGGCAGTGTCTTCATTTAAAGGGTAACTTCTTTGTTTGGATTACGAGATTCTCACTCTTGTCCTTTAACTCATTTGATATTTGACTTACATCCTGCACTCTTCCTTCTTTCTCCCTTGGTCTCCAGACACCTTTCTGTTGTTTTCCAAACTCTATAACCTGTCATTTTTTGTCCCCTCTTTGGTCAACTCTAGCGACTTGCCCTTGGACTCATGTTCCCTCCAATTTCCCAGGTGGACCATCATTGTCCCCATTCATCTATCAATTTTCTATTTCCTGCTAACAAATTACCAGAAAGTTTACATAAATATAGCTTAACGTAACATAAATTTATTATCTCATAGTGTCTAAGAGAGAGGAGTCCAGAAATACTTTAGCTCTATCCTGCACCTAGCTCTCAAAGGTGCAGTCTAGGTGTCTGCTGGATTGGGAATCTCTCCTGGTACTCAGCGTTTCTCCCTCTAGCTCACTCAAAATGTTGCAAAGATCCTAGAGGCTAAATTTTCCAGACCAACAGGAACATATGTTTTAGGAGTTTATTCCTTATTGGAAGGCTCAGTCAAGACAATCTTCTCCTCCTCTCTCCTCTCCTCTCCTCTCCCTCCCCACTCCTCCCCTCTCCTCCCCTCCCCTTTTCTCCCCTCCCCTCCTCTCTCTCTCCTCTCCTCCTCTCCCCTCCCCTCCCCTCCTCTCCCCTCCTCTCCTCTCCTCCCCTCCTTTCCCCTCCCTTCTTCTATTTCCTTCCTTCCTTCCTTCCTCTCTCCTTCCATCCCTTCCTTTCTTACTTCCCTTCCTTTCTTACTTCCTTCTCACCTTCTCTCTATCCCCCCTTTCCTTCCCTCTTGCTGTATTCCTCCATTTCCTCCCTTCTTTCCCTCTCCTACTCTTTACTTCCACACCTCCCTTATTTTCTCTTGCTGTGTTTCTCAGGCAGTTGCATGCTTCTGGTCTCAGGTGATTCTCCTACCTAACTCTTCCAAGTACTGACTACAGGTGTGTGCATTTGTGCCCAGTTAATTTCCCTTTCACTGAACTCATTGTAAACTGAGTCCTGACTTGATCATAGGAGTTATCACTAACCTCATTATAACAGAAAATGACATCCTGCCATAGAGGATTTGTAGTATAGGAAACAGAAAACTTAGTCACCATTTTAGAGCCTTTCCTTACATAAACCCCCTGTGAATGCTACCTGATAGCCAACATTAGGTTCAGGGCCTGCCACTTTAAGATGCTAATCATTTTAAGAGTTTAGATCCCACATCTCTTTCTTTGGGATAGAGTTAAGCAAATTATCTATTTAATTTTAATTTCATTTTACATTCCAATTATAGTTCTTCCCCAACTCCCGCAGCCCACTCCGCATCCACACCTCCCAAAGGATAAGGTCTCTAGTGGGGAGTCAGCAAAGCCTGGGACATTAAGTTGAAGGAGGACCAAGCTCCTCCACCCCTGCATTAAGGCTGAGCATGGTATCCCACCATAAGGAGTGCATCCAGTAACTGATGGAACCAGATGCAGAGGTCCACAACCAAGCACCAGGCTGAGCTCCAAGAATCCAGTTGAAGAGAGGGATGAGGGAATATACTAGCAAGGGAGGTCAAGATCATGATGGGGAAATCTACAGAGAGAGCTGAACCAAGCTTGTGGGAGCTCATGAACTCTAGACCGAAGCTATGGAGACTCCAGGGGGACCAAACTGGGCTCTCTGCATGTGGGAGATGATTTTGTAGGTTGGTCTATCTGAGGGGACCCTGGCTGTGGGATCAGGATCTATCCATGGTTCAGAGTTAAGTCTTGATGTGTTTTGGCCTTATAGCTCTTCCCCCTCAGAATTACAAGAGAAATCTATAGGTCTGAAGTCATGTAGGAATAAACAATCCCCTTTGGGGATTTCTCTGAAAATTCCCTTCCTTTTGGCCCTGCTATGTCTTCTGTAGTAGCTATCTCTCATACTCTCCTAACAAAATCTTCTCTATTTGAAAAGCTCCTTTTCTCTTCAAGGTACAGTATGAAGTCTCTGATATGATGCGCTGGCCCTCCCAAAAGTCTCCACTTCAAGCTTATTCGTGGTCCTCTGGTTATGAGGCTTTTTCTCCTTATAAAGCTCATTTCTAAAGGATAGTTTCATGTCAGCTCTTTTCTACAACTGCCACCCTCTGTCTCCTTAACAATCACAACTCATATAATCTAAGGCTCCAATAGCTGGATAGAAGCCACCCATAGGTATTGTCACTTGTCACTTGGGCATTGTAGTGCACTTTTAAATCAACATAATTCTCTCATAGGCAAACGACCAATAAACCCAACATCTTCCTTCATTGAAAAAGTCATTTCTAGAAGTAAACTCACATTTTGTTTAAAGTCCAAGCTAAAAGCATTGAAACCCTCTTTGTAATTTCTATTTTCTATACTCTGTTGCCAGGACTGTAACTTCGTTCCCAAAGACAACAAAAACTTTCTGTATAAAAACTGACACTTTGAACTCCAGAAGCAATCAAGGAAATATAGAGGTCAATAGGAATCAGATTTCATTCAGCTTCTTAGCTTTTGAGCTGTCTAGTGTTCTCTCATAGAACCCATTAGTTGAAGACTTGTTCCTTCCCAAAGCACTGCGTGGTAAGCCTCTAGCCACCTCTGAATTCATAGAAGAGTTTCTTTACCTACCCAGAGTCCTTAGTATCATCATGGGCTCATTTGTAGCCTATGAGTCTTGAGCCCTAAAGAATTCCTTGTTCTCTAAGCCTGCTTCTCTCCTTAGCCTGAATATGGGGCCTCAGACCATGACATTACTCTTGACTTCAAAGTTCTTCTATTGATCTAGTATATAATCAAAGAAGACTTGTTCTTTGACCCTGGTGGTGAGAACCAAAATTTAAAAAGAATTCAGCCTGTTCTTTTGTTGCAGTCTTTCTCATTGTTTTCTTTTGTTGGAGTCTTCTATGGGGATTGTGCCCAACTTTCCTCTTGTCTGTTGAAATTTTTCTCCACCATGACTCAGGTCTCAATGAAAAGAAAACTGTTATTCTGTCACTTATTCACTAGTCTGTCTAACAGTTACCAGATGCCCACAGTGTGTCTAAGGTGTTGTTACTGATGCTGGAGAGAGAGCTGCAAACACATCGCACAAGATCTCTGCTTCCTGATGTTTGTGTTCTGGAGGGCAGAAGTCCAGAAAACAATTTGTCTCATTTGAGAGAGCCAGGAGAGCTTTGCTGAAACATAGGCTGAGCTTAACTTGTCTATTATTTTTCCTTCTCTTACTTCTTGCTTAGGATTCTGTGCCTTCAAGTGTTCTTTTTCTGCTTAGATGAATTCATGCTTAGTTTGTTTTGTTTTTTTTCTGTTCTCAACAACAAACCCTTTATTCATCCTTTGCACTTGCTGGAGCTGCTCTCCTTCCTCCACATGGTGCCATTGCAGTTCCCTGGCCTTCCACAGTTCTCCTTCGTTCCTTAGGTTCCATTACTTTTGGAAGTACACTTGGTATTCACCTGTGATGTCCTGATCATTGAATCCAATGCTTTCCTCCATTTTCATCCTAATTCATTTACCCATTTATTTATTAAACAACACCCAGGAGATGTCCATTTTGGGACCTTGTCCATAGAAAGCACATTTCCTATTTTACACAATAATACATACATACATACATAAATACATACATACATATGTTGCTTTTAAGCACCTTTCTTTTTTATTATATTTTTAAAATTTAAATTCGAAACAAGATTGTTTTACATGTCAATCCAAGTTCCCTCTCCCTCCCCTCCTCCCCTGCCCCCCACTAACATTCTACCTATCCAATACCATTTCTGCTCCCCAGGGAGATTGAGGCCTTCTATGAGGGTCATCAGAGTTTGTCATATCCTTTGGGATAGGGCCTAGGCCCTCCCCCGTGTGTCTAGGGTAAGGGAGTATCCCTCTATGTGAAATGGGCTCC
Organism: Cricetulus griseus; assembly: GCF_003668045.3. Classification (NCBI taxonomy): domain Eukaryota; kingdom Metazoa; phylum Chordata; class Mammalia; order Rodentia; family Cricetidae; genus Cricetulus; species Cricetulus griseus. The sequence goes on along the minus strand of NC_048596.1, from coordinate 240,170,983 downwards.
CAAAGTCCATTCCTATGCTAGGGATAAGTACTGATCTACTACAAGAGGCCCCAAGATTTCTGAGGCCTCCTCATTGACACCCTCATGCATGGGGTCTGGATCAGTCCCATGCTGGTTTCCCAATGATCAGTCTGGGGGCCAAGAGCTCTGCCTTGTTCAGGTCAGCTGTTTCTGTGGGTTTCACCAGCCTGGTCTTGATCCTTTTTCTCATCACTGTTTCTCTGCAACTGGATTCCACTTCAGTTCAGTTTGTAGCTGTGGGTATCTGTTAAGCATCTTTCAAGTCCTCTGATTGACTGGGCTAGTGGTTCATGATAAAAGCTATGTCTGCTATGTCTGAGGTGTTATTCTAAATAAGTTTTTGAAATTGTATCTTGTTCTGCTGTCAGGTCTTACTTTCCGAAATTTGATATCCATTTCCTTTACATGTGAGTTTTATTCAAATGGATTGGTATAATTATTGTGTTTAATGAAAATCTGTTTTTCTTTTGGATTTGTATATAAGATAAACACCAATTTGATACCCTATCCTTAGTGTTAACTCAGAGGGAATGAAAATGTAAATATTCCGTTTGTGAAACTCAAGACTCTGACAAAAAGAAGGACTAGATAATATAGTTTATCTTTGCTAAGTAAATAAAATTGAGATTTAAAAATTATATAACAAGTCTATTGGATTTCAGTGTTTATAGACAAAAATGGGTGTGGTTGAAATTTATTCCTAAATACACTGGAGTAGAAGCCAAATCATATTTATTGAAAAACAGACAACTTTGAGTGAGTTCTTCACTGAGTATTATATAGTAAAGAATCAGACTGATCTGAGAAGCTTACCTAATCTACCTAGTTGAAAAGATGCTCAAACATGATTTTTTCTTTTTTCAAATAGGTCCTATTAAACTTTTCTACTAATGATATTATTCAGAATTTTTAAGAGTTTGTTGTGTATGGAATTTAGTATAGAATCTAGATAAGCTGAGTTAGACCTGGCTCATCCACTTACTAGGCATGTGACCTTGGATAGACTATTAAACTTCTTTGTGCCTCATTTTCTCCTTTGTAAAATGGAATAATCATAGTACTTGTCTCATAAGGTCACTATGAGGATTAAACTGATAATGTATATAAACAACTCACATTGCAACAGTGCATTACACATGCTTTTATCATTACTAAAATCTCAAACTCAAAATGAGAAGTATGGCATGTATAAAGAAATCTCTTTTTATTTCTTCTTTCTGCTTTTGTGGAATGTGTGTTGAATATAACAGCTGGTACCATCTTATTCAGAGCAGCTGTGCTAACTAATAAGAGATCCACAAGTTTAGACCTGGTGACTCTCCCTCATAAAAAGAGAGGACAAAGTGGTCATTAGATTCTTACCTAAGAGACCAGCTACTTCTTTATGCAGCCACCCTTACAGCTGTGTTTAATTCTGCCTCATCTCTTCACAGTTTTGGGAGATGATTGATTACATAGGAAATAAAGGGCTGCCTTAAGTGTGGGGTCTCTATCTGTGTAGTTATAGGGGAAATCATTATCCATGATGGGGTGAGTTTTTTGATAATACAGTCATTTTGGAGTCACTAATATTACTGATAGTCATCTGTCACCTATAAGTCAAGTAAAGCCATTGGATTCCCATAGAGGGATTGGGTGGATTTGTTACTTTGGTTTGTCTTTGGTGCTATATTTATTGTGAAGAGATGTTTGTTAATGTCTCCCTAGTTCTTGAAATATCTTTCAACATTGGTTGACCAAAATATCTTATCTACTCCTAAATGTTTTATTTTTCTGGGCTCTAGTTGTGGTTCTCAAAGAGTCAGTTCTTGTCACTTGTGAGGAATATAAGCCAGTCATGGCTGCTTATGCCTGCAATTCCAGTTTTGGGGAGCTAGAGGAAGGAGGAATAGGAGTTGTAAAATAAGCTTACTATCAACTGTGGATATAGGATTCTTAACTCAAAAACAAGAAACAAAACAAATGAAATAAAAGATGTAAGGGCTAGAATTTGACATGTAATATAATATTAATGTAATGAAAAAAATGCCAGGAACTCAAATCTCTTTCTGACAGAAGGCAAATTCATCTTTAAGAGATGTAATCTCTACAAGTGTTAGCCTTTCTACTTCTTTTTTCTTTTGAAAATAATATTTTTATTCTTTGAAAATTTCTACAATATATATTAATTGTTGCAGGATCCCAACAGGTGTCTCTTGGGGGTGGGGGAAAGTAGGCTCGACACCAACGACATAGGCACTGGACAAGTTGAAACAAGTTCAGTTTATTTCAAGAAGGGTAAGCCTTATATACCCCTCAACCCTGCCCCAGGGAGGAGATCCACTGAGCTGGCATCTGCTGGGGTGATGTGGTCGCTGTCCATGGGTCCATATCATCTCTTGTCAAACTTGTTGTCAAGGCCCTCTGGCCAACCCAGGCAGGCTGTCAGGAAATATGTACTGCACATGCTCTTACTATTTGTCTAGGCCAGTTGTCAGGCCCATCAAGGCTTAGTTATCCCACAATTAATCATATACATCTGCCATAATATAAGTGAAGAGGAGCAGGGAGGAGAACATGAAAGATCAGGAAGATTGAGTTGGGAGAGGAATAGAGGAGAGCAAGAAAAGAGCCACATCAATAGAGGAAGCCACTATAGGTTTAAAGAGAAATCTGGCACTAGGGAATTGTACTGAGATCCACAAGGATGACTCCAACTAGGAACCTAAGCAATAGTGGAGAAGCTACCTTAAATGCCCTTCCCCTATAACGAGAATGATGACTACCTTAAATGCCATCCTAAAGCCTTCATCCTGTAGCTGATGGAAGCAGAAGCAGAGACCCACAGCTAAGCACTGAGGCAAACTCCTGGAATCCAGTTTCAGAGAGGGAGGAGTGACCAACAAAGGAGTCAAGACCAGGCTAGAGAAACCCACAGAAACAGCTGACCTGAGCAAGTAGGAACTCATGGACCTCAGTCTGACAGCTGGGGAACCAACATAAGACCAAACTGGGCCCCCTGAACATGTGTGTCAGCTAGGAGCACTGGGAAGTCTATGGGGCCTCTGGCAGTGGAACCAGGATGTATCCCTAGGGCATAAATGGACTTTGGGAGCCCATTTCCCATGGAGGGATACTCTCTTATCCTAGATACACAGGGAAGGGCCTAGGCCCTGCCCCAAATGACTTGACAGATTTTATGATCCCTCATGGAAGGCCTCATCCTCCCTGGGGAATGGATGGGGGATGGGATGGGGGGCAGTGGTGGGCATGGGAGGATGGTAGGGAGAGGGAACTGGGATTGATATGTAAAATAAGATTATTTCTAATTTAAATAAAATTTATTAAATTTTTTTAATTAAAATATTCCATCATTTCCCCTTCCCTCTCTTCTTTTACCTCTCCTGTCTGTTGGCTCTTTCCTGCTCCATCCAAAATTTGTTGCCTCTTTTTCTTTAACTAACATTGTTATATGTACCTATAAATAAATAAACATGTAAATGTAATGTACTGAGTCTGTTTAGTGTTACCTTCATGTATATGTCCATAGGGCCAACAACTTGATATTGGAAAACCAATCATGATTAAGGAAGACTAATTCTCCTTCTCTCAGTTTTTAATTACTCATTGCTCTGCATCTACATGGGATGTCAACTGGTGTTGCAAATGTTCATATCTCATTTAGACAGCCATGAAGTTGAGATTTCATGAGTATAGTTTCCCTGTCATAACTACAAGGCACAATCTCACAGAAGATTTCCTGGTCTTCTAGCTGTTACTTTCTTTCTTCCTATTCTTTCAAGATGTTTCTTGAACCTTAGGTGCAGAAGTTGTATTGTAGATATATCAATTGTGGCTGGGTACCCCACAATCAGTTGTTCCCTGGATTTTGATCAATTGTTGCTTTCTGCAATGGTATCTTTCTGCTGCAACTGGAAAATTCTTTGATGAGGCATGAGATCTATGCTTATCTCTGTATATAAGGATTGGTATTTATAATGCAGTTAGGGATTACACTGGTTTATAGCAGTAGTATGTTCTCCGTTGAGATCCCTGACCTCACTATCCATGGGTGGTTAGTTAGGTTTACTCTACCAGATAGATTTCCTCCAGTTGAATGGAACTTAATTCTAATTAGAAACTAGTTGGTTACCACCAAGATATAATTGCTACTAGTGTACATTTGAGGATATTTGCCATGCTGTAGTTCATAAATGTCACAGCTGGGTAGGACTATTGATTGCTTCCTTCCCTGAGCAGCTTGTTTATCACATTATAGTAATATGAAAGTTAGTCCTCAGGAAGGAGGCTTTTGGGTCAATTCCAGCTCAGATCTTCTAAGTCTTAGTCTAGAGTGTATGGTATCTTCAGCAATAGGATTTTACCTTCAACTTCCTAGAGGTAGCCAAGATCAATAACAATAGTCTATATTATTGGGGGGAGTCTCTTGACTCTGACCAAAAACTTGAAGTTTCTCATGCCTGATGCTCAGGTTTTTGTTAGGTAATCTATGGCTCCTGAGGGTAACAAAATTACCCTCAGTGCTAGAACTTCATTTAAATTACACTTATATAATATATATTACACACATGTGATACAATAAACTATGTATATATATGTGTATATGTAATATATATATGTAATTTTAGGTAAATAGATAATTCTCTTTTTATTAATTTTTATTTAAATTAAAAACAATCTTATTTTATATACCAATCACAGTTCCCTCTCCTTCCTGTCCTCCCACTGCCCCCCACCATCTTCTTATCCCACCCCATCCACTCATTAGAGAGGGTAAGGCCTCCCATGGAGGATTATCAAAGTGTGTCATATCATTTGGGGCAGGACCGAGGCCCTACCCCTGTATCTAAGCTGAGGGAGTATTCCTCCATAGGGAATGGGCTTCCAAAGCCCATTCATGCACTAAGAATAAATACTGGTTCCACTGCTAGAGGCCCCATAGACTGCCCAGCCTCTCCTCCCCCCAATTGACTCCCACATTCAGGGAGCCTATTTGGTCTCTTGCTAGTTCCCCAGCTGTCAGTTTGGAGTCCGTGAGCTCCCACTTGCTCAGGTCAGCTGTTTTGTGGGTTTCCCCAGCATGATCCCTTTGTTCATCATTCCTCCCTCTCTACAACTGGATTCCAGGAGTTTGTCTCAGTCCTTAGCTGTGAATCTCTGCTTCTGCTTTCATCAGCTACTGGATGAAGGCTCTAGGATGGCATTTAAGGTAGTCATTAATCTCATTATAGGGAAAGGGCATTTCCCTTTAGTCTATCCACTATTGCTTAGATTCTTAGTTGGGGTCATCCTTGTGGATTCCTGGGAATTTCTCTAGTTCCAGGTTTCTCATTAAGCCCATAATGGCTCCCTCTATCAAGATATCTCTTTCCTTGCTCCTCTTCTCTGTCCTTTCCCCAACTTGGTAATTCTCTATGTCTTTTAAAGAATCCTTAGTGTTATTGTCCACTCTTAATTCTGTATTATACTCTCACTCCCCCAACTCCATTTTCCCAATTTACCATTTCATATCACTTGTACCATGCTCTTTTACTCTCTACAGCCCTTGCCATCATCCCTTTATATTTTTCTGGTTTCTGTGGTTTCTGGAGGTTATATATTCAGATGTGAAGATATGGAGCTAGGAACTACAGATAAGAAAGAATATGTAGCATTTGTCTTTCAGTTCTTTTTTAAATTGTTTCTCCATTTTTATTTAAATTAGAAACAAGATTGTTTTACGTGTCAATCCCATTTCCCTCTCCCTCACCTCCTCCTCTGCCTCCCCCAACTAACTCCCTACCTATCACATACCATTTCTGCTTCCCAGAAAGTGTGAGGCCTTCCATAGAGGGGGACTTCAGAGTCTGTTATATCTTTTGGGATAGGGTCTAGGCCATCCCCCATGTGTCTAGGCTGAGAGAGTATCCCTCTTTGTGAAATGGGCTCCCAAAGTCCATTCTTATGCTAGGGATAAATACTGATCCAATACCAGAGACCCTATAGATTGCGTAGGCCTCCTAACTGACACCCATGTTCAGGGGTTCTGGAACAGTCCTATGCTGGGTTTTCAGCTATCAATCTGGGGTTCAGGAGCTCCACCTTGTTCAGGTCAGCTGTTTCTGTGGGTTTCACCAGCCTGTTGTTGACCCCCTTTGCTCATCACTCCTCCCACTCTGCAACTGGATTCCAGGAGATTGGCTCAGTGCTTAGCTGTGGGTGTCTGCTTCTACTTCCATCTGCTACTGGATGATGGCTCTATTATTGCATTTAAGGGAGTCATTGATCTCATTATCAGGGGAGGGCATTTAAGGTAGCCTCTCCACTGTTGCTTAGATGGTTAGTTGGTGTCATCCTTGTAGATCTTGTCTTTCAGTTCTTGATCACCTCCCTCCATATAATACTTTCTTAGTTCTATCCACTGACACACAAATTTCATGCTTTTATTTTTCTTTACAGCTGAATAGAATGCCATTGTGTATGTTCCACATTTTCATTATCCATTTGTCAGCTGAAGGATATTTATGTTGTTTCCATTTTCTAGCTATTGTGAACAGAGCTTCAAGCAGCATAGCTGAGCAGTATCTGTGGAGCAAGAAGTCAAGTCCTTTCAGCATATGCCGAGGAGTTGTATAGTTTGGTCATACAGTAGATTTATTTTCAGCTTTTTGAGAAGTCTCCATACTGATTTCCAGAGTGACCATTACTCATTATTATTCTGTAACATGAGTTCTAATAGGTCTTAATAATAAAAGCCCAGGAGAAAATGCCAAGAGATTGGAGAGAAGGAGAAGCAGGCCAAAGCCACCTTTACTTCACTAGCATCAACAGAAAAGACAGAAAGTTCCTGTTTCCTTTGACCTATATTCCTTTCTCCATCCAGCCATCTCATTTCCTGTCTGTACAGACCTCCAGACCTGTATGGTTAGTTAGAGGCAAGCTCCACACGTTTTATCACTAAGTTGTTTTCATTTTTATTCCCTTAGTTGCTAAGGATAAACATGTTTTGAGATATTTCTTAGCCATTGTAATTTCTTTTTGGGGGGAGACTTTCTATTTAGGTTCATAGTCCATTTTTTAATTGGTTCATTTGTGTTTTATTTCTTTATAAATTCTGGATATTAATACCCTGTCAGATGTGTAGTTGGAAAAGATTTTCTCTGATTATATGAGGTTCCTCTCTGCTTGGTTGTTCTCCTTTTTGTACAGAAGAGGTTTTAATTTATGACTTTTATTCTTCTATTGAGAAAATCACATGATTTTTGCCTTTCAAAAAATTTGTGGTTGATTACATTTATTGACCTATATATGTTGAACCACCCTACCATCTCCAGGATAGAGCTAACTTTATCTGTAGTGGATGATCCTTTTCATATGTGTCTTTAACTTGCAAATATTTTGCTGCCAATTTTCACATGTATTTATTAAAGTTGTTGGCTTGTAGTTTCTTTTAATGTGCACAAATGTGTTACCTTTTCATATTAGAGTGATACTAGCTTTATAGAGAAGCCTGGAAGTACTCATTCCCTTTCCATATTTGAAAAAAATAATTTAGGAAGTATTGGTTGTAGATCTGTGAAGGTCTGGTATAATTCTGCTGTGAACCCATCTGTGTCTCAGTTTCTTTCTGTCAGAAGGATTTTTATTGCCTTTTTCAATCTTCTTTGTTATGAATTTGTTTAGATTGTTTATCTCTTCTTGTTTTAACTTTAGTGGTTTGGATGAATCTAGAATTTATCCATTTCTTTTAGATTTTTCCAACTGAATGGAGTACAGATTTTTAAAGTATTTCCTTATGGTATCCTGAATTTCTTTGGGGTCTGTTGTAATCTTTCACTATTCTGATTCTGTTAATTTGGGTCCTCTCTCTATTTTGGTTAGTTGGGCCAAGAGTCTGTCAACATTGTTTATCTTCTCAAAATAACCCCCCTCAAACTGCTCTTATATTCCTTGGTTCTTTGTACTGCATTGCTTTTTTTTGTTTGTTCTTTCAATCTCATTTATTTATTCTCAGAGTTTTTAAAAATTTTTTCTCATTTCTTCTTCTTCTCTGAGTTTTATTATTTCTTGCCATCTAATGGATTTGGGTTTGGTTTGTTCTTCTTTGTCCAAAGTCTTGAGTTGCATCATTAAGTTATTTACTTTTGCTCTTTCTGATTTTTTAATGTAGGCACGTAGAGCTAAAATTTTTCTTCCTATGACTACTTTTAATGTGTCCCAGAGGTTTTCTTGTGTTGTGATTTTCATTTTTATTTAGTTCAGGAATCTAGAAATTAAAAAAAATCACTTTTTGACCCACTTACCATTCAATAATGAGTTATTTAATGTCCATGCGTTTGTCTACTAGAAGTTTGTTTGCTATAAATTTTACATTTTTAAAATTTTATAGTTATATAGTATACACAGGGATAGTTCAACTTTTCTGATTTTGTTAAGATATGTTTTATGTCCCAGGATGTGGTCTATTTTAGAGAAATTTTAGTGGCTTCCTGATTGGAATGTATATTCATTGGCATTTTAGTGGAATATCTTGTAGATATCTGTTAAGCCCATTTTCTATATGTTATCACTTAATTCTAAAGTTTTCTTGTTCATTTTTTGTACAGATAAACTTTCTACTGAAGAAAGTGGGATAATGATATTGTGTAATATTATTGTGTTGGTACAAATATTTGTCTTTAATTTCAGTAATATGCTATTTATGGAATTTGATTCACCTGAGTTTGGTTTTTATATGTTTAGGTTTATAATGTATTCTTGGTTAATTGTTCCCTGAATTAGAATGAAGTTCCTTCTTTATTGCTTCTGATTATTTTTAGATTGAAATCTATTTGTCAGATTCCCTTTTCTTAAATGCTTTTTTTCCATTCTCTTTTAGGGGATTTCTCATATAAAGCTTATTTTTTTGTAGACAACAGAAATATGAATTTTATTTCTTTAATCTGTTCATCTAATGTGTTTCTTTAGATTTGAAAATTGAGGTAAGTAATATTTCAAGTTATTGGTGAAAGTATGTATCAATTGGAGTAATTTTGTTGCTTTTTTGATGTTAGTGTTCCTAGACATATTTGTGTTTCAGTAACTATAGCATCATTTGTTTTCTTTCTAAGTCTCTTGGCTGTGCTTGTTCCTCTCTGCATTCTGGAATATTGCTTTTAGTATTCTCTATAGGGTTGCTTTGGTGAACATGAATTCCATTATCCTACTTGTGACATGGAAACTTTTTATTTTTCTTTCATCTATGAATAATAGTTTGAAGGAAAAAAGCTTGTAGATTCAAGATACCTTTATTCAGATAAATACCAGCCAAACGCAAGCCAGAATGTGCCCAGGGGCAGCAAGGCAGGGAGGCCAGAGAGAAGGGGCAACAGAAGGGAAAGAGAGTGTTCCATGTGCGCTTGGTCGCTGAAGAGCCCTGCTGCTCATTCTGACCTCACCTTGACCATTCCTTGACAGACGTGGCCAGGCACACTTGTAGCCAGCCCTTAAGAGGCATGGTTACGATGTTTCCCTACAATAGTTTTTCTGGGTAAAGTAGTCTATGTTGGGACCCATGGTATTTGTGAACTTGTAGTACATCTCTCCAGGCAATCCTGGCTTTCAAAGTTTTTTTTTTTTTTTTTTTTTTTTGGCAGGGAACACAGCTGTTGTTGTGGTAGATTTTCCTTTATATGTGACTTATGTTTTTTCTTTTGAAGATTTCACTATTTTCCTTGTTCTGTATATTTAGTGTTTTATGTATTTTTTTTTGTAGGCAGTTTCTTTTGCAGTCTTTTTATTTGGCGTTCTGTTTGCTCATTGAATCCGTATAGGTATGTCTCTCCTTAGTTTGGGAAAGCTTTCTTCTGTAATCTTGCTGATGATGTTGTCTATGTCATTGACCTGGGATTCTTCTCCCTATTTATACTATAATTTAAATCTTTGTGCTTTTCATGGTATCCCAAAGTTCCAGTGTATTCCTTTACTATGCTTAAAATTTTCTTTTCATATTCTTTTCTTGTATGGACTAATTACTTTTTCTTCAAGACTAGATGTTCTGTCTTCTACTTGATCCATTCTATGTATGACATGTCCCCTGAGTTTTATAATTGGGTTATTGAGTTTTTTAATTCCATTTCCATTTCAGCTTGAATTTTTCCTCAGTGTTTCTATGTCTTTATTTAATATAGTTTTCAAATACTGAATTGCCTTAATCATTTTATTAATCCTTGTATTTGTGTTTTCTTAGACATCTCTCCCATTTATTTTCTTTAAGCGTCACTAAATATACTCAGTAGGTTGTATTTAGGTATTTATGCATATATATAATTATAATAAAAGAAAAAGAGACAATTAATTTAAGAGGGAGTGAAGGAAAGGACATGCTAAGGGTTGGAGGGAAGAAAGGGACAGAGGTAGGGGAATGATATAATTATATTTTAAATAAAAAGGAGGCATAGCTTCAAGGAAAAGAAAGATGGATGACATAGACAGAATGACAGGAGAGTTCCTAAGAAGAACCTTCAGAGAAATAGCTGTCTTTTCTAGGGTATAAAGGAAAATTCCATGTAGCATGAGTTCTAATAGGTCTTAATAATAAAAACTGAGAGTCAGATATCAGGGTAAATGCTGTAAGCTCAGAGAAGTAAAGTAGCCAGCCACAAGAAAGATCTCTTACCTCTACTGAATCCTTAGGTCAAAGGGTGATCCTGTCCCTATGAATCCTCAGGCTTAATGCCTTGAGCTCCTGTCTTCCTTTCTATGCCCAGCCATGTCACCTCCTGCCTCCACCTCCCTTGTGCTGGAATTAAAGATATGTGACTCCAAGTTTTGGGTTTTGAAGGTGTGAGCCACCACCACCTGCCTCTGTTTCTCTTTTAGACTCGATAAATCTTGTGCAGTTCAGGGTTGCCTTGAACTCACAGAGACTCTCCTGCTTCTGCATCCAGAGTCCTGGCATTAAAGGTATGTGCCACCACTGGCTGGTTGCCTATGGCTAACTATTGTAGCTAGCTCCACACTCTGATCGTCAGGCAAACTTTATTTATTAGATTACGTACAAAATATCCCCACAGTTCCACATTTCATGACTTAATTTGGAGTATCCTAAGTGGTAAGGAGCAGAGAGGGAACTGAGTATTGGACAGGTCCATAAATTTGGAGCATAGGATAGCCTCTTAACTCTATTAGACAGACATGGAACTACATCAGATCATGGTCTTATTTCTTTTGTCTGTGTGGTATGGCTACTTAGAGTAACCATTATCTTAAAGGAGTGGGTCCATGCTGCAACACAGTAGAGAATAAATAAATCATCCAAACTATTGAAAAAGGCACATGATATTACATGGAAACTTCAGAACAAGAAGTGACCAAGAGATGGTATGACAGTATGTTTATTGGGAAAGTAAGTCTCTGTAGTGAAATCCTGGGAAGAAGATGCACCAGCTTAACCATAGGCTACACTTCAGTGATTACAGAGACGTTGAAATGTTGCAGTTTCTGGGCCTAATTACTTATTATTTTGTGTTGTTTTGGCCCCATATTAGCTATTTATCACCAATTTCTGTGTGTTTTTTTTTTAACATTTTGTGACTACTAGGTAAATCCTTTGGTATGTACATACCCCTAGCTTCTCCCAACCAAAAGACTGAGAATACTGCCAGATAGCATCTGAGGCCCATGATTTACTGAGCTTCCCCTGATTTTCTGTGAATCTCTTCTTTTGCCTTAGAGCTTTTACTTGTTAGGTTTATTCTTTTACATCTATCTCCTCTCTCCATCAGGTGCCTTAATACTTATCTTTTCATCTATTCCATAAGAACAAAAGAGGCTAGATTATATAGCATCTGTCTATCTATCTATCTATCTATCTATCTATCTATCTATCTATCTATCTAATCTATCCCCACATTCAGCAAGTATCTTTCCTATAACAATCTCAAGCATTTATTTGATAAACAAATATTGATTGCTATTTAAATTATTAAAAATTTCAATGTTGAGGTTCTGTGTTATGTGCATGAGAAGATAAAAGGGGTTTACACTACATAATATTTACCCTAAACTTGTCCCTAATTTAAAAAAGAAGAACAAGAGGAGACACAGATGTTGTTATAACATGAGGATAACAATGGAGCTGGAGTGATTAACTAGCTGTGTGACTTCAGACAAGTTATTTGTTTTCCCTATTCTTTTATTTACCCATGTATAATGTTAAACTATTTGAACATTCTTAAAGCTTTGGTTTTGAAATTCAATGTGCAACTAAAAGTACATTAGCCAAATGATTTTCCCTCATGTTCTGTCCCAAGGGAATTTGATTCAGAAGCTTAAGGGTGGGATACAAGAATTCCTTTGGCACTCCAAAGTATAACAGTGATATATGAACAGCTATATTTGGGAATAACTAATCTAGTGTCTTATAGTTTTGACATCTTAATGCCCTGTAATTGTAGAACAAGCTCACTGTAGGAAGTATAGCAGAAAGTAGTTGTATTAAGGTACTCTGAAGTCAGGAAATATTTTATTGCTTAGTTAAAGAGCATGGGGCTTGATCGAAAAGACGATGTTAAAATTGACAATTAAGACTGGGTAGAGAGATGGGTAAGTGAATGTTTGCTTGTTATTTAGTGTAATATAGTTATTGGCCAGATTATACAAGGCTGCTGGAGGAGGAAAAGGACCTATTTTGATGCAATGGATCATAACACTAGTTTTCTTTTTGCTCTTAAAGTTCTTTTCTTTTGTAGATAAAATATTTTATTGCTTCAGTTTACTTGCTGGAAATGTAGCATGTGGTCAGGTGGTGACAGGCATCACAAGGCTTCTTTGTGAAATAAAAGAACACAACCTTCCTCAAGCCTCTAGGGGCTGTGCCTTTTGTGATCTGGTTAGGTTAGTTCCCATTGGACTTCTGGTTAGATACAAAGACTATCAGGACCACTGTGTTATTTAAAATAATAGATTTACTGCAGAATTATTATTATTAAACCAAAGTTGGCTTTTTTGTTTAGATGAAACCATATAAAAGCAACATTCTGAGTAAATTATATAGCGTCCACTTGATGAAATAATGAGCCTAAGTTTAGGGGATGAAAGTAATGATCTAATGCAATATTTAGAATGAGTGTTTAGTATGTAGTTATTAACCTAAAAGTCACATCCTGCATTCTTTTAATTTGTGAAAAATTTGTCACTAATTGCCCAAGAAACCTCTGATTTTTCATACAAATTCACCTCAAAGCTGTTGACTTTCTCCCCCCTCTCCTGCCTTAAAATACAGCCCTATAAACAGAAGATTACTCTAAGATTTGTATGCCCTTTTAAAATATTGAACTGCTAAGTTTAGCTCCATTGCTCTCTTTTCAAAAATAGAATTCTTCCCCCATTCAACTTTGTCTTTGAGAAGCTACCAACAAATCATGGTTTTAATGACAACTGTTTTAAAATCTTATTTAACTTTTTACCCATTGAGAACCTGCTAATTCTGAAATTCTTTGGGGATTAATTACTGATGTATAGAGGAAATGGATATTATCTTCCATTTAGAAGCAGTTTGAGAGATAAGTTCTGACCTTGAATTCAAACTCTATATGAGGCAGGGCCAGGGAAACAGAAGTCAAAAATTGAGAGGGAAGGGCAGGTCAATTTCTTTGACTTCCAGGATCACCTGGTCTTCATACTGAGCTCCAAGACATTCAGAGCTATGTAGAGAGACCCTATCTCACAACACACACAGGCAAACACAAACACACACACAAATGAAAGAGAAAAATAAGATATGTAAGTGAGGTAGCCAGGTTTGATATTCAGCCTTGAGTCTAGCTCTTAACTATCTCACTTTAAGGTTTTCAGTTTTGTTTGTGATCATCTCATCTCAAAATCTACTGCTTCATGCATCTTTGCTGATGATGTTGTAGCAAGCATCTCTTGGCTTTGAAGTAAAAATAGATGTAATAAAACTATAGTGGTTAATTTCTTGCAGTATTTAGTTTATGAATTTGAATTCTTGTCCTGTAATATCATCAGTGTTTTAGAGAGTGACTTTCACTGGAATTTCTTTGAAAGAAAAAAATGCATAGGATCTCAAAAGAGATTTACACAATGGAGTACTGCTCAGCAGAAAAAAAGCAATGGAATCTTGAAGTTTGCAGGCAAATGAATGGAACTAGAAGAAACCATCCTGAGTGAGGTAACCCAGTCACAAAAAGACAAACATGGTGTGTACTCACTCATATATGGATTTTAGACATAGAGCAAAGGATTACCAGCCTTCAATCCACAACGCCAGAGAAGCTAGGAAACAAGGAGGACCCTAAGAGAGACATACATGGTCCCCCAGAGAAAGGGAAAGGGACAAGATCTTCTCAGCCAATTGGGAGCATGGGGAGAAGGGAGAGGGAGCTAGGAGAAAGAGAAGGGGAGAAGAGGAGGGGAGAGGAGGACATGAGGGAGCAGGAAGATTGAGTCAGGGGAAGAATAGAAGAGAGCAAGAAAAGGGATACCATAATAGAGGGAGCCATTATAGGTTTAAAGAGAAATCTGGCACTAGGAAAATATCCAGAGATCTACAAGGATGACCCCAACTAACAGTCTAAGCAATAGTGGAGAGGCTACCTTAAATGCCCTTCCCCAATAATGAGATTAATGACTACCTTATATGCCATCCTAGAGCCTTCATCCAGTAGCTAATGGAAGCAGAATTAGACACCCACAGCTAAACTCTGAGCTTAACTCTTGGAATCCAGTTGCAGAGAGGAAGGAGTGATGAGCAAAGGGGTCAAGACCAGGCTAGAGAAACCCATAGAAGCAGTTGACCTGAACAAGGGGGAGCTCCAGGACCTCAGACTGATAACTGGGAAACCAGCATAGGACTGATCCAGACCCCCTGAACCTGGGTGTTAGCTAGGAAGCCTGGACAATCTATGGGGTCTCTGGTAGTGGATCAGTATTTATCCTTAGTATACGAATGGACTTTGGGAGCCCATTCCACATTGTGTTGCTCTCTCAGCCTAGACACATGGGGGAGGGCCTAGGCCCTGCTCGAAATGATATGACAGACTTTGAAGATCTCCATGGAAGGCCTTACCCTCCCTGGGGAGCAGTAAGGGGATGGGACAGGGGGTTGGTAGGGGGTAGGGGAGGAGGGGAGGGAGAGGGAACTGGGATTGACATGTAAAACAAGCTTGTTTCTAATTTAAATAAAAAATCACCATAAAAATTAAGGTTAAACTTGCTATGTAGCCAAAAAAAAAGAGGAAGAAGAAGAAGAAGAAGAAGAAGAAGAAGAAGAAGAAGAAGAAGAAGAAGAAGAAGAAGAAGAAGAATCTGTCATATAGAATTCAGACTTCAGAAATGTCCCCAAAATTCAGGAAGAGGCTTTATGAGAAAATGGCTACTATGGCATCCCGTTTGTCTCATTATTTTCCAGCTTAAAGGAATAGTAGGGTTAGAAGTACAGATGTTAATTGAAAACTTTGGGATCATTTACTATTTTACAAATTATGTTCATACTGTCTGAGTTACAACATTGCTTCATTTCAAACATGTGAGATATTATCTGCCTATACATTAAGATTTCAAATATTTTTATTTTATTTCATTTTGAAATACTTTAAAACCCGTAAGTTTAGCTAAAACAATCATAACTTTATAGAGAAAGTATTTGGGGGTCAAAGTTAAATTTGATGCCAACCTACTTGGAAGTTGGCAAAACTTAGAAACCATGAATCTGGAATTCCCTTCCAGGGCATTTTCACTACAAAATGTTCTTTTGATTTTGCATTTTGAAAGACACAGAAGTGGTCTGTGAAATGATCATTAGCACTAGGCAGCCCAAGCAGCCCTGGAGTGTTTCATGGTTCAAATGTCCAAGACCAGATGGAAGTCCAGAAGTGGATGACTCAGAATTTATTAGTTTTGCCACCTGGGTAGTACAGCCAAACCAGCTGCCACAAGGCAGTTCCAATTTCAGCAGAGCAGTAAATGAACACAAAAATGAGAGTCAGTTTCCATAATAAAGGAAAATGGCTGATAGGTACAGTTACTATGCCCGGCACAGGGCAAGAAATGGTTAAGGCAACTTGCCCTGAAAAATCTACACCTGAGTTGTTGGAGAAGCAACTATCAGTTTGGGGTGTGTTTCAATTATAGGTTTGGAATCTTCCCAGTCACAATTGATGATCTGGAAAAGGAAATTAAACCTATATCAAAGCTATGTCATGAAGCCAGATGGTTTTTTCCTTATAAATTATGAAATATTATTTATCAGCCTTTCATAGTCCTTATCTCTGGAGGCCCAAGTATCCAGGGATCCTAAGATCCCTATTGATGGTTATAGAAATCCTGCCTTTAAGCTGGGCGGTGGTGGTGCATGCCTTTAATCCCAGCACTCAGGAGGAAGAGGCAGCCGGATCTCTGTGAGTTGGAGACCAGCCTGGTCTACGAGAGCTAATTCCAGGACAGCCTCCAAAGACATAGAGAAATGTTGTCTCAAACCCCCCCCCGAAAAAAAAAGAAGTCCTGCCATTATCCTCATGGTTTCCTTATGTGAACTTGAAAGTTTACAGGTTTACAGGATGTGCCCATGTTCCCAGTACACAGCAGGACAAGGCAGGAGAATTGCTAAGAGTTTGAAGCTAGCTTGGCCTATGAAGTTTGTTCCTGGGCAGCCTGGAATACAGACTGAGGTTTTGTCTCAAGTCTCAATCCACCAACAAACCAATCAAAATAGAAATAAGAGGGTTTTCAGGATCTGTTCACAGATCACTAAGATTCAGAGAATGTAGCTGAAGTTTCAGATGCCCCTAAATAGATCTATGGTGCTCGAGAACAAAATGAGCCTAATAATGAAGGTATGGGGATCAGACCAAGTTGAGAGAGATATAGTAACTTTTGCTTAAATGAGGAAGGCTTATTTACTTTTATTTTAACTTTCTTTTTATTTATTCTTTGTGTCTTTTACATCATGCATCTCAATCTTATTCATTTCCTGTCCATGCATATCTGACCTCTGCCCTTCCACTCCCCCCCACCAATAAAATTTAAGAGAGAAAAGAAAAAGAAGGGAGGATCTCATCATGGAAGCTGTAGTGTGACATAGTGAGTCACACCGTAAACCCTTTTATGCATATATCTTTACTTGCAAGTGTCCATTGCCGAGAGTCATTGGTCTGGTTCGAGATCTCTGGTATCTGTTACACTATCAATGCTGAGCCCTCACTGAAATTCCTCTCGGTTGTCCTGCTGTTACCTTGTATAGTGGAAATCCTGCAGTTTTGGGTCTGCAGGACTTGTCCCTTCATATGGTCCAGCAGATTGGATGGCTATTGGGGTTGGCCAACCCATAACCCTGGTTCTGGGCCTGGGTTGTTGCAAGGTTGGTCAGCCCACCATCTCTCCCTTGTCCTCACCACTAGCATGAGCTCTATTGCATTACCTTGGTGAGTTCATCCTTTCCTGTGATGAGCAAGGGGTGGGGCCAGTTCTCCTGCTTTCATTTCTTCAGGATCAGATCTCCCACACCAGTTCTACTGTGTTGCTCAGGCATGGTGTAGGACCCTCTCTCCTGAGTGCTGCAGCAGATGAGGGGCAGGGCTAGCTCCCCCAGTCTTATGACCTCAGGGCCAGCTTTCCTACCTGCCTCAGGCCTTGATGGGGGAGCATCTTTCTCCTGCCCATGATGCCACGTGACAGGTGAATAAGTGGGGACCACTCTTCCAGGCTCGAAGTTTTGGGGCTGGCTCTCACACACCTGTGTCAGTGGGTGTTGGATCTATTGTGCTGTGTATGGGAGGTGCAGAGGCCTGCTCTTCTGACTTCAGGGCCAGCTCTCCCATCTGTCTCAGGCATTGATGAGTGGGAGGAAGGCTTATTAATGAATTTAAAAAAATCTTGTTTTTCAATGTCAAAAAAATTCTTGGGCATATTATTTTTTTTTGAAAAACAACTAAACTGGATGAATAGAAGCTTGGCATTCTTTCTTTTTATATGTCAAAAACTCAGGAGACTGTAGATCCTTGCTTTGGTTCACTGGCTTTAGTGATGGTGCAGGATTTTTTGGTGTTACCATGACGAAAAGAATAAGGGTATAGCCAGAGAAGGGAGTTCATATAGCACTTGCTGGCAGAATCTGTTGTGGCTTTTATTTCCCTCCATGGCTAGATCAAGGTGCCCTTGGCTTGACTGGCATCTGCCTTCATGTGGCTTTTCAGGACATGGAATTTTGTGTGTTAATATTCCTAAACCGATCATTGCTTAGTCATGTAATAATGTTCTCTATTTGTATGAAGAGAATACAGACATGTGTATATTCTCACTGAATTTGGGTCTTTTCCCCTCTATGATGACAAGAAGTGAAGTGGCTTTATTTATCAATGACTATAGCTAAACTAACTCCCTTTCTTCCTATTTTTATTCTGGCAGGTGGCGTGTTTGACTCAAGTAGCTGCTAATTATCTTATTGGCCAAAAGGAAGCAAAACGATGGGGCACAGCTCATGGCAGCATTGTTCCTTATCAGGTACAATTTAGCCTTCATTACTAGCATCTGCAGATCTGTACAATATGACTCTGGGAATTATTATTTTTTTTTTACAAACCCTCCAGGGTTGTTCTATAACATGCCTCTGTCTTATTATAGCAAGGTTCTGTTGTTCTCTTTTGATTTTTTCATATTTATTCACCAGAAGATTTGTAGCAGAACACTTAAGTGGATCAAAGGAACTTACAGAAAGTGAATTACTTTGGAGCTCATAATATGATGGTTTCTTCATTTCTTTCTTTTTTCTTTCACCCCAAAGCTTCTGTTATGCCATTGACTCTAGCTACTTTATAAAGCATGGTGTGTTATCATGCTATCTATAAAACAAATGTTACCTTCTCCATCTGATGATAATATTCTCAGAGGGTTAGAGTGAAGTGAAAATTTGTGTGTGATGGATCTTCATCCTTGGAGAAAAACAGATGGTTTGAGCTGCTGTTCTTTAATAAATGTCTAAACTTAACCTCAGAAATTCTGGACTTTGGCTAGTACAAATGAATATGTGAAGAAACTGTGATCCTTCAAAAATAGCAAAAACTTTACTAAGTCTTCCAAGCCATTTGCATTAGCCTAGCTTAGTTGCATTTTTGTTTGCATTTCCTTTTATTTGTCAACTTTCCATCTTACATCATGAGTTTAAGAGTAGTGGGGTCTTTCTCATTTCTTCTCTCATATTCAGTAGAACTATAGGCAGTGTACCCTGGAAGTTTCTGCTGAATAAAGGAATGGATTTTGCTCTAGCTATTTCAACATGTGTATTCTTGACAGGAAACAGAAAACTCAGAATTTTTTGTTTGCTAGGAAATGCATCAGCACTTCCAGTCATCCTTTCAGTGTTAAGGGATTATTTCCTTGGGCAGGATTTATTTTAAATCCAAACCCAAGGAATGCATAATCCAACTTGAGCCCAGCATGCTGCCCTCTCTTGTTCTGTTTATGGCCACTGTATACCTGATACTTTGCTAAGATTTCCTGGTACAGTTGCTTTTCTCACGTTGAGTTGTTGAGTTACCTTCTGGGAGTTTGGAGGATTTCTTCAGTGCCTCATTGTTTGTTTGTTTTTTCCACTAGTGGATTCTTGATCACTTTAGGGACATTTGCATCAGTAAGATTTTCTTGTGGGTGGCTCTAGACATCTAGCTAGACCTTCCTACCTTGAGTCATAAAAGTAGTATTTTTGAACTAGGTAGAAATAATCAGGTTGACTTTCTTATTTTCCTGATTAAAAAAAAAATCTCACACCTAGATTGAATGTAGAACTTCCAACAGTGGCCTCTTGGAACTTCGTTTAGACATTTTCAGTTATTCTACCAATGAAACGAGTGTGCTGTAGTTCCAGGCCCCTTCAACTCTTTTCACTATTTCTTCTCATCCAGTTTGCCACTAGATCAGGGTTATTGATAAGTGATTCATTATTATGATTGATGATGAAACTTCTCAACTTTTTAAAAGCACAGTACAGTGTTAGAATTTATATGAATTCATCTCAAATAATGGAAATTCAAGCTTCTGCATTTGATGTATATGGAGAAAGCAGCATTTCTGAGATGGAAAGCTTTGTAGAATAATTCTAAGTTACATTACAAAATATAAAAGTTTCTTTTTTGTTTTCTTTTTGGTAAAAATAGAATATTCACTTTCAATGCTATCTCTCCTGGGCACCCATGCCTAGAATTCCGGCATCCTGAATAAGCTCTTAACTATTTTACCATGAGAGGTGAAGGGATTCAGAATCTTTGCCCTGTATTTTAGAAGGTTACATGTATAAAAGATTTAGGTTTCTCTCTGTCTCTGTCTCTGTCTCTGTCTCTGTCTCTGTCTCTGTCTCTCTCTCTCTCTCTCTCTCTCTCTCTCTCTCTCTCTCTCTCTCTCTCTCTCTCTCTCGGCATGTGATTTTCTTCAAGGATAGATTTGTACTTTGTGGTTGAGTCATCTCAGCCATATTAAATGAATAGAGGGCTTATTTGGTCACAGTTGATTGTAAGAAATGAGATCTACTCCAGTCTTTCCTCAGGAACATAGCATTAATCTGCTTCCTTTATTTAGAGAACTGCTTCAGCACTATGATTAAACATTAAATGAAAATTTAACTTTAATGAAACTAATATAGCTAGAAGGGTCCAGATATGCTTCAAGATTTTTGTCTGTTCACAGTTTTTGAATGGACTTGAGAAGTATTTTCATGAGTAAATTCCAAGGTAATTATAATTTAGTCTCCTATGGTAATTACAGTTTTGCTTCTAATTAGCTTCTTATTGTCTGAGTTTTTAGCCCAGTGTCTATAATAAAGAACCTGATAGATTTAGGAGGTTGTTAAGGTTCTCAGCTTTTATTCAGTTGTTGAACTCCATTTAGATAATCGTAGACCTTGAATACATAGAATATATACTTTGGAGAAACGGTGATCCCTCATTATATGTGTTTTATAAACAAGTCTTAACTTCTCATATCAATTATCCATTGGTGTACTCCTCTTCTTAATTCTTTGACTGCTAACTTTTATTTTTATGTGTTTTTGAGACAGGGTCTTGCTATGTAGTTGAGTTAGGCCTTGAATTTTGAATCTCCTCCTCCTCCTCCTCCTCCTCCTCCTCCTCCTCCTCCTCCTCCTCCTCCTCCTCCTCCTCCTCCCTCCTCCTCCTCCTCCTCCTCCTCCTCCTCCTCCTCCTCCTCCTCCTCCTCCTCCTCTTCTTCTTCTTCTTCTTCTTCTTCTTCTTCTTCTTCTTTCTTCTTTGTGTAGCCCCTGGCACTTGCTCTGTAGACTAGGCTGACTTGAACTCACAGAGATCTGCCTGCCTCTGCCTCCTGAGTGCTGAGATTAATGGCATACACAACCACCTCCTTGTGAACTTCTGATCTTCTTACTTTAGCTTTCTGCATAGTAAGATTTAGGGATGTGACACCATACTCAGTTTGCTGGCAGTTTGTAAAACTCAGAAAGTTAAATAGAAGTAGAAACTATAGATTGATTTTTTACTGTTTCTGTTAAGAAATAGGAAGTTATGAAATTTACAGGTAAATGGCTAGAACTAAAAATAACCATCCAGACTTATGGAACCTATACTCAGAAAGACAAACACTATATGATTTTTTTCTGGTATGTGGGTGTTAGCTTTTAAGCTTCACATATGTGTGTTTCATTTAGAATACACATAGAGGTTAAGTAACTAGTAAGGGACCACTGGGGAAGAAGGTATGTTTCAAGGAGGGGGTATAGAATATAAGTTTATAATTGGAAAGGCAGGGAGTAGAACAGGAAGTGCTAATTTGATTGTGAGATGGGATGGTGGGGTAGAGGAATGAATACTTGGAGGAATATCTAACACTAAAGGTCTTTTCGAAAAAGCTATATGTAATACTGTAGAAGTTTCCTTACACACACACACACACACACACACACACACACACACACACACACACACACAGAGAGAGAGAGAGAGAGAGAGAGAGAGAGAGAGAGAGAGAGAGAGAGAATGAGAATGTTTAGAGATACCTTCTAAAGGAGGACAATACCCCAAAGTACACAACATGTGTTACCAAATAAAACCCATGTGGCTTACCTCTATTTGAGTTGTTAGTTCTGTGGAGTTGTATAGATCCCCCATAACATGACAGGATATTGCCAATTCTATTGTTTACCCAATACAACTTTAAGATCCTATAGCAGAAGACATTACATATTTGAGTCAAAGAACCCTAGCTGGAGAAAAATCTATCTGGTACCCAACTGGAAGCTTCAAACCCATTGGCTAGCATTCATACTGATAGAGGGTGCTATATATGCTATCACAAGAGAAAAGTAAACATCAGTCTCACTCAGTTCTGAACCCTGTGAGCTACAATAATGACATGCCTGACAAGGTATGTCCACAGGTGCAATAGTGGCACAAATGTTTTTCGAGTAACAAAACAACTTTTAAAACTGGATTTAAGTATTGTTCCATGAGATGGAACTCATACCTGACACTGTTGATGCGGTCAAGAACTTGTGGCTAGATAGGTGATGGGCCCTAGGGAAAATCCTATTACTATTATCAACATGGACATGACAATAAAACAATCCTGACATCTTTTTGTTATGCCTGTAAATCAGTGCATCACTCAACTTTCCTCAGAGGAGCTTCTATATGAAGTATGTGGTAACTAACATAGTGGTCTACAACTGGTTTGTGTGCAGAGAATACGAGATATTAGAACATTTAGCCCTAAAAGAGAAGTCCATGCTTAGCCCTAAAAGGATAAGAAGATTGTAGGAGCCAGAGGTGGTAGATGACTTCCAGGAGGATAGTGTTTTCCAGACATAATAAGGCAGATGCACATATGAACTCACAGTGATTGTGACAGCAGACGCAAGGCCTACAAGCCAGACAAAGTCCAAGCATGGAGGTTATTTACTCCTTTCTCACTCTCTGTATTATCCTTTCTCTCCCTTCTCCATTTGAGTCTCTCCATTTTTCTTCTCCCCCCTTCATAATATTGTTATATTCCTTTCCAGAACTCCTTCCTCTCACCTCCTTCGACGGCCCCTTTCTACTTTCCTGGCTTCTATGGTTGTTCCAGATTATACATTCAAACCTAAAGATTTGGATCTAGGACCCACAAATAAGAGAGATCATGCAGTATTTGTTTTTTCTGGGTTTGGGTTAATTCACTTAGTATAATATTTTCCAGTTATATTAATTTGCCCGCACATTCCATGATTTCATTTTTTTACAGCTAAATAGAATCTCATTTTGTATTTGTACTATATTTTCATTATCCACTCATCACTTTATAAATATCTAGGCTTCTCCTCGTCCTTTTGATTTTGATATTATAGCCTATAACTTGTGTACATAAACATGTGGACATAGTTTACATCTTCAAAACTCCACCATCTAGAAGGGTGTCATGCATATGAATAATTAAAGGCTGAGCAATGTAGGGAGGCTCTGTCTCAAAAATAAAAATAAAACAAGACTGTAAGTAGTGTTCAAAGGTTGAACACTTGACTAGAAGATGAAGGCCCTGAGTACAATCCACACTCTTGCAATAAATGAAGCAAAATTCCAATAAACTAACCAATTAAAGCCAAAACAAGCAAACTGAACCAAGCCAAAGCCCACCTGCCTACTTGGACTCTAGGGCACCTTTGCTTCTGTTTACCATTCTACTTCTTTGTGCTCTTATGTTACAAAACCTTTCCCAAGAGTTTTGGGTAGTATTTTCTGGAAGGAAGTGATGTACCCTCTATCTCTTCCAGGAGAGCTTTTATGCTTCACAGACAAAAAGCTTGAATAGTACATGAACCTCGGGCAGCCACAGGTGTTCGGGAGTGGAATATCGAGGGCAGTGGACTTTTATGCTTCATTCACACTCCTTGAGCCATCAAATAAAGACTCTTCAAAGAGATTTTTTTCTTTAAATGACCTGATCAATCACATCATGATTTTTTTTCTAGACTTTTCTTCTGAAGTAGCTTCTAACTCAAGAGATGGAAGAAACAGTTAACTTAGATGATTAAATGAAATACTGTCCTCTTTACTTTAGTTTGGGTTTATTCAACCAAGGAGTAGAGCAGGAAGCTGTGCTTTGTTATTTCTCGGAGGTTCATTATGCTGTGTATTTCATTTGGCCCGAGCAGAGATACAGACAGGCAGTAAATTCCAAATGTGAGAAGATGCAGCACTTTGTTATCATTCCTTAGAAAATGTCCAAGTGCTATTAAATCATGCAGATTAGGTAACAGTGAGAATATTTTTATATTTTTTAGTTCACATTAAGAAATCCTTTTAAATGTCAAAATTTAAACAATACACATCTGTCTCTTTTTATGTGTGGTTTTGTTTTTAAATCATAGTCACACTAAGGCACCCAGTAAAGTGTGAAGATAGAGTTTGAACAGGCATGTGACCGCACTGCATGCTTAGCTTAGTTGATGAAATGGTAGTAACTAGTAATGACCATCTGGATGCCACTGAACACATAGCATCTAACTGGGATGTGTCTGTGTTACATATCAAACTTTATTTTCATTTCTCATTTATTAAAAGAAGACCCAGAGATGTTAAGTAAAATTTCTTTGTCATAACCTAGATTAAAGGCATGGCTTTAAAATTCCAAAATTTATTTATTGTCTCACTATATCCAAACTGGAAGTTTCTTCAGTACTAGGTGCAACAGAAGATAAATATTTGTTTCTTTATTAAAATGAGAACAAATGCTTCCGTTTTCATCATGATTTTGAAAGGTAATATATTGAAAGCACAGTACATGTCCCTGCTATAAAAGTATATTTGAACTCTGAGATATGGAAGGGTATATGTTTTTCTGAATGATAGGTTCAATTCCATGCTTTTATATGATGCTTGACAAGTCAAATAAATAATGGCTTCTTGAGCCCTCGGTGGAGGGTACACTATGTTAGTCTTGCAATCAACAGTAATTCAGAGACAGTTTAGCAGGTACAACCCAGAGGGCTTGAGGTTTAAATTTAGACCTAGAAGAATTAAATGAGACAGTGTGAGCCGGGTATCTTACCTGGCTCCAATAAGGTCTCAGTAAAAGGTAACTCCTATTGCTATTGCTGCAGGTGAGTTGTCATTATAACTTTGTGAATAGTTTATGTGAAAGTCTAAAATATCCATGGAAACTTAAAGTAAAATAAATAAAGGTACACGGATAACATTTTAACTTTCATGACATTTGTAGTTTAATTAGTTTTAAATCTTTTAAAAAGGAGGGCAACATGTTGTGGTATTTTTTTCTATTTAAAAATTTGTGCAGGACTTTTTACAGAAATTGCATTATTGAGATATTGTCTAGCTGTAGCAATATTAAAAGGATTGTTTGAGATGTGGAGGATAATACATAGTGACTGAGTCATTAAAGGAAATGAGGATTTTAGTTTAATGAATTGTTAATGAAGATGCAGTTCAAACTCACAATCAACCAAATGAAAAAGGAAAATATGGTTTCAGAAGTAATCTCTCTTAAAGATAGGAACCTACCTCTATTAATATATAAACTTGTTCCTGAGAGTGTTAAGATGGCAGTTCTCCCTCAGCTTAAAAAGATGAAAGGGCTGGAGAAATGGCTCAGTGGCTAACTGCTCTGCCAGGGGACTGGAGTTCAATTCCTAGTATCCATGTCAAGTGGCTGTAACTACGGTTCTATGGGATCTGATGCCCTCTTCTGGCCTCCTCAGAATGTGTACACACACACACACACACACACACACACACACACACACACACACACACACACACACACACACACACGGCATATACTCCCACAAACACGTATACAAATAATTTTTTTGTTTTTGTTTTTTGAGACAGGGTTTTTCTGTGTAGCTTTGGAGCCTATCCTGGAACTTGCTCTGGAGACCAGGCTGACCTCAAACTCACAGACATCCACCTGCCTCTGCCTCCCAAGTGCTGGGATTAAAGGCGTGCACCACCAATGCCTGGCTGCAAATAAAAATTTTTTAAAAGATGAAAAAATGACTATGTTAAATACATATTCATTTGTAATAATTATTCATCAAAATTATATCATTAAAAATAAAGGCAAAAAGAAACTGGGCATCAATAAACAATAAATTAAAAAGAAATTAATTGATGAAAGTAGTGACATTTGTGTGTCAACATTACCTCTGTTAAGATCTTAGTAAAACAGGTGAGACTTCTGTTCTGCTGTGGATAGTCATTTAGCATATAGAAGGTCTGAAAAATCTAATGATTTTATGCCAGTGATCACCTTTAAATTCTCTGATGAGCAGTAAGTTCACACTTCCGTTAATTTACTTCCTTGTATTAATAATCTTTCTTGCAGATGTTTTCCTGAGGTGTAAGTGAAAGTTCACTTCACTTTTCTATTTGGCATTAACTCCCACATAAGTTCTAACTTACACCTTGTTCTGTTTTGCATGAGATATGTCTTCCATCAGCTCCTACACTTGAATCCTTAGTCCTCTGTTGGTGGTACTGTTTGAAGGGACCAAGGAACCTTTGTGAAGTGGATCCTTGCTGGAGGGAGTATGTCACTGGGAGTTGGCTTTGGTGGTTTATAGCCTTGCCCTGCTTCCTGCTCTCACTTTGTTTCCTGAGGGCAGATGAAACATGATCAGCTAACTTCTTGTTCCTGCCCACATTCCATGCTACCCTTGCTATGATGGACTCTATCCCTCTAGAAATGTAAGCCAAAATAAATCATTTTTTAACTTAAAAAGTAAGTATGAGTTACTGGGTCATAGCAAATATATTAGATTTTGTTTCACTTCACTTTGTCTTGTTTTTTGTAATGTTGGGAATTGACTCAAGGGCCTCATCTATGTGAAGTGTGTGCCCTACCACTGAGCTATGTGGATTGGGAAGAGTATGCTATACTACTGAGTCATATTTCTAGCAGTCAGATTGTATTTCAGAAATTTCTGCAAATTTTAAATTAATTAACAGTGGGAACTTAGGACTTAAAGTTTATTTTCTGGTAAATTAAAGTGCTAATTTTGTGATCTCCCCCCTTCTTCCTAGAGGTTGGGCCAGGTATCTTTCACGTATTTACTTCAAAGCCTCTGAATGCCTCAGTTCACATAAATTTGAGATTTGTGTTAGAGCAAAATGAAGCCTTCTTTGAAGGCCCTTGTTGCTTTGAAATAAGTTGGCAAGGATTTTGCCACAATTCTAAGAAAATAGGTCATTGGGCAGTCCAAGAGGCAGATAAAATTAGGGAAGATGTGCCAGCTACTGGCATAATAGCTGCCACTTTACTTCTCCTAAGAAAAGACTTAGCTTTCTCTGATTTCAAACAAAATTCAGATGATTTTTATGCTCAAGGATAGTGTATTGTGATGTCTAAAAACTATGTTGATTTTTGAAAATCATAGTGGCCTCCAGTTAACAACTCCAGCATCTGAAACATGCTTCAGTGACAGGCAAAGTTGTAAGAGGCTCGACAAAAGACAAGGAGTTAGAGAACACTTGGAGGTATTTCAGCATTTCACCTACTTCTCTTGCCTTCTCAAGACACACAAAGAATTGAGAAGATTATGTATTTCTTATGGGAATAAACTCAATAAAGACTATCAAAAAGAACCAAATGTCATTTTGAATAAGGAAGAATGTTTAAATAGCCATTATGTTCAGTAACTAGTTAGTAAAAACCATTACAGCTGTGAGAGATAATGTTAATGAGTGATTGCTACACTCCAGTTATTAAATGCTTTATACATATTAATTTACTCATAAAACATCTATGTAAACACATCTTGATAATTATATTAATACGTATATTACAATATATTTCTCACTTTCCTTATAAGGAAACAGAAAAGGAGTGTTTAGGTGACTTGGTCGCAGTCACAGTTATGAGTTATAGCTGGGCCTCTAACTTGGCAGGAAGACTTGAGTCTATGGCATGCTGTGGCAGATGATACAGTCTTGTATGTTTAGTTTCATTTTCTGTCTTAATGTCACCTTTGAGAAAGAATTGTTTTTCAAAGAAAAGCAAAGGCATGTTTTTCCTCTTTCCAATATCCTCCTCAAGTCTGCCAAGAGCAATTGAAGAGGAGTAGACATTTCAGTGTTTATTCATTAAAGGAATCCTTAATTATGACTTAGAAGAAAATTTCCTTCAGGAAGTCAGGTTTTACATCTTCTGAATAAATCTTTTGATTGCATATACTATAATTGTATCAGAATAGTAGTTAGGTCAGGGTGTAGTGAAATAGTTGTATCTCTTTCCATCAATTTAATGAGAACACTGTCTTTGAACAATACATGTCATTGGAGTAGTTTGGGTTATTGTGAGACCCATGCTTTCTGGTTTTCAAATGGTATTGTCATGCACGAGCTTATGGCTAGGGCAGGAGTTAGAGACAGAGGAGTATTTGGGACATGATAGGATAACCTGGGGAGAAACCAAGTAGACATGTCTCCAAAAATGTCAACTTCAAAGCTGACAAATGTCAAATCTCAAAGGGAGAAGTTTTACTTTTTCTCTTTTTGCTAGTTTGAAATAGAGGTTCCACTGCTTGAAATGGATTATTTGTCCTATGGCCAATAATTTTGAGCCAATAATAAGATGGAACTTATATGCATAGTTGTCTGTTTTAGAGGTGAGAGACTGGTCTCCTTCCTTGTTGCAGGTTAGTTGTGGGTTGTAGGCCAGTGGAACAGAAGCAAAGGGGAGAGTACACTAGCAGAAGGAGGCTTTGGTAGAAGTCACGTGTGGTCCACAGTGCTCCTCGGTTGGTAACTCTATGTAAACATCAAGGCTCTTTAAAATAAAATCATGCAAGACTGGATTCAGACAGTACATGGACTTGCTGTAGTTATGTGTCCTGCTCTGTTCTCAAAAGTAATCCCAGCAAATCACATTGGAATTCTGAGTAGGTTTGCTTATCAGTATTGTCTTACTCTGGTGAAATCTGGTCAACAACAAATTAACTAGGTGGTGAGAGGAAACAAGAGTTCTGAAACAAGTACAAATTACCAATATAATTTAGTTGGGTCTGGATGTACAGTGGCAGAATGTTTGCCTTTTTGTCCACTGCCTGAAGTTCCATCCACAGTATTACAAAACAAAAGCCCATGAGGGGTAAGTGTTTACAACAAATGGAGCACATAACGTATTGAATGCTGAAGTGGATGTGTACTGGAGGCCTTAACAGATAGGGGCAGTAAATATGCTGCTGAGTGGGGCTAATGAAGGAGGAGCACCGACTAAGTCATGCTAAGGATTCCCTTGACCCTCTTCTCTGTTGAAGGTAGGAGCAGATGTGAGATCTCTTGGGACCTGGCTCCAATGAGAGGTCTAGGAGTGGCAGCACGAATGTCACTTACATGTTTGTGAGATGTGACAGGCTCTGGTTCACTCATTTTCATTTTAGGCTTTGGAAAGTTGCTCTGAATCCCCCTTTTGTCATTCCAGTAACAGTCCACTAGATGTCACTCTTGTAACCTGGTAATGGGGAATCGCAATTTTTCAGTTGGGCCTTGCAAGAATTCCCAACCAAGATCTTATTATTAGATGATTTCCATCCCACCCCCAGGGATACTGATATACACACTGATTATTTAAGGTAAAATTACCTTTTTTCTTTGGTTCAAAGTATTGGGAGGGGTTCCTGGAAATGATTTTCATTTTGCTGAATTAGCACTCCTGTTCACTGTCTTTTCCTCCTTGTACCCCACCCCCAATTGCAGGAGTTGGTCTGTCATTATATAACTTTAGCATGGGATATGCTGCCAATTCTCTTACTAGCTGGCTGAGAGAGCTCCAGCCTGGGCTGTCGATTACAGCAACACACACTAACACACAGTCTTGATCTCTATGGAAATTATTGAGAACAGAAAGGAATGAAGGCTGGATTGTGATTGTGGAATTAGCATTCACCTGGAATGTGATTGCTAGAGGAAGTGCCAGCCTTTCTGAGTTCTTGCAATGTCTTTAGGGTAGTTTTATAAAGATTAAGTCTGTTCAGGAAAAAAAAAGTTCAACTGTAATCTTGTAGGGAGTTAGCTTCAGCTAAGAAATGAATGTAAGAACATTTGCAGGTACAGTAACATCTCAAGGGAGATTATATACTTGAGCGATGTATTAGGTCCTTATGAAAGGCCCTGTTAACAGCTGGTTAGGTCTGCATGTTAGGAAAGATGGTTGGACAGATTAAAGACCATGCTTTATAAAAGGCCAACCTGAGAAAAGCCATTTTCTTGAAATAAACAAACTGGTCACCCAGTTCTTCCTCTTAGTCTGATGTAGGTTTTCATCTGTTTCAACAAATGTAGCAGAAAAAGGAACAAAGTGATAGTGTGTGTATAATCTAACAGTGTTTCCTGACATGTGGATTTCCTCTTCTGGAAGGAGGGGGTACCCAATTTGTAACATGTATTGCTAAATGAATGAAAATTTTTACTTCAATTAATTTCAGCCAAGAAAAAATACTCTTGTTCACATGAAAACAATAAAACTTTATCTTAAATGCCATTGCCTTTTGTTGAAAAGGCGGTTGAGATGTTGTCTTCATAATGTATCCTTCCCATGTCTTTTATTATGATTTGATTTTCCCTGGGAGAAGAGTTGCTTTTACAGTATTTTGCCTAAAATAATTTCCATATTTTGAAAGCAGTACTTAACTTAGGAAAACATCCCTAAAATGCTCATTCCTATTTCTATCATAATCATAACAAGTAATTGTGCCATGATGGAGTTTTAGTTGACATCCTCTTTACTATTCAATTTCCCATCCTTTCTTTTTAATTGTCACTACTGCGACTCAGAGCTGTCAGGGATAGCATCATATATAGATATACTGTTTGGCTTTGAGCAGGGACTTTGGAATTAAGTCCTTAGAAGCACTGCTTGGTTTGCAGAAGATCTTCATTCATTCAGTAATGACAACACTACCTGTCTCAAGGGTTGTGATGGTGAACTGGAACATCAGTGTGTCAAATGTCTGTGGCACAGTGTGTGATGGCAACTGTGTGCTTAGTATGTAGTAGCGGTTAAGGCACCAGTCACAGACGTGTGCTTATCTGCATTTTGCAGCTGTTGTAACATCCCAATAGCTTGACAGAAGCCTCTGTTCTAACAGTGTATCTCTATCAAAAGAACCCTGAATTATGCAGAAATCTTTCTTTTCCTGGAGCCTGGCAAATGTATACATGAGGAGAAAAGGTGATAGTAGGAGCAGAGCAGCAAAATTGTAGAGTGGTGGGGATGAAGAACAGAGAGTGGATTTCTCCTTATAACTCATATTGAAATCCTCAATGAAAATTTACTTCTCTGTTTAAAATGGCAATCCAGCTCAATAGAACAGCATAGTTAACATTGTTGGCACAGCACAGCACAGGCTAGTCCATAGGATTGTTAGTAGTGTATTACAGGCTAGCCCATGACCCCAATATCCATTTTAAAGTTTGTTTTCAAAGAGGAATACATTGTGGAATGCAAATTGCAATATCCTGGTTGAAGTTTTGCTTTTAATTCCCTGATTGCTTGTTTCTTTATTGTTTTTAATGTGTTGGAATGCCCCCACACTTTTTAATTTCAAGAAGGACTTGTAGGCTTTTAGTAGTCATAATTCATATCTTGAGGTCATTGGAATATTGTTTGGGTAGCAGCATTCTATCCTCAGAAAGCTCAGGAGGCAGGCTGAAAAACAACTGAAAAACTCTTTGTATTTTCACCATAATCAACACTATATATTTACTGGACAATGTCCTTTGACTATTTGTGATGGAGACTGAAGCAGAATCAGCTGTGTTCCTGTGCTATTTCAGATGGAAGAGGATAGAGAGTGTTTCAAAAATGAGCATTATGAATTAGAAAAATAAACTAAATTCTTGCTAGAGTTTTGAACTACTTGTATTTCTTTTTGTTTTATGTGGTTAATATTAATGTGTACATTTGGCAATTGGTTAAAATGCATCTCATAAAATCTTAAAAGAGGGGGAAATCATTCTTTTTCTCCACTATGTCATTATTGTTTCCATTGTAGGAGTCAAATTAGTTAAGTTCAGTCCTAGTTCAAAGAAATGGGGGGAGGATTAGGGAACAAGACTTATAATGGTGTTACTGTGTAGATTGCAAAAGAATCTGAGGTTTGTTCAGCAAATATAATAGTGCATTGAGGTGTTGTGTTAATGTGGGGGGCCAGAAAATGAGTTCAGTGTTTAGTGACTCTGTTAAGTGGCAGCTTAGGGTTTAACCTAAAAATTGGGAGAAAGTTGATAAGTGCAAAGGAAGCATGGGACTCAGTTTGATCCAGACCTTTCTAGAGCTATGGTGGTGGCTTGTGGAGGGAGAAGGGAGAGAGAGAAATTCAGTGGTATGAAGATGCTATGGTGATGACAGCAAAGCTGTCTGTCTAGTGAGAAAATTGACAGTTTTGTAAAACAGCAAAGACTCCAGTTCTTACCTTCATATTGGGTAGGTAAAACATAGAATCATAAAAAGAATAGCAAGCAAGGACCCTTATACTACCTCCTTTTCATAAGCTTTATGGTATGAGTAAACTAATAGAAACTAATGAAGATTGGTTCTTATGGGTTAGGGAATCTAAAGGAAATTCAGTGATGTAGGAAAGGATGGAATTAAGACTTTTGAATGCCAGGTGGTGGTGGTGCACGCCTTTAATCCCAGCACTTGGGAGGCAGAGACAGGTGGATTTCTGTGAGTTCAAGACCACTCTCGTCTGCAAGAGCTAGTTCCAAGACACCCTCCAAAGCCACAGAGAAACCTGTCTCAAAACAACAACAACAACAATGACAACGACATTTTGAACAGAGAAAGACAAAAACAGAATATGTATAATAAAAAGTGAGACAAGAATGTAGAAAATAATGATATAGTAGTTTCTCTGTGGATGAGACATCTATGCACAGGAATAGTGTTTTACTTAGTGACAGTGTAGACAAGGGGCATTTCAGGTGTTTTCTTTTCAATTTACTTTAATTGAGAAGCAGATTCAAGCCATGGAATCCTATTTCTGAAAAGTGCACACACCCTTATGTGTTCATCATTTTGCCCATGATTTTTAGAAACTTTAAAAAACCTTTTTGATCTCAGACCTTTGGTTCATCTGAATACAATAAAGATGGTGAGATAATACTAAGAACATTGAAAAATTAGACAAATCCATAGTGTGAGGGAAGTCATAGCCTTCAACCAATAAATCTCCCACAGGTATCAGTTTCATAAATTGAGTAGCTATAGAATTAGGGAAGTAATGGAATTATTTGGGTTTGATCTTAAGACCAGACAGAGACTGATATACAAAATAACCTGTGAATGCTGTAATAGTGCTTACAACTCACTTCCATTCAACCTTCTTAACAGGACAACGCTGAAAAAGGTCCCATCACATTATCTCTCCATTTTAGTGACTGAGCCCATGATCAAATTAGTATGCTTTATGTTAAAATTGAAAGTAACATTTAGCAAAGTCTATACCTTGTAGGAAATCTGGAAACACTTTGAATATGTTCATGGAAAATATGTCACATATCAAAGATTAGTAGCTCATAGAAAAACTTTTGCATCCATTTCATAAAGTAAAAGAAGCTGAAGTAATGGGGAAAAGTGGGCAAAAGACTGTTCAAGTGAGAAAAGGAAGGCCCCCAAGTGTGACAGGTCAGTTGTAAATAAGAAACTACTCTGGCTATAAAGGAATTCAAGAAACAGCACAAAAGGCCTGAAATCCAGAAATAAAAGCTGTTTTATCCATGAAAGGCAGAAGGTCAATGGGAAAATCAATGGACCTGCTTGATCACGGCGCTCACAGGAAGAAAGAGGATCTGGAGACTCAATGAATGCTTCACTTTGGTCTTTGTTGAAATGCAGAAATCTCTACTGTCGTCATGTCTTTTGAAGAAAAGGAGTGAGATATGTAGTATCAGATCAAATGGTTGTAAGAGAACAGGATGTTCTGCCTCATTGAAATTGTGGATATAAGTAAATTGCTGAAACTTTATGACATCCATCACATGTGTCGGAAGAAACTGAAGAGGAGGCCTAAGTGTGGAAACAAACTGTTGCACTGCTGTTCATTGTTGGTGAATTCTACTCTTGCTTGTGATCTCCTGAAGCCTTCTGAGGAGGTCCCACAATATGTAGACTCTTGAATCTGTTTCATACTGATGGATCCCAAAAATTGTAGGATCACAGGGCACTTGGTATAATGCATGCAGAAAAGCATTCTGTTCTCTATAATATCCTGGAGCTGTTTGAAAGGGTAAATAAATAAGAACCAGGAAGAAAACCAAAATATCATTTGTTTAGACTTTTAAAGAGCTATTTAGGAGTTTTACAAGAAAGCTATTCCAAACAGTATCATCATCATTTAAGAAGAATATTTTGCTACACATAGGTATTATACAGGGGCAAGGAAGAATATGCCAGCCTGCTGCTGCTACAGATGTGCAAACAGAGCCAACAAACATGGATTTTGCTGGTCTTCTCATCAAAATTTTATACACATTTATAGATACCCTGGAAGAACAAGTACACGGTGAAGTTTCTGGCTACAGAAATTCTAATAAATAGGAATAAGCTTTTAAATGTTTATATAACAAAACAAGAAAGTGACAGAGAAATACTCTGTATTTAGGAAAAAATCAGACTAAACTTGTAAAAGTGTGGACTCAGAATTAGTTAGAAGCCTAGTTGTGTTCAGGAATGAGCAAAGGCATTAGACTAATTGTAGATGTCTCCTAAGTAAATCAACAAAAGGGTTGGAAGGTCTTAGAGACAAGATGCATTATAAGCAAGCCAATGTGTTGAGTACCTTTTTCTTTTGGTGGTAATGTGTCAAATATGAATATGCAGCATGAGAAGGATCTGGTTTCAAAATGCTGACTCAGTCTTCAAGGATTATTGTAAAAATCATATCAAGCATACATGGAAGTATCTGTTTCCTTGGCCCATGGCAAGCACTGGGGGTTTCAGAAGGAAACTGATAACAGTAGACTCTGGCTAGAAGAAACCATTTAAACTCTTGCTGGCTGTGGGAATACCTGTGAATTTTTGTACTAGGTGCTCACTCAAATTCTCTTCCACTCATCTCACTTAGAACTTATTTTTGAAAAGGGAATGATTTAGGTTTTAGCAGTTGTCATTCTCCCTTAGAACTTTATAGTTATAGGGAGCTGCTTTTTTCTAATATATAGATTAACACAATAACAGGAGAAGGAAAAGAACTCTAGAGGTTCTCAGATGAAACCTCTTTTTGTATGATGAGGGCCAGGAATATATATAGGTGAGATAAAATCTCAGGAAAATAAAGGAGAGACATATTGCCAATTTACGAACTGATATTTTTTATTTTAATTTTTTACATATCTACCCTGCTGTCATCTTTCAGTCCTTCCTGGACAAGCCCAAAAGATATTCCTCTCAATTTCATGTCCTCTTATTGTTTTATAAGCCCTTTGTCTAATTAGCATTGCCTATATGAATGTAAGTGTGGAACTAGCCACTGGAACATGGGAAATCCACCAGTGATTATGCCCCAAAGAGAAATGATTCTCCCTCCCTTAGCAGCCATCAACTGTCTGTAGCACCTCAGCTAGGGAAACATGGATAGACCCCTTCTTATCTACACTGGAATTTTGAATGGATTGATATTGTGTAGGTAACCACATCTGTGACCTCAATAAGTACAATGAACATGTATGTCTAGAGACTGTTTTATAGAATGCCTTCCCATACTCTGTCACATTCTTTCTGCCTATTTCCCTCTTCTTTGATCCTTGAGTGGTGTGTGTGTGTGGGGGGTTGATATAGATCAGGGGTGAGCATTCACAGCCACTTATTTTCAGCACTTTTACCTGTTATAAATCTGCTAGCCAATGCCCAAAGCAAAAGGAAGATTCTGTAGCCAAAGTAGCAAGACCTATGGGTATAAATACAAATATGTACATGGAAGACTGACAGCATGACTTTTGACCATGTTTTCAGTACCAAGCACGACTTCCTTCTTGTGGATCAGGCCCTAAAACTAATCAGTAAACAGTTGGTCACACTTGTAGCAGCCATGCTATTCCTGCAACAGTGGGCATGTACTGCCTGGCAGGTTGGCATTTCAGAATGTAGGGTCTAGATATAGATAAAACCATAACTTCAGTGGCTTGTATAGCACCTTCCAGCACTGTGAAAGCTAAACAGCAGAATGGGACTTTCACGGTCAGTTTGGGATTGATTTCTCTATGTCCTGGAATCAAAATGTGTGGTCTTATGTAATGAAGAGCGATGGTTTTTGTTTCTTATTCTCTGTTCTACTGCTGTGAAGAGACTCAATGACCAGGGCAGCTCTTATAAGAAAAACATTTAATTGCTTACAGTTTACAGATGGTTAGTCCATTATCATCATGGCAGGAGCATGGTGGCACTCATGGTGCTGGAGCGGTAGCTGAGAGTTACATCATGGCATAGGCTTTTGAAACCTCAAAGTCCACTTCCAGTGACCAACTTCTAACAAGGCCACACCTACTGCAACAAGGCTATTTTAATCCCATGGTTCTCAACCTTCCTAATGCAGGGACCTTTTAGTACAGTTCCTTGTATGGTGACCCCCAACCATAAAATTATTTCATTACTAGTCATAAATATAAATTCACTACTGTCATGAATCATAATGTAAATATCTATCTGTGTTTTCTATGGTCTACGCGACCCCTGTGAAAGTATAATTTTACCCTAAAGGGGTCCTGACCTACAGGTTGAAACTACTATTCTATTCTTTCTCAAATAGGCTATTCCCTGATGACTAAGCTATTGCTATTCAAACCACCACAAATGGCAATAGCCTATGTTGTTTAGGGGACCTCTAGGGTTTGCCTGACCAAATACTCATAGGGAGGTATTCCATGCACAAAAGGGAGATTTGGTTTCGTTTTTTAATATTATTTTTTAACATAACACATTTTAAAAATTCTTTTTCATTAGCAAGAAAATTATTTTACATGTCAATCCCAGATACCCCTTCCTCCCCTCCTCCCCTGCCCCCCCAGCTAATGCCCTACCCATCCCATACCCTTTCTGCTCCCCAGGAAGGGTGAGGCCATCCTTAGGGGGTCTTCAAAGTCTGTCATATTCTTTGGGATAGGGCATAGGCCAACCCCCTTGTGTCTAGGCTCAGGGAGTATCCCTCCATATGGGATGGACACATAAAGTCCATTCCTATGGTAGCAATAAGTACTGATCCACTACAAGAGGCCCCATAGATTTCCAAAGTCTCCTCACTAACACCCACATTCAGGGGGTCTGGACCCCTTTGCTCATCAGTCCTCCTTCTCTGCATCTGGATTTCATTACAGTTCAAGGTTTAGCTCTGGGTGTCTGCTTCTACTTCCACCAGCTGCAGGATGAGGACTATGTGATGGGATATGAATTAGTCATCAATCTCATTATCAGGAGAGGGCATTTTAGGTAGCCTCTCCTCTGTTGCTTAGATTGTTTGTTGGTGTCATCTTTGTAGATCTCCAGACATTTCCCTAGTGCCTGATTTCTCTGTAAACTTATAATGTCTCCCTCTATTATATTATCTCTTATCTTGCTCTCTTCTGTTTTTCCCCCAACTCAACCTCTCTGTTCAATCATGTCTTCCTCACCCCTCCGCTTCTCCCCTTCTCATTCTCCTAGTTCCATCACCCTCTCCCCACACTCCCAATTTTATCAGGAGTTCTTGTCCCTTTCTCCTTCTCCAGGGGACCATGTATGTCTCTCTAAGGGTCCTTCTTGTTTAACAGCCTCTCTGGCAGCTTGGGCTGCAGGCTGGCAATCCTTTACTCTTTGTCTAAAATCCACATATGAGTGAGTACATACAATGCCTATTTTTTTGTGACTGGGTTACCTCGCTCAGAATGGTTTCTTCTAGTTCCATTCACTTGCCTGCGAATTTCAAGATTCCATTGTTTTTTTTTTTTTCTGCTGAGTAGTGCTCCATTGTGTAAATGTACCACTTTTTCTCTATCCATTCTTCAGTTGAGGGCATCTAGTTTGTTTCCAGGTTCTGGCTATTACAAATAGTGCTGCTACGAACATAGTTGAACAGATGTCCTTGTTGTAGGAATGTGCTTCTTTGGGGTATATGCCTAAGAGTGGAATTGCTGGATCTTGTGGTAGACTGATTCCCATTTTCCTGAGGAATCACCATACAGATTTCCAAAGTGGCTGTACGAGTTGGCACTCCCACCAGCAGTGGAGGAGTGGTCCCCTTTCTCCACGTTCTCTCCAACATAAACTGTCATTGGTGTTTTTGAATTTTAGCCAATCTGACATGTTTAAGATGGTATCTCAGAGTTGTTTTGATTTGTATTTCCCTGATGGCTAAGGATGTTGAACATTTTCTTATGTGTCTTTCAGCCATTTTAGATTCCTCTATTGAGAATTGTCTATTCAGTTCTGTACCCCACTTTTTAATTGGATTATTTGGTGTTTTGGAGACTATCTTCTAGAGTTCTTTGTAAATTTTGGAGATCAGTCCTCTGTCAGATATGGGGTTGGTGAAGATCTTTTTCCAATCCGTGGGCTGTCGTTTTGTGTAGCTGACTGTGTCCTTTGTCTTACAGAAGTTTCTCAGTTTCAGGAGGTCCCATTTATTAATTGTGGATCTCAGTGTCTGTGCTACTGGTGTTATGTTCAGGAAGCAATCTCCTGTGCCAATTTGTTCAAGGGTATTTCCTACTTTCTCTTCTAGTAAGTTTAGTGTGGCTGGGTATATGTTGAAGTCTTTAATTCATTTGGACTTAAGTTTCGTGCATGGTGATAGACATGGATCTATCTGCAGTCTTCTGCATGCCAGCACACAGTTATGCCAGCACAATTTGTTGAAGATGCTTTCTTTATTCCATTACATAGCTTTGGCTTCTTTGTAAAAAATCAGGCATTCATAGGTGTGCAGGTTAATATCAGGGTTTTCAACTTGATTCCATTGGTCTACTTGTCTATTTTTGTGCCAATACCAAGCTGTTTTCAGGACTATAACTCATTAATAGAGCTTGAAATAAGGGTGATGCCTCTGGAAGTCCTCTTATTGTACAGAGTTGTTGTGGCTATCCTGGGTCTTTTGTTTTTCCATATAAAGTTGGGAATTGTTCTTTCAAGGTCTGTGAAGAATTGTGTTGGGATTTCGATGGGGATTGCATTGAATCTGTAGATTGCTTTTGGCAAGATTGCCATTTTTACTATGTTGATCCTACCTATCCAAGAACATGGGAGAACCTTCCATTTTCTGGTATCTTCTTTAATTTCTTTCTTTAAAGACTCAAAATTCTTATGATACAAGCCTTTCACTTTTCTGGTTAGCATTACTGCAACCAAGGTATTTTATGTTGTTTGTGGCAATTGTAAAGGGTGATGTTTCTATGATTTCTTTCTCAGCACATTTATCATCCATATATAGTAGGGCTATTGATTTTTTTTGAGTTAATCTTGTATGCAGCCACTTTGCTGAAGGTGTTTATCAGCTGTAGGAGTTCCCTGGTAGAGTTTTTCGGTTCACTTATGCAGACTAACATATCATCTGCAAACAGTGAAAGCTTGACTTCTTCCTTTCCAATTTGTATCCCCTTTATCTCCTTTTGTTGTCTTATTGTTCTAGCTAGAACTTCAAGGACAATATTGAAGAGATATGGAGAGAATGGGAAACCTTGTCTTGTTCCTAATTTTAGAGGAATAGCTTTGAGTTTCTCTCCATTTAGTTTGATGTTGGCTGTTGGCTTACTGTATATTGTTTTTATTATGTTCAGGTTTGTTCCTGTTATTCTTGATCTTCCAGTACCTTTATCATGAAGGGGTATTGGATTTTGTCAAAGGCTTTTTCAGCATCTAGTGAGATGATCATATGGTTTTCTTCTTCAGTTGGTTGATATGGCGGATTACATTGACAGATTCTCGAATGTTGAACCAACCCTGCATCCTAGGGATGAAGCCTACTTGATCATGGTGGATGATTTTTCTGATATGTTCTTGGCCTGGGTTTGTCAGTATTTTATTATTTTTGCATCTATGTTAATGAGGAATATTGGTCTGTACTTCTCTTTCTTAGTTGTGTCTTTGTGTGGCTTGGGTGCCAAGGTAATTGTAGCCTCCTAAAAAGAGTTTGGCAACCTTCTGCTTCTATTGTGTGGAACAATTTGAGGAGTACTGGTATTAGCTCTTCTTTGAATTTCTGGTAGAATTCTGCACTAAAGCCATCTGGCCCTGGGCTTTTTTTGGTTGGGAGACTTTTGATGACCGCTTCTATTTCCTTAGAGGTAATAGGTCTGTTTAAGTTGCTTATCTGTTCTTGATTCAATTTTGGTAAGTGATATTTTTCCAGGAAATTGTCAATTTCCTTTAAATTTTCCAATTTGTGGGAGTATAGGTTTTCAAAGTATGACCTGATGATTCTCTGGATTTCCTTATTGTCCATTGTTATGTCCCCCTTTTCATTTCTGATTTTCTTGATTTGCATTTTCTCTCTCTGCCTTTTTGTTAGTTTGGATAAAGGTTTGTCTATCTTGTTGATTTTCTTGAAGAACCAATTGTTTGTTACATTGATTCTTTGAATTGTTTTCTTTATTTCGACTATATTGATTTCTGCCCTCAGTTTGATTATTTCCTGGCATCTACTCCTCCAGGGTGAATTTGCTTCCATTTGTTCTAGAGATTTCAGCTGTGATGTCAACTCTCTGGTGTGAGTATTCTCTAGTTTCTTCATGTGTTTGGGTCTTATTTATGATTAACTATAGACATTTTTCCATAAGAGACTTCATTATTTGCCTCTAAAAATTCATTCTCACTGGTAAAATACATCCTGACACAAATGTTACCTATTATGAAAATATATGAAATCATTGATTATCTCTCATTTATTTAATTCGACACTATTTAATTCTTATTTATTTACTTGTGGTTTCAACATACTCCAATCTATTTTCCTAAACTGAAGTTTATTCCTCATATTTTCTATGACTATTTATCCCTTCATTTAATTTTCAACTATTTCTTTTCTCTGATATACATTAAATCTAGTAGATTTTCCATGTTTATTTTATTTTTTAAGTAAAAATTTTTATTTAAATTAGAAACAAGCTTGTTTTGCATGTAAAACCCAGTTCCCTCTCCCTCCCCTACTCCCCTGCCTCCCACCAACCCCCTGTCCCATTATTCCCTTTCTGCTCCCCAGGGAGAGTGAGGCCTTCCATGGGGAATCTTCAAAGTCTGTCACATCATTTGGAGCATGGCGTAGACCCTCCCCAGTCTGTTAAGGCTGAGAGAGCGTCCCTCTATGTGGAGTAGGCTCCCAAAGTCCATTTGTGTACTAGGGATAAATACTGATCCACTACCAGAGTTCCTATAGATTAACCAGATCTCTAAACTCACATCCTCATTCAGGGGGTCTGGAACAGTCCTAGGCTCGTTTCCCAGCAATCAGTCTGGGGTCCATAAGCTCACCCTTCAGATCAGCTGTTTCTGTAGGTTTCTCCAGCCTAGTCTTGAACCCTGTGCTTATCACTCCTCCCTCTCTGCAACTGGATCCCAGAGTTCATTTCAGTGTTTAGCTGTGGGTGTCTGCTTCTGCTTCCATCAGCTACTGGATGAAGGCTCTAGGATGGCATATAAGGTAGTCATCAAGCTCATTATTGGAGAGGGGCATTTTAAAAAACTTGTTTTGTGTCCTAAAGCTGAAATTTCTTTTCTACGCATTCTTCACAGAAGTAATGGCAACCTAAGACCATAGTTTACATCCTTAGATCCCAGCTTGTACCCTGTTCAAGGTCTAGACTTAGATTGCCTAGATTGTTTTTTGGGTAAATATAAAACTTCTTGTAATAGTTCATTATATTTTTTATCCTTAATTTTTTTTAATTTTTGTGCTTGTCTGACAGAAATAATAAATTTATTCTTTTTGACTGTGCTCTTTAGCCCTGAGCAGATAAAGGAGGGGATTTTAGAAGATTAACCCCTCTAACCCTCTCCCACATTATTAGGTGGTTTTAAGTTTGCATGAAATCATTCTTCCACCATATTGGAATATATAAATAAGGCAAACAAATCCATACATTTATGGGGGTCAAAGGTTCAAACTACCCCTTTATGAGAATTCATTGTGAGGCTGGGACCTTTCTTTTTCTAGATTTTGGTCAGCAATTGGTTCTTGGAGATGACAAGTGTGGAGATTCATTCAATGTAAATATGAACTTTAACTGTTCAAGAAGGCATATTGAACAAAATTTTAAGAGGGTCTTGTTTCAGACCATGATGAGCCAAACTTAAATGGACAATAGTAATGCCTTATTCCAAATGAAGTTGGCTCTTGAAAAAAAGTTAGCTATTTATTCTTTTGCTTTTTAAATGAAAGCTGGCCCATTGTTATTTTGGATGAAATTTGGCAGCCAGAATCAAGAATTTTCTCTTTTAATCTTAACCAGTTTTGTTTTCTTTCCCATGTGATACTCTACCCACTTTGAAAAGGTTTTAAATTTTCAAAAACTTTAGGCATGTGGATACATTCAGCTTGTCAATCCTCAAGTGGAGGTATCTCCTTAATTTACACTTTCTTTTTGAAATTGTTCTGCCTTGTACACTTTGTATAATATATTGTCATTCTCAATTATTCTTTTTAGGTATGGTCCCTTTAAATTAGACTATCATTAGAAAATTTCATTGAAACATTTAAAATTAGATAGACTAGTGCTTCAAGCAATAGCACAGTGCCCACTACATTATATTTCTACTTATTTTTAATAAGCTTTATTTATGAATTCCCATTGTCAGGTCTTTTCTTCATTGCTCTCATTGTAATAGGACCTGAAACAGGTTTTCTATGTGAGGGATTGGAGTTTTCATTCTCTGAATCTTCTAAGCTGTTTACTTTGCCACCACAATTCCATTGTTCATTGATGTATCACTTTTGGTGTTTTGGGA
Organism: Cricetulus griseus; assembly: GCF_003668045.3. Taxonomy (NCBI): domain Eukaryota; kingdom Metazoa; phylum Chordata; class Mammalia; order Rodentia; family Cricetidae; genus Cricetulus; species Cricetulus griseus. The sequence goes on along the minus strand of NC_048596.1, from coordinate 240,128,065 downwards.
ACTGCATTATAGCTACTGCTAAAAGTATGATACCACTTCCATTAGGGTTAAAAATTCTATGTTTAGAATTTAATATCTTTATTAACAATGATAAGTAAACTGCATTCTTGCTAGCTGGCCCATAAGCATGAAGGACCATAAAGGCATACCCAGACTCATAAAGTTGCTAGCCTTCTCCTAGGAAGGCAGCTGTAGCAACCTTGTCAATGCTATGTGTTCTAATTTCTGCTCACTGTTTGTTACATCACTGCCATGGTAGTCAGTGCCTTTGTTTTTCAAAATTGCTTTCATTGCTGAGAAATTTCTAATCCAGTTGTTTTAATGGTTGGTCTACAAAGTTTGGGCTGTTAGAATAGAACATTTCCACAATTTGTAAGCAATTAGGCTCTAGTCACCTTGGAAATACTGATAATCTGGACATCAACACCAAGTAGGTGAACCTTTGAGACAGACATAGTCTATCTATATCCAAAAGCTTGAAACATGTGGCAGAAAAAGTTAAGATTTCTGTGAAGATATAGATGGTATTAATATGGATATCAAAAGTAGTTCTTGGGCTAGGGATATAGGAGAATGCTTGCGTGGCATATAGGAGTCCCTAGTTCAGTTGCCAGCATATGAAAACAAACAATTGATTATTCCTGAGGGCTCAGAAAGAAATGAGGAAAGAAGAGAGCACCTCTAGTTTTTCAGAGAGTACATTTAGCAGAAAGTTGGTGGAAACATGGATTGTGCAGTACTTGCTGGGGCATATCAGATGGAAACAGGAACAAGCCACTGAAAAACAGAGAAGTCAATCCTTTGTATAAAGTAGCACAGCCCTTTGCTAAATTGTGTTTGGAAGGCAGAATTTGTGACCCTTGAAAGTGGTTAATTAGCTGGGAAGACTTTAAAATAAGATATTTTAAGGTGTGGCTTGAATCCTCCTGACTCTTATGTTAAAACAGGAGCAGAAAAAACGTAACTGGGGAAAAACTGTTAAGCAAAGTTATACTAGACCTTAAAGAAAATTTCCTCAGTTTGTTCATATTTGTGTGTGTGTGTGTGTGTGTGTGAGAGAGAGAGAGAGAGAGAGAGAGAGAGAGAGAGAGAGAGAGAGAGACAGAGAGACAGAGAGACAGAGACAGAGACAGAGACAGAGAGAGACACACAGAGAGAGACACACAGAGAGAGACACACAGAGAGAGACAGAGAGAGACTGTGACTCCTTTATTATGTTTATACTTAAGTATTTTGCATCTTGAAACCTAACAACAATTTGTTTAAATTGTCATGAGTTTACATAAAAACTATGATATGTTTGTTTTCTACTCTTTAAAAATGGTTTTATTGAGGTTTACATGTACAATTCATGTGAAGTATACAATTCAGGTTTTTTTTTGTTTAAGTTATATAAGCATCATCACATTTTAAAAATGTCATCTTCATCCAAAAAAAGAGTCCCTGTAAGTATTAGTCATCATTTTTCATTTCTGTATTGCCTTTTATCTTTCCTCTCCTCCCAACTCCAAAGCCCCAGATAATTACATATATACTGTTGATCTCTGTGTATGAGTTGATTTTGGTGCAGGGTGACATATGAGGTTTAACTTCTTTTCAAATGTAGACAGACTCCCAAATAATACTTGTTGAAGAGATGAGACTTTCACACTGTATGTTCTTGACATGTTTATAAGCAGATACAAATACCAGTTGTCCCCAAATGATGAAGTTTTCTTCCCTACCTTTTCATTTCATGTTCTGTTTTTATGCTGGAATCATGCTGCTCTTGTTACTAAAGCTTTGCAGTATGTTTAAAATCATTTGATGCCTTAAACTTTATTATTTTTGCTTCAAAATTGCTTTGGATAATTGGAGTACCTTGTGACTTGATTTGAATTTTAGGATTTTCATTGTCTGGTTCTAGAAACATGTGATTGATAGGTTTCATCAAGTTACAACATCTGTGGATTGCTTTGCACAACACAGACATTTTGGCAATTTGTAGTAACCCATGAACATGGATATGTTCCCATTCATTTATATATAGTCATTTTCATCAGTGTCATATAATATTTAGAATAATTTTTCATTTCTTTGGTTAAATCTTATTTTTATTTTTAAGAAATAGACTATATTCCTTTTTTGAATGAAAACTTGGTTTACTTTGAGATCCAGCAGAATGTACTGACAATAGCATGATTGTATTTTCTTTACCACTTCCCAAGATTCTCAAAGAAAGACTTTATAAGCATTATTCAGTTAACTCACACAATACCTTGTAGGTTAGATCATAACTATGATTAGTGTTCTGCATATATTTTTAGGAAACTGCTGGACAATATAAGACTCACTTTGTCAACAAAACATTTATACATAGATTTAAAGATTGGCTGACAAAACATTTAGCATTTGAGGTAAAAGTATAGATTTATTTAATGACAACTTTGCCAATTTTGTTTTCTTTCATAATTTTTAATAAATGGAAATTTCTCTATTGTTACATAATCTATCTTACATGACACAGAAATTATGATAGAAGGAAGAGTTTTTTATAATTATTTTATTTATTCATTTTACATACCAACCCACAGTTCCCCTTCACCCCCTTCCTCCCTCTCTTCCCCACATTTCCCCAACCTACCCAGTCCACTCTTCAGAAAGGACAAGGCCTCTCATGGGGAGTCACCAAAGCCTGGCACATTCATTGATCCAGGACCAAGCCTCTCCCCCCCTGTGTCATGGTTGAGCAAGAGATGGCTCAGCCTTCAAAGGCTAGGCTCACAACAAAAAACATAAAAAGGAAGGTTTTAAGATTAGTGCTTTGCGATCACTGATGCATATTAGAATCATGCAAAAAGTTTTAAAACAATATTAATGCTCAAATTTCACTTGAAAAAATTATTAGATTGTTCTGTTACAAGGCTGGATATTGAGAGCTTTTAAAAACATTGAATGTGCAACAATGAGGTTCTCAAATTTGTGGCCCCAGGCTTGCTGCGCTACCTGGGAACCTTTCATTCTTCATGAGTCAATCTGTAAAATTTATATATTTCAACTATCCCTTTTTGTTTGGCTAAATTAATTGTGGATTAATAGGCCTTTAAGAGAGTACTACAGAGATCCAGTTTCACATAAAGTTGTGTTACTCTTATATAATTCTTTTACACAATTTTATATCCTGTGTACTATCCCTACAGGAGAGATACAGGTTAGAAGAGCTTTATGTATTTATGTATCCCAAGTGCCACTGATCAGTCAGGTATTGATTACTTCCTTTAAAATGAACTCACATGAGGATAAATCACCATATGTGTCTCACACAGGAATTTGGCATTAAAAAAGACCTTTAGGAGCCATATTTAACACAATGAAGCACCCAACATGATACTGGGATTTCCATGAGTAACTCTGTGCATTTAGCTTGCATTTCCAACTAATGGGTAGATAATAAAATAAAACCCCCAAATACACAAAATGGCAAGTGAGTTTTGTTTTAAAAGATTCATTTATATTTTATATGTATGAGTGAGTGTTTTACATGTATATATCTATGTATGTATATATGTATACCACATGCATGCCTGGTGTCTTTGGAGGTCAGAAGAGGTGATCCCCTGGAACTGGAGTTTTACAGGACACACACACACACACACACACACACACACACACACACACACAAACAACCACACACACACACACACACACCACACAACCACACACACACACACACACACACACACACACACACACACTTATTTATGATAGTGGTCTCATAAGTTTATTTTTCTATTTTTTTAAGTCATTTCATGCTCATATATATATATATATAATATATATATATATATATATATGAATTACAAACAAGATTGAATTACATGACGATCCCAGTTCCCTCCCTTCCTCCTCTACCACCCCCTCAACTAAAATCCTACCTGTCATTATGTCCTTTCTTCTAATCTACACCTGACTCAAAATTTCTGCTTCTTTGTATATTTTGGAGATCAGTCCTCTGTCAGATGTGGGGTTGGTGAATATCTTTTCCCAGTCTGTGGGCTGTCATTTTGTCTTTCTGACTGTGTCCTTTGCCTTACAGAAGCTTCTCAGTTTCAGGAGGTCTCATTTATTAATTGTGGATCTCAGTGTCTGTGCTACTGGTGTTATATTCAGGAAGCTGTCTCCTGTACTATTAATTCAAGGGTATTTCCCAATTTATCTTCTAGTAGGTTCAGTGTGGCTGGGTTTATGTTGAGGTCTTTGATCCATTTTGACTTAAGTTTTGTGCAGGTCGAAAGGCTTGGGTCTATTGTAGTCTTCTATGTGTTTGCATCCAATTATGCCAGCACCATTTTTTGAAGATGATCTCTTTGTTCCAGCGTATATATTTGGATTGTTTCTCAAAAATCAAGTGTTCGTAGTGTGTGGTTAATATCAGGATTTTCAACTCTATTCCATTGGTCTACCTGTCTATTTTTGTGCCAATGCCAAGCTGTTTTCAGGACTATAGCTCTGTAATTGAGCTTAAAGTTAGGGATGGTGATGCCTCCAGAATTTCCTCTATTGTACAGGGTTGTTTTGGCTATTCTGGGTCTTTTGTTTCTCCATATAAAGTTGATAATTGTTCTTTCAAGTTCATTGAAGAATTGTGTTGGGATTTTGATGGGGATTGCATTGAATCTGTAGATTGCTTTTGGCAAGATTGCCATTTTTACTATCTTGATCCTGCTTATCCAAGAGCATGGGAGATCTTTCCTTTTTCGGTTATCTTCTTTAATTTCTTTCTTTAGAGACTAAAAATTCTTACTGTACAGGTCTTTCACTATTTTGGTTAGTGTTACTCCAAGGTATTTTACGTTGTTTGTGGCAATTGTAAAGGGTGATGCTTCTCTGATTTCTTTCTCCACCAATGTGTCATCTGTATATAGTAGGGCTACAGATTTTTTTTGAGTTAATCTTGTACCCTGCCACTTTGCTGAAGGTGTTTATCAGCTGTAGGAGTTCCCTGGTAGAGTTTTCCAGGTCACTTATGTAGACTATCATATCATCTGCAAATAGTGAGAGTTTGACTTCTTCCTTTCCGATTTCTATTCCCTTGATCTCCTTTCATTGTCTTATTGCTCTAGCTAGAACTTCAAGGACAATATTGAAGAGGAATGGAGAGAGTGGACAGCCTTGTCTTGTTTCCTGATTCTAGAGGAATCACATTGAGTTTCTCTCCATTTAATTTGATGTTGGCTGTTGGCTTGCTGTATATTGCTTTTATTATGTTGAGGTATGTTCCTGTTATCCCTGATTTGTCCAGGACCTTTGTAATGAAGGGGTGTTGGATTTTGTCAAAGGCTTTTTCGGCATCTCATGAGATGATCATGTGATTTTTTTCCTCAGTCTGCTTATATGATGGATTATATTGATGGATTTTCATATGTTGAACCATCCTTGCATCCCTGGGATGAAGCCTACTTGATCAGGATGGATGATTTCTCTGATGTGTTCTTGGATTCGATTTGCCAATATTTTACTGAGATTTTTGCATCAATGTTCATGAGGGATATTGGTCTGTAGTTCTGTTTCATAGTTGTGTCTTTGTGTGGCTTGGGTATCAAGGTTATTGAAGCCTCATAAAAAGAGTTTGTTAATGACCCTTCTGCTTCTATTGTGTGGAATACTTTGAGGAGAATTGGTGTTAGCTGTACTTTGAATTCCTGGTAGAATTCTGCACTGAAACCATCTGGCCCTGGGCTTTTTTTGGTTGGGAAAACTTCTAATGACTGCTTCAATTTCATTAGAGGGTATAGTCTATTTAAATTGTTTATCTGTTCTTGATTTAATTTTGGTAATTGAAATCTGTCCAGAAAATTGTCCATTTCCTTTAGATTTTCAAATTTTGAGGAATATAGGTTTTCAAAGTATGACCTCATGATTCTCTGGATTTCCTCTGTGTCTGTTAATATGTCCCCCTTTTCATTCCTGATTTTATTAATTTTCATGTTCACTCTTTGTTGTTTTTGGTAAGTTTGGATAAAGGTTTGTCTATCTTGTTGATTTTCTCAAAGAACCAACTTTTTGTTATATTGATTCTTTGTATTGTTCTCCTAGTGTCCATTTTATTGATTTCAGCCCTCAATTTGATTATTTCTTGGCATCTTCTCCTCTGGGGTGTATTGGCTTCTTTGTTTTCTAAAGCTTTCAGTTGTGCTGTTAATTCTCTAGTGTGATTATTCTCCTGTTTCTTCATGTGGGCATTTAGCACTATGAACTTTCCTCTTAGCACTACTTTCAAAGTATCCCATAAGTTTGTATATGTTGTGTCCGCATTCTCATGGAATTCTAGGAAATCTTTAATTTCTTTTTCATTTCTTCCTGGACCCATGAATTTGCAATTGAGTGTTGCATAATTTCCATGAGTTTGTAGGTTTTCTGTAGTTCCTGTTGTTGTTGAATTCTAATTTTAAAGCATGGTGGTCTGATAAGACACAGGGGGTTATTTCAGTTTTTTTGTACTTGTTGAGGTTTGCTATGTTGCCAAGTATGTGGTCGATTTTTTAGAAGGTTCCATGTGGCGCTGAGAAGAAGGTAAATTGTTTTGTATTTGGGTGGAATGTTCTATAGGTATCTGTTAAGTCCAATTGCACTGTAACTTCTATTAGATCTTTTGTTTCTTTGTTAAGTTTCTGTCTGGTGTTCCTGTCCAGTGGTGAGAGTGGGGTGTTGAAATCTCCCACTATAAGTGTGTGAGGTTTTATGTGTGATTTGAGTTTTAGTAATGTTTCTTTTACAAACGTGAATGCCTTTGTATTTGGGGCATAAATGTTCAGAATTGAGACTTCATCCTGATAGATTTCTCCTGTGAGGAATAGGAAATGACCTTCTTCATCTCTTTTGACTGATTTTAATTTAAAGTCCAATTTATTGGATATTAGGATTGCTACCCCTGCTTGTTTCTTGGGTCCATTTGATTGGAAGATCTTTCCCCAACCTTTAATTCTTAGTTACCATCTGTCTTTGAGGTTGAGGTAAGTTTCTTGTATGCAGCCAAAGGAAGGATTCTGTCTTCTTAATCATTCTGCTAATCTGTGTCTTTTTATAGGGGAGTTAAGATCATTAATGTTGATGGATATTAAGGACCACTGATTATTGTTCCTTCCTGTTTGTTTTTAATTTGGTGATGGTGGTGAGATTATGTGTGGGATTCTGTCCCTTTTTCCTTTCGGCTGTTGGTAAATTGGGATTATCTATTGCCTATGTTTTTCTGGTTGTAGTTAACTTCCTTGGGTTGCAGTTTTCCTTCCAGTAATTTCTGTAGGGCTGGATTGGTGGATATGTATTGTTTTAATCTGGTTTTGTCATGGAATATCTTATTTTCTCCATCTGTAATGATTGAAAGCTTTGCTGGGTATAGTAGGCTGGGCTGGCATCCATGGTCTCTTAGTGTAGGTAGAATATCTATCCAGGGCCTTCTGGCTTTCAGAGTTTCCAAGGAAAAGTCAGGTATGATTCCGATAGGTTTGCCTTTATAGGTTACTTGACCATTTTCCTTTCCTGCTCTTAATATTTTCTCTTTGTTCTGTATGTTTGGTGTTTTGATTATTATGTGGCGAGGTGACCTTTTTCTTTGGTTCAGTCTATTTGGTGTTCTGTAGGCTTCTTGTATTTTCATTGGTATGTCTTTCTTTAGGTTGGGAAAGTTTTCTTCTATGATTTTGTTGAATATGTTTTCTATGCTTTTGAGTTGGATTTCTTCACCTTCTCCTATACCTATTATTCTTAGGTTTGGTCTTTTCACGGTATCCCATATGTCCTGGATATTTTGTGATAGGGATTTGTTGGATTTAAGATTTTCTATGGTTGATGAATGTATTTCCACTAGTGTGTCTTCATTTCCTGAGATTCTCTCTTCCATCTCTTGTATTGTGTTTGTTATGCTTACATCTGTAGTTCCTGATCGTTTACCCAGCTTTCCTATTTCCAGCATTCCCTCAGATTGTGCTTTGTTTATTGTCTCTTTCAGTTTTTAGGTCTTGAACTCTTTCCTTGAAAAATTTGTTGATATCTTGTATTTTTTGGTGAGTTTTTTCTTCCATTTCTTTAAGGGATTTTCTCATGTACTCTTTGAGGTCCTCTATCATTTTTCTGAAGATGCTTTTAAAGTCATTCTCTTCTGGTTCATCTGCATTGTGATGTTGAGGTCTTACTGGTGTATGGTTCCTAGTCTCCGGTGGTGTCATATTGGGTTTTCTGTTGTTGGATGTGCATTTCCCTTGTCCTCTTCTCATCCTTTCTTCTGGTGGGTGTAGAAAGAGTTTCTTGTTCTCCTGGTGGGTGTGGGACCAAGGTTCTCTTCTGGTAGATGCAAACAGATCCAATACTCTGATGTCGGTCCTCTTCTCGTGGATGGAGGCGTCACTGTTACCCAGGTGTCGGCAGTGTTTGGGCGTGCCGGGTCCCCCTGGGCCGGCAGTTAGAAGTAGGGCTATCACTGGGCCTCAGTGTGTTGGATCCCGCTGCCGAACTCGGGCAGGCATGCAGGTGGCTTGTGTCAGATGACTCTTGGTCTCATATGTTTATAACGAGAGCTGAAAAAATTTCACTTTGTAACACTATAGCTGTGGTAATATCATAGTGAAACATATTTCTCCCATGTTTGTGGCAACATTGGAATAAGCATATCTACTGTGATGCCAGCCCTATAAAGCTTAGCATTCAAAATCATATGGATAATAATAAATGGCAGTCACAGGCTTATTATACTAAAACCTGTAGTGTTTAATGCCAAGACTATGCACTGTATTTATTTTATTAGCAGGTACTTTTCAGAGAATTTTTGAAACCACTATGCAGCCAAGGTGAAAATGTCAGCAATATGATATGATAGTTCTTGCAGTATCTGTTGAACATGATCAGCATTGGCTAGGATAGGCTTACCTATGGAAAATCTTGTAGTTTTCTCAGAAACAGAAGCTTTGTGTTCTAACTGCCCACATAGGAGTTCAATGCCTGCATAGTAAACTGTCACTGTGGTTTTAGGACAGAGATCAGAATCCAGAATGATTATTTTCTGAGTCCAAAAAAATGCCTTCAGTCACTATCATTAAACATTGAATAGCTTTAAGAATTAGTTTCTCCTATGGCTCAGTAATGACTTTTAATGAGTTTAAATGAAAAATCACATGGAAAAATAACACATATAAAATTTGTATGAGCATAATGTCTTATTTTTAATTTTATTTTTTTATGTATACCATGCTTTGCCTGCATGTATGCCTGCAGGCTGAAAGAGGGCACCAGATCTCATTATAGATGGTTGTGAGCCACCATGTGTTTGCTGGGAATTGAACTCAGGACCTCTGGAAGAGCAGTCAGTGCTCTTAATCTCTGAGCCATCTCTCCAGCCCTCATAATGTCTTTTAATAGCAAATAATATTTAATCACAAATAGTGTCAAGCTCTTGCATACATTCCCTTTGATTTCAAAAGATAAAACAGAAAATGAAATTCCCATTCCTATTTTTATCTGAAGAAGATACAACTGAGCTCAAACTACAGATGAGTTTCTTAAACATTGATGCAAATGTGAGAGAAATTTCCAAGTTTCAAAATTAAGTTTCTGTGAAATTGAAGAGTCTTGACCCAGGTTTCAATTGAGAGTGATTAATCTAGTGTGTAATGACATGGAAAGGAAAATATCGAGAGAGAAATCTAATAGATTCTATATGTCTTCCAAATGATGAATATTCAGAATTACAGTCATAGGCTTGAGGACTGATATGTTGCTTGGTGGGAAGCACTTTGCTACATGAATGATATTTCAGAGATGAAATGTGTAAGTTCTTACTGCAGAAAGACATTAAGAAAGATATTTGCAGCAGATTCTGATGAAGTGAAATATCATCCTCTCCAAATGAGTTGATTCTTTTCAGCAAAAAGTCTGTATTACAAAAATATGCACTAGATTTCATTCGTTAAAACTTTGTGAAATATACATACATTTATACACACACACATACTGTACACACACACACACACACACACACACACACACATACACACACACACACACACACACAGATACCAACACATCCTCAACTTTGCCTCTTGGCCTGCAAACTCTAAACTGCTTATTATATAACACCTTTTCAAAAGAGTTTGCCAGCCTCTGCCAAAAAGGCTGCCGACACAACACAGCTTGGTGTCTATATGGAACATCAACTGTTTGTATTTCTTAAAGCTTAATAACGATAACCATAGACTCTACACACTGATAAAAATCTTCCTTTAACTCCAAAGTGGTGCAGAGTCTCCACCCAGATTCCAGAGCATTACCAATGGCAGCCGACAGAATTCACAAATTTCTGTTGTTTGTCATTCCTTAGTCATGTAGACACCAAGACAACCTCCTCCATTTTTATGCAAATATTTGGAGACTACAAGAGCCAAACTAGTGCATGTTGTATATTACCCAGTTGATATGATAAAAGGTTCATAGTGAAACCCGAGTCAATGCAAAACACATGAGTGTGGCTAAGAGTCAAGACTATCACATTATAAGGTCTCATAATCATGTGTGGATTGAATAAATCATGAGTGTTATTTATCAAAGAGCTTGGCACCAAAAGGATTTCCTTCTATTGTTAGTTGCTCAACCTTTGCTGCTGCTATTTTGTTGACACCTTCTACTCTCTATACCTTTCAATAGCCATTTCTCTACATCTGTTCATTCTCTCTGTAATTGCCATTCCTCTATGATTATTTTACTCTCTAAACCTTCATCAGCTCTTGGCTTTTCAGTCTTCAGTTTTTGTGTGACCCTATGGATTGTAACATCAAGTTCTTTTGCTAGCTGGCCTTATTTTAGACTCAGGGAATGGGCAGAGAAGGAAACCCAAGGGTATCTTCATAGCTCTGTCTTGGTATAGGTACCACATCTTACAAGTAGCAAGGTTCTTCTAGGACTGACTGCAACCAGGAGGTCTCTCCACCATTCTAGCACTCACTGTATTAGAGTAGAAAAAACTCCTAGTCAAGAGAATGAATCTCTGGCTTGGATGCAGACCTAATGTTCTAGTTGGGATTGTTCAATCACCTGGCCATGGGACCATCTCTAGGAATGTGCTTTAACCTTAGCTCTGTTATGCAGCAGTTCTTAATCTATGGATTGTGATAATCAGAAAACACATATTTCTGATGGTGTTAGGAACTGATACATCATTAAATGGTAAAATTACAGTTATGAAGTAGCAACACAAACAAATTTGTGGTTAGGGGTTCCTAGGACCATTGGAAATCTGTGTTTTCTGATGGTCATGACACACAGGTTGAGAACTGCTGCTTTAAAGAGATACTGTACTTTTTCTTCCCAGAATTCCCAGAATTCTTGTCTACCATAAGAGCCACCATCAGGTCTAGCTAGGTCTTCCCAAATTTTAGAGGCCTGAGTCAAAAAGGCCTTTTGATTTTTTTCTCTATCTCCTGGATGTTGGCCAGAACCTACGTTTGCTTTTTCTGATACTTTGAGTATCTTTACTTTATCCCTAATGCTCCTTGTCTTGCCATGTGTATTTATATGACATCTATGTCCTGGGACCTGTGCACCCTCCTGTCCCCTCAAACAAAATTCAACACACATTGTTTTGAAAATGTAACATAGTATCTTAATAGGTAAAGTATATTTTATTTAAATTAAATTTAATTAATGTTTCCTCAACATTTTAAAGGGCTCCTTCTCTCTCTCCTCTCTCTCTCTCTCTCTCTCTCTCTCTCTCTCTCTCTCTCTCTCTGTGTGTGTGTGTGTGTGTGTTTATGCTATTTTATGTGGTGATTGTATGTGTGTGTCTGTGTGTGTCTCTGTGTGTGTGTGTGTGCAGTTGTACTTGTGTACTTGTGTATATTTGGAGGTCAGAGGTGTCAGATCATTTTCTTGGTTGTACTCCACCTTACATATCAAGGCAAGGTCTCTCACCTGAACCACAAGCTCTCTGACTCATGTAGGCTATCTAGCCATCTTGCTCTGAAATCCCTGGCCTGTCTCTTGAGTGCTGGGATCACAGGCAAGTTGCAAGGTTTACCATCCTTCTACTTGGGTGCTGGGGATCCAAACTCTGGTCTTTGTACTTGCACTGCAAATGCTTTCCTCTCTGGACTGTCTACACAGCCCCTTAGAAGAGATTCTTCTTCTTTTCTGTATACAGTATATATAATATATTCATAAATTTTATACACTTTCAATATTCACAGGTAAGTCTACCTGGCTTTTGTTTATAACCAGAAAAATAAAAAGCCTTATAAAAACAGTTTAGAATAGATACATAAGATCTGAAATATCTGCCTTCTTCAAGTTTCTACAAATCAGTGGGTATTGAGATCCTAAAAGAGGGTGGACTATGTGCCCAAGACTTTCCTTCAAAGCCCTTTTCTAACACCACCTGGCTTGATCATACTTTACCTCACATGCTTTAGATTAGTTATAAAAGCCTGCTTCATAATTTTTTTTACAAGATTTTATTGTCTGTGGGTTGTTTTTTAGAGACTAATTCTTCACTCACTTCCAAACTGGAACTAATTTCTTATGCAAAGAACAACTTCATAATCCAGGCCTGGTGTTGCATGCACACCTATAACAATAGTATGTGACACGTGGAGGCAGGAAGGTCAGGAAATAGTGAGTTTGAGGCCAGACTGGGCTAAATTAGGCCCCTGTCCTCTCCCTTCTCTCTTCCTCTGCCAGTGCTGAGAACTCAATCCGTGTCCTGGGGAATGCTAGGCAGACTGTATACCTGTGACCTACATCTCTATTCCAACCTCAAGTTTAGCTTGTTTATTGAGTTAATGTCATCTTGGATATTGAGTTAATGTCTTTAACTCTGAACAACTCTTCTTACAAGGAGATAAAACAAGCTTGTTTTCTGTTGACAACACTTTTTCAGCTGCTGAAATAATGCATGATGTTGTTAACTCACAATTGCTAAATGGCTTTGTTTTCTTCGATAAAATAAATGAACCACATACAAATTTAGTTTGGCTGTGGGCTTATTTAAATTTACATAAATTATGATTTTTTTGTTGTGACTTTGTAATTTTTGTGACATTCCTTCCCTAGAATGTGAGGTAGAAATATTGTGATATCATTTAACCTGCCACTTATCATTTCCTTTACTACAGTTTTAGTGTCATTGCATAATAAATAAAATGATTCATCTTCTAGTTTTATTATTATTATTATTATTATTATTATTATTATTATTATTATTTGAATTACAAACAAGATTGAATTACATGATGATCCCAGTTCCCTTCTCCCTCCCTTCCTCCCCTACAACCCCCCAACTAAAACCCTACCTATCACATATCCTTCATCTTCTGGTTTTTCTAAATTAAGAAAACAATGTACTTTCCAGTGTTTGCTAAACGTGGAGCATTTTAACTCTACTTTTCTCCTCTTGTTTGGACATTTCAGGTGTACTCTTCAATAATATAAAAATGTGGCATGGTAATTTCTGTGACAGTGGAAATGCTGATGGATTATAAATGTTGCATTAGCAGGTGTTCAGAGCAATATGCATGAAGGTGTCACACTATCTCTGTCACAACTGCTTGCCTCTGCTGATGTGGTGCAAAAGCAGCTGTCGGTGTAAACAGATGAGCTTGGCTGAGTTTGAATGAAAATTTATCTACAGCTCTAAGATTTGATTTTCATGTCATTTTTATGTGTCGTGTAATACATTTTTCATGTAATATTTTACTTTAGATTATTTTTAACTGTTTAGAAATGTTAAACTCATTCTTATCTTGTGGCTCAGAAAAAAATGTAACAGGCTGGATTTGGACAGTGGGTTGAATAGAGTCTCAGAGACTTAAAAATTACAAATGACTAGATCTTATTTTGAGAGTTGACATTTGAAGGAAGAAATAGGAAGCATTAAGTTTCTTGTTTCTTGTTAAGTCTCTCATGCATAGATGGTCAGCAAGTGTCTTTTGAGAAGTAAATAAAAGATGATTTCTGACACATGATAAACCTGGGACAGTATTCTGGATGAGTGAAATACATGATAGTCTGTTATCTGTCTTATGTAATGTGGGAGCTTAAATATACCACAGATAAAGGGAATTGTTTACATTTAGTTTTAAAAGAGAAAGAAACTATTGTTACAACTTATTTTCTGTACATATGTACATATAAATGTCTATAAAACGTACTGTGATTACATTCACCCTTGCTCCCAGTCAAAGCTCTCCTCCTCTTTCTGACTCCCTGGAATAATTTTTTCCCCTGAGAAGCATGAAGAATTGTCAAAAGTTGCTAATCATTTTGACCAGATAAATAACTGTAACTTGAGACATTAATTTTGATAATTCTTTTTTTTAAGAGTTTTTTTTTTATTTAATTAGTTCTAGTTAGGGAACAAGCTTATTTCAAATCCCTTCTCCCTCTCGCTCCCCTCACCCCCATTCTCCTCCCCCACCCCCAGCCTACCCCCCACCCCATCCACCCACCACTCCCCAGGCAGGGTAGGGCCCTCAACGGGGGCTCTGCAAAGTCCACCAAGTCTTCCTATGCTGGTCCTGGGCCCTTCTCCATGTGCCCAGGGCCAGAGTGTAACCCTTCACATGGGATGGGCTCTCAAAGACCCTTCTTGCACCAGGGAAAAATACTAATCCACCACCAGAGGCTCCCTGGAGTGCAGAGGCCTCCTTATTGATATCCATGTTCAAGGGTCTGGATCAGTCTTGTACTGGCCTCTCAGGCAGCATCTGGGGTCGATGTGCTCTCCCTTGTTCAGGTCAACTGTTCCTATGGGTTTCTCCAACCTGGTACAGACCCCTTCGATCTTCATTCCTCCCTCTCTTCAACTAAATTCCAGATTTCAGCTCAGTGTATTTCTGTGGATGTCTGTCTCTGCTTCCATCAGCCACTGGATGAGTGCTCTAGGAAGGCATAAAGAGTAGTCATCAATCTCATTTTAGGGGAAGGGCTTTTGGGTTATCCTCTCCACCATTGCCTGGATTGTCAGAGCGTGTCATCCTTGTAGGTCTCTGGAGATCTCCCTGGTTCCATATCTCTTCTCAGACCTATAGTGGCTCCCTCTGATATGGTATCTCTCATCCTGCTCTCTTTCCTCGATTTTTCCCCCAACTCAATGTTTCTGCCCCTCCATTTCCTCTCCTCTTCTCCTCTTCTCTTGCTCTTATTGTAGCAGCTCCTTTCCCCTCTACCCTGATGCCCCCAATTAGTTCGGGAGTTCATGCCACTTCCATTCCTGGGGACCATTTATCCCTTAGAGTCCTTCATGTTTCCTAGTTTCTTTGGTGAAGAGCATTATAGACTGGTAATCCTTTGCTCTATGTCTGAAATTCATATATGAGTGAATACATACCATGTTTGTCTTTTTGTGACTGGGTTACCTCACTCAGGATGGTTTCCTCTAGTTCTATCCATTTGCCTGCGAATTTCAAGATTCCATTGCTTTTTTCTGCTGAGTAGTACTCCATTGTATAGATGTGCCACATTTTCTCAATCCATTCTTCAGTAGAGGGGCATCTAGGTTGCTTCCAGGTTCTGGCTATTACAAACAATGCTGCTATGAACATGGTTGAACATATGTCCTTGTTGTATGTACATGCCCTATTTGGGTATATACCCAAGAGAGGAATGGCTGGATCTTGAGGTAGACTGATTCCCATTTTTCTGAGCAACCGCCATACTGATTTCCAGAGTGGTCTTACAAGTTCGAACTCCCACCAGCAATGGAGGAGTGCTCCTTTTTCTCCGCATCCTCTCCAGCATAGATTGTCATTGGTATTTTTTATTTTAGCCATTCTGACAGGCATGAGGTGGTATCTCAGAGTTGTTTTGAGTTGCATTTCTCTGATGGCCAATGATTTTGAGCACTTTCTTAAGTGTCTTTCAGCCATTTCAGATTCCTCTGTTGAGAATTCCCTATTTAGTTCTGCACCCCACTTTTTAATTTCATTGTTTGGTGTTTTGGTGGCTAGCTTCTTGAGCTCCTTATATATTTTGGAAATCAGTCCTCTGTCAGATGTGGGATCGGTGAAGATCTTTTCCCATTCTGTGGGTGGTCGTTTTATCCTACTGACTGTTTCCTTTGCCTTGCAGAAGCTTCTCAGTTTCAGGAGGTCCCATTTATTAATTGCAGACCTCAGTGTCTGTGCTACTGGCCTAATGTTCAGGAAGTGGTCTCCTGTGCCAATTTGTTTAAGGGTAATTCCCACTTTCTCTTCTAGAAGATTCAGTGAGGCTGGATTTATGCTGAGATCTTTGATCCATTTGCACTTAAGTTTTGTGCATGGTGACAGGTATGGATCTATCTGCAATTTTCTGCATGTCCGAATCCAATTGTACCAGCACCATTTGTTGAAGATGCTATCTTTTTTCCATTGTATAGATTTAGCACCTTTGTCAAAAATAAGGTATCCATAGGTGCGTGGGTCAATATCAGGGTTTTCAATTCGATTCCATTGGTCTATCAGTCTATTTTTGTGCCAATACCAAGCTGTTTTCAGAACTATGGCTCTATAGTAGAGCTTGAAGTCGGGGATGGTGATGCCTCCAGAAGATCCTTTATTGTAAAGAGTTGTTTTGGCTATCCTGGGCTTTTTATTTTTCCATATAAAGTTGAGTAATGTTCTTTCAATGTCTGTGAAAAACTGTATTGGGATTTTGATGGGGATTGCATTGAATCTGTAGATTGCTTTTGGCAGGATTGCCATTTTTACTATGTTAATTCTACCTATCCAAGAGCATGGGAGATCTTTCCATTTTCTGGTATCTTCTTTAATTTCTTTCTTTAAAGTCTCAAAGTTCTTATTGTACAGGTCTTTCACTTTTTTGGTTAGTGTTACCCCAAGATATTTTATGTTGCTTGTGGATATTGTGAAAGGTGATGTTTCCCTGATTTCTTTCTCATTGGATTTATCATCTGTATATAGTAGGGCTACTGATTTTTTGAGTTAATTTTGTATCCTGCTACTTGCTGAAGGTGTTTATCAGCCATAGGAGTTCCCCGGTAGAGTTTTTCAGGTCACTAATGTAGACTATCATGTCGTCTGCAAATAGTGAAAGTTTTACTTCATCCTTTCCAATTTGCATCCCTTTGATCCCCCTTTTCTTGTCTTATTGCTATAGCCAGAACTTCAAGTACAATATTGAAGAGATATGGAGAGAGTGGACAGCCTTGTCTTGTTCCTGATTTTAGAGGAAACGCTTTGAGTTTCTCTCCATTTAGTTTGATGTTGGCTATTGGTTTGGTGTATATTGCGTTTATCATGTTTAGATATGTTCCTGTTATTCCTGTTCTCTCCAAGATCTTTATCATGAAGGGATGTTGGATTTTGTCAAAGGCTTTTTCAGCATCTAGTGAGATGATCATGTGGTTTTTCTTTTTCAGTTTGTTTATATAGTGGATTACATTGATGGATTTTTGTATGTTGAACCATCCTTGCATCCCTGGGATGAAGCCTACTTGATCATGGTGGATGATTTTTCTGATATGTTCTTGGATTCGGTTGGCCAATATTTTATTGAGTATTTTAGCATCGATGTTCATGAGGGATATTGGTCTGTAGTTCTCTTTCTTAGTCATATCTTTGTGTGGCTTGGGTATCAAAGTGATTGTAGCCTCGTAGAAAGAGTTTGGCAATATCCCATCTGCTTCTATTGTGAGGAACAGTTTGAGGAGTACTGGAATTAGCTCTTGTTTGGACTTCTGGTAGAATTCTGCAGTGAAGTCATCTGGCCCTGTGCTTTTTTTGGTTGGGAGGCTTTTGATGACTGCTTCTATTTCATTAGGGGTTATGGGTCGATTTAAACTGTTTATCTGATCTTGATTTAATTTTGGTAAATGATATTTATCCAGAAAGCTGTCCATTTCCTTTAGATTTTCCAATTTTGTGGAATACAGGTTTTCAAAGTATGACCTAAAGATTCTCTGGATTTCCTCAGTGTCCGTTGTTATATCCCCCTTTTCATTTCTGATTTTGTTAATTAGCATGCTCTCTCTCTGCCTTTTGGTTAGTTTGGCTAGAGGTTTGTCTATCTTGTTGATCTTCTCAAAGAACCAACTCTTTGTTTCATTGATTCTTTGTACTGTTTTCCTAGTTTCTACTTTGTTGATTTCGGCTTTCAGGTTGATTATTTCCCGGCGTCTACTCCTCCTTGGTGTGTTTACTTCTTTTTGCTCTAAAGCTTTCAGTTGTTCTGTCAATTCTCTAATGTGACTTTCCTCCAATTTCTTCATGTGAGCACTTAGTGCTATGAACTTCCCTCTTAGCACTGCTTTCAGAGTGTCCCATAAGTTCGGGCATGTTGTATCTACATTCTCATTAAATTCTAGGAAGTCTTTAATTTCTTGTTTTATTTCTTCCTCAACCCAGGAATGGTGTAATTGGGAGTTATTCATTTTCCATGCAAATGTAGGTTTTCTGCAATTTGTATTGCTGTTGAATTCTAGCTTTAATGTATGGTGGTCTGATAAGATACAGGGGGTTATTTCAATACTTTTGTAACTGTGGAGGTTTGCTTTGCTGCCAACTATGTGGTCAATTTTTGAGAAGGTTCCATGTGGCGCTGAGAAGAAGGTATATTCTTTTGTGTTTGGATGGAATGTTCTATAGATATCTGTTAAACCCAGTTGGGTCATAACTTCTGTCAGATCCTTTGTTTCTTTGTTAAGTTTCTGTCTAGTGGTTCTGTCCAATGGTGTAAGGGGGGTGTTGAAGTCTCCTACTATAAGTGTGTGTGGTTTTATGTGTGGTTTGAGCTTTAGTAATGTTTCTTTTATAAATGTGGGTGCTTTTGTATTAGGGGCATAGATGTTCAGGATTGAGACTTCATCTTGATGGATTTTTCCTGTGATGAGTACGAAATGCCCTTCTTCATCTCTTTTGATTGCTTTCAGTTCAAAGTCCAATTTGTTAGATATTAGGATTGCTACCCGAGCTTGTTTCTTGAGCCCATTTGATTGGAAATTTTTTTCCCATCCTTTTACTCTGAGGTATCACCTGTCTTTGAAATTGAGGTGTGTTTCTTGTAAACAGCAGAAGGATGGATTCTGTCTTCATATCCATTCTGTTAGCCTATATCTTTTTATGGGTAAGTTAAGACCATTGACATTTAGGGATATTAATGTCCATTGTTCATTGGTTCTTCTTTGTTTTGGATTTATTGTTGGTGGTATCATTGCGTGTGGATTTTGCCCTCCTGTTTCTTTTTGTGTTTGGTAAAATTAGATTATCTATTGCCAGTGTTTTTGTGAGTGTTTGTTGGGTTGGAGTTTTCCTTCCAGAGCCTTCTGTAGTGCTGGATTTGTGGATATGTATTGTTTAAATCTGTTTTTGTCATGGAATATCTTGTTTTCTCCATCTATAGTGATTGAAAGTTTTGCTGGGTACAGTAGTCTGGGTTGACATCCATGCTCCCTTAGTGCTTGTAGGGTATCTATCCAAGACCTTCTGGCTTTCAGAGTTTCCATTGAGAAGTCGGGTGTGATTCTGATTGGTTTGCCTTTATATGTTACTTGGCCTTTTTCCTTTGCTGCTCTTAATATTTTCTCTTTATTCTGTAGATTTGGTGTTTTGATTATTATGTGTCGGGGGGACTTCTTTTTGTGGTCCAGTCTGTTTGGTGTCCTGTAAGCTTCTTGTACTTTCATAGGCATATTCTTCTGTAGGTTGGGGAAGTTTTCTTCTATGATTTTGTTGAATATGTTTTCTGTACCTTTGAGCATTGTTTCTTCACCTTCTTCTACACCTATTATTCTTAGGTTTGGCCTTTTTACAGTGTCCCATATTTCCTGGATATTTTGTGTTAGGGTTTTGTTGGACTTGAGGTTCTCTTTGGTTGATGAATGTATACCCTCTAGCGAGTCTTCAGTAGCTGAGATTCTCTCTTCCATCTCTTGCATTCTGTTAGATATACTTACATCTTTATCCTGATCGTTTATCCAGCCTTTCCATTTCCAGCATGGTCTCATTCTGTGTTTTCTTTATTGTGTCTATTTCAGCTTTCATGCTTTGAACTGTTTCAAGAGCTTCCTTCACTTGCTTGGATGTTTTTTCTTGGCTTTCTTTAGATTCTTTAAGAGATTTATTTATTTCTTGAATTTTTTGGTTTGTCTTTTCCTCCAATTCGTTTAATATTTGTTTGCTTTTTCTTCTCTTTCTTTAAGGGATTTTCTTGTTTCCTCTTTAAATGTCTCTATCATCTTGCTGAAATAATTTTTGAGGTCCATCTCATCTTCATGCTCTGTGTTGGGCTTTTCAGATCTTGCTGGAGTGGAGTCCCTAGATTCTGGTGGTGTCATAATGGTCTTTCTGTTGTTGAGTGAAATCTTATTCTGTCTTCTCCCCATATCTTCTTTTAGTGGGTGCAGGTGGGGTCTCTCTATCTCCTCTTGTGACTCAGTGGTGTGTGGGGGCCAGGAATTCAATGTCCACAACTCTGGATGGTCTTGACGCTCCTGGTAGTCTCCTCACTAGTTCCTAGTTCCTCGGTCATTCGGCAGAATGGAAGAGTGGGGTGCTAGCAGATTTGGGGCGCAGGGAGCTCCTCCTGCCTGGGCGTGTCTGGCCCAAGCTGGCAGGTGCAGGCGGGGGTGGGGGGGTGGGGGTTGTCGGGGTGTATGCTGCTTTGGCCTGGAGTCGGGAGCGGGCAGATACTCACTCACCTAGTTCCTGGTCAGTCGGCGGCGGAATCAATTTTGATAATTCTAATATAAGAAAAATATAATAACTAAAATATTCTACTTTTCCTATAGTGTTCTTTAATGTTAGATTCTATGACAAAATTCATTAAGTTGTTCAGAGAAAATGAAAGAATTTTCATCAAAAAAGAACTTTAAGCCAAAGAAATAGTTCATTTTAAAAGTTTTCCAACAATGAACTTTGTGTTAGGATATTTTAACTGATTAATATGTACACTATTTAAATATATCCAAGATGATGTGTACTTTCATGTTTCTTACTTATATTCATGGTTGGAGTAATTATGCAGTCTATTGAATTAAAGGTGTATCTTACACCATAATTTTACATTTGCTTAGGTTGAATTTAAGGGACTCAGTATGCTTTTAAGTATCACCTTGGGTGTGGAGCTGAGTTTCCTGGGTTAGTACTGTTCTATCAACCTAGAGGCATGTCTCTGTAGTGACTGTAACCCATGTTCCTTTGTTTACTAGACTAAGACTGGACAAGAGATGGTACTGGCTCCATATATTCCCTGTTAAAATTTCTTCCTTTGATGGTGCAACTGTATAAATACTTAGAGGGAGACCAGATGGAGGAAGGTGCTCCAACTGAGCTTACTGCTGTAGACAGGTGCCTATCTCCCAAGTTGAACCTCCTTTTCTTTCTTGAGGTATTCTCATATGATCTACTGTTGTGGGATTTCAATAAGAGAACACATGTTTAGCTCAAAGTGTGGAGAATGGTGATGGTAGCTATTATTTACATTAAATGACATATTTTACTGTATTATTTTTTTAAATTTAAGTTGAGTAAGTGACCGTTGTCACTGCAAGCTCATTTATGGACAGTGCTAATAGTAACTACTTACAAATGTGCATTTTACTATCCACAGGATAGGCTATATGTCTGCTGTGCATATGTGTGCAAGATTTTTAAAGATTTTTAAAAACAATAGTTTTTAATGTAGTCTAACTCTGCTTGAAAAGTAGTAGTGAAAATTTCATTGAAATTTTGGAGAAGGAACTCAAGAGTTATTATTCCTTCTTTTATTTATTCATTAATCTGTATTTTCACATGTTCTAAGTGCCTATACACTGGCAAGCATGGAGTCAATGGGAAAACCAGACAGTTTCTATATGAGCTTACCTTTAGCTGGGAGAAAATTAGATAGTGACTGATGCATTAGCAATAAGTGTGTCATGATATATGAAAGTAGGCCATGGGGACCTCTTCTGACTCTGGGAGACTTGAGAAAATTTCCTAGAAGAATTAAAACCTGAAAGCCAGTGAAGTGTGAAGGCGGGAGCAGACCAACAGGAGGGGGAGCTGGTCAAGCAACTGAGGAGGATCTTTTAGCATCAGAAAAAGGTAGTGAGCTCCAGGGATCTTCCTCTCTGGTTTGCCAGTGCTAGTATTTCAAGTCTGTGGAACTGTGCTGGCTTTTTAATTTGGGTTCTAACTGAGCTGTCTTCTTACCCTTTTCTGAAAAGTTTTAGGTCCATCCTTTATGTGGAAATAAAATGCCGATAATGTGGAAAAAGAAAAGGCAGTGGGGAAGGAGAGCACTTAGGAGGTTCTGTGCACTCAGGGGAGAGAATGTGCTGGTGGTCCTGAGGGAGGAGGACAAGTAAAGAGTCTCACTAACCATGAAGGAACTGGAAGTCAGGTGACCTGCAAAGCACTTGCTAGTGAAGATTCCTCAAATTTCACTCTAGCATTCAAGGTAGATGTTACTATTTTCATTTTCTGAGACTGGAAGCATGAGAGGAAGGGCAGATTTTATTTAGAGAAATGACAATTCCTTTAAATGTGTTTACTTTAGGACAAACCTTATGCCAGTTCAATTCTTAATAATCAATGCAACCAGTCCTTTAGGATGCCAGCAGTGTACAGCTACCTCACCTTCATAAAGGAAGAAAATCAACAATTCAAGGAAAGATAATTTGTAGGCACCCAAGGTCTAGCTGTATCAGATAAGCTCAGTTTAGGAAGAAGTTAGAGAGGACCTAAAATTATATCTTGTTAAACCAATGAATCCATATTAAATGGTGAAGAGCTAACAATTTATACAGATAAAAATTTAACTTAGATGCCACACTTCATCAGAGACCATATTCTTTGAATGTAAACATTGTTCAAATGTTCTGAAAATTTCATTGACTCTTTAAAGTTGTGAAATCACATGAACTTCATCTTTGTAAACCATTTAAATGTGGTGCAGTTCCATAAGGACTAATGAAAAAGGACCTGCTTTGTGAAACTTCACATTCAAGGCAGATTACATTCATTTACTTATTTTAGTTTAATGTACAAGGAAGTCATATGGATACATAAAACAAATAATAAAAATTATAAACATGATGCATTGTTTAAAGTGGAGCTTTCTGGTGTTGTAAAAGTGTTGTTAGACAAGTACTTACTCGGGGAAACTTCCCAATGGGAGTATCTGAAAGATGACTAGAGTGACTAGACAAAGGGCATGGTGAATTGGTTTTAATTTATCCACATAACTAAATGTTAGTATGTTGTAAGACACTGCTGTCTCAGCACCCATTTTGAATGAGGAAACTAGACCTTATAAAGGTTAAAGAATTTTCCTACGATTCTTAGTTTGTGAGAAAAACTGAATGAAGGTTTAGGTTTTATTGTTAGTGTCATTTCTGTTAGGCCAAATTTAAGACATTAGAACAAAACTGCAGATATCTTTTTATTCATTAATTTATTTACTTATATTTATTAAACATCTATAGTGTCAAAGACCCTCCCTGTGCTACTTGATGTGGAAATTTCAAAGGTGAATGATAGAAAGGTTGTGAGGACATCAGCAAGGAGTTCTGTTCAGGTGGCACTAAAACATGAAGCATAGCAGGCTAGGGATTGGAATATGGATCAATCACTCACAAGTCTGCTCCAGGCCCACCATTTTTTTCTTGCTATAAAGGGTTAGGTGTTAGCCTTTGTGCTCAGGGTTGAGACTAAGCACCAAGGTAGACATTTTTCTTGTTCCCATGGGTTTTGTGGTGAGTCAAAGAAGACATGCTAAGAAAGTAATTAAATCACTTATAATGAAAATTAGTTAAAATAAATCCAGTATTCTTATCAATGACCATGACTCATTAAGGAAATAGAAACTTCTATTAGTCCATATTAAACTTGACTTTGTGTGGTTCCTGATGGTCACCAGGAATAATCCCTATTAATACTGAGGTTTATGGTTTTTGCAGTGTGTGAGGGTTGAAGAGAGAGGCAGCATTCGTAGGCAGGATTCACAGCTTTGGAGTTTGCTACTTTATAACATGGACAATATTGGCTGAATTTCTGTGATACTTTTTGGTTGGGTCTTCTATAAACAAGCAGATGGGCAGCACCCTTAGTGTTTTCAACTCTAAGATGGAGAAACATATGAATCTCTTAAGATAATAGTGAGTTTTAATGAAATGAGTAGCTATAACTTAGCACACTCCCAAGGAAATGATTAGTTTCCTGACTGGCATGCATTTTTGACACCATTTTCAGCTAGGCAGAAAAAAAATCTTACCTTCTTGTATTGCATCTCTCAAACTTTAGCAAACAAATATAGACATTAATTACATTCTCATGGTACATGCTTGTCATTCCGGCATTGGGAAACTGCCACAGAAAGATCTCAGTTCTGTAGACTGCATACTGAGTTTGAGGTCAGCTTGTGCAACCT
The DNA here is from genome assembly GCF_003668045.3 of Cricetulus griseus. Lineage (NCBI taxonomy): Eukaryota > Metazoa > Chordata > Mammalia > Rodentia > Cricetidae > Cricetulus > Cricetulus griseus. The sequence continues at coordinate 240,103,699 of NC_048596.1, read as the reverse complement.
AGCAAGACTTTGTCTCTCAAAAAATGTTTTCTTTTTACATTCAGAGAAAGATGCATGTTGTTTTATTCCTTTTCTCAAATACATTTTTTGTACTTAAATTGAAAATGTTGCAGTGTGCCAAACTTTTCTAATCCCCTTTCTTAAAAGTGCATGTTTACTTAGCTTTTAAGGAGATACATAGACATTTCTTTTGAAAACAATAATTATTACTTTATATAACATTGAGAAAACTTTTTTTGCCAATCTTCTTGTGACAGGTTACAGTTGTTATGTGCATGCATCCGCAGATGCTCAAGCATGTTTTATTGAATATAAATAAAATGGGTTAAAATAATACTTGGGAAATTCAGTCAATCCATTTTCACATGAAAAATAGAAATAAAGAAATATTGGGTGCTTTTTGGGGGACAGAAAAATGGGTTGGTTCCATTTTCATTGTACTGGGATACAGATGCAATCTGGAAAGCTATCTTCAGAACCATTTCAGTAGAACACGCTATTGCATTTTTGGGAGTGCAAATAAGGTTGGGTAGAGTGATCACCAGTTCAAAATCCCCAGTACTATACTTCTGAACTAAGAGCTATGGGCATGTCAGTCTTCTCAATTAGCTCCAGTGTGTAAGAAATGTCTGATGCATGAACTGGCTTTTTGAAGCCCATTCCCTTTTGAGGGTGGTCCTAGGTCCTACTCAAATGATTTAACAGACTCTGATGATCCCCTATGGAAGGCCTCACCCTCTCTGAGGAGTGGATGGGGGCTGGGAAGACAGTGGGGAGAGTGGGCTGATGGGAGGGAGAGGGAACTGGTGTTGGTATGTAAAATAAGATTGTTTTAAAAAAATGTCTGATGTAATACTTGTTTTAAACCACCGTAAAACCAACTCTGATCCTTTGTACCCTGTATTGCAACTTTCAGGAGCATTTAATCTCAATAATAACAGGGATTCCTCCTGTAGTACCAAGATCCTGTGATTGGTGCCCAGAGCCAAATATTTACAGGAGACACTGGTCACTAAGTCCAAATTAGTGCCTTTTTTGATGTCAATTGTGCAGCTATTTTGAGTGGGAAATTCTTGTGGTAAAATTGTAGGATGTTTTTATCATCTCAGACAAAACAAGCAAACAAATAAAGGGACAAAATAAATACATAGATTAAAATCTTTTGCTCTAGTTCCTTAGTTGAACTGAGTAACACAGCTGCTTGAATTCTCCTAAGGAATCCTTTGGGATTTGAGAATCTGGTGGTGGTGAGGCTACTGTGTCACCCAGGATGGGAATAGCCAAGACATAGTGGGTTTCTGTGCCTTAACTGGAGTCTTGTGTGGCCATTTGGCTTAAACTTCCCACAGAGACTCATTCTTTCTTGGAGGTCTGCAGAAGGGGCAATGTGTGGTCTCTTTACTTTGTAGGTAGCAGCCAGCCTTTCCTTAAGCTTATCTTCCCTTTGCTGCTTATGCCATGCCTTTCTCACCTTTGTCCTCCACTGTTACACCAAATCCAGTGGTTTGTTTTAACTCTGTAACACTGGGGTTTTGGGAAAGCATAGTAAAGAAAGGACATTCCCTTTGAGCCACTTCTGCATTAGTTCTGGAACCAGGAGCACACTTTGGTTACAGAATGCAGACGGTTTGATTGTTTTCAGAAGGAGGAATGTGCCATAAGAAGGTAGAATAGGAAATGTCAATAGCTAATTATTGGGTCAGTTTTCTGAGTTATTAAACAGCATTGAGACCAAAAAGCTAACTCATACTTAAAATAAATTACCATACCACTCAAACATAGATACTGTATTAAGTTTATTAACAAGTGACTGATTCTGCTATATTTCTGTTTACAATGAGAAAACTTGAACTTTATAATTTGGCAAACAAGACACATAGAGACCAAGTCAGGGAATAATTTAGAGGGGTGTATGGGCTATATTGACTGCCAACATTTTGCTTGACTGAATAACAGAACCCCAAAAATTACATGAGCGACTGTGTCTCTGTATTCTCTTGTGAATGTTCTTTTCTAATTTGAGAAGTTAGCTTATTGCATACCATGTAGTCTTAAGACATTGGGGTTTATTTTTCTTGTTGACTGTCCTTTGGTTAAGGCCAATTATTATTTATCTGGTAAAGTTGTTCTGTTAAAAAAATCAGAACTGTGGCTTAAAGAAAACTCCTGTTAAGAGAGTATGATCATAGTACACACAAGTCAGGATTGTTAAAGGATTAGAAAGGATAATGTTTATGGAGTGCCTGACCCTCACGATACCAAGAAAAGACAATGTTAACATGCTGAGACACTACTAAGTTCTTAACACATTTGTGCTTTATAATTTGATGTTTTCTTATACCTTCCTGAAACAGACATTTTAATCTCAATTTTACAGATAAGAAATATGAGGCAATGAAACTTACTTTCCCAAGGGAACACTTTCTATAAAGGGCATATAGGAACTAACTGAAAGCTAAGAGGGAAATCACCTCTGCAAATATGGACAGAAAGAATTTCAGACTTATGGCATGGTTAGATCTTACTGTGCAGAGTTTTGTCCTGTATATGTGTACTTATACTATTTTCAATTGATAACAGAAAAAATTAGTAAAAATGTAATTGAAAGTATCACAATGTTAAGACTCAAAAGATAAATCTTTGTTTAAGTCTATTGAGTACAAAACTCACACCTGGGTTATGTTTATCTGTAGACAGAGTTTCTGTTTCATCTAGTCCTGTCGCCCTTCAGTCCCAAATAAACACACTGAGACTTATATTAATTATAAACTGTTTGGCCAATGGCTCAGGCTTTTTATTAATGATCTCTCTCTTAATTATTAACCAATTTCTATTAAACTATGTATTTCCATGAGGCAGTGGCTTACCCGTAATGCTTTGGCATACCTGTAATGCTGGTTGGTGCATGTTCTCCCTGGTGGTCCCCGTGTTCCTCTTCCTAGAATTCTTCTATTGCGGTAGCCCCACCTATACTTCCTGCCTGGCTACTGGCCAATCAGCATTTATTCATCAATCAATAAGAGAAACAGATATTCACAGCATACAGAAAGACCTCCCCCATCATTTACCTTTTTCTCCTTTTGTACCCTGCTGAGAAATATGCTGTAGTTACAGACATTTGATGAATCAGGCTTAATGGACATGCTCTTGATGATGTACATTTTACTTCACTTAGGATAATGAGTGAGATTATAATACAATGAGGGAATTCTGGCTTTGGAATTGAACTCCAATTTAATATAAGTCATTTGAAGCAATATAATTCAAAACATTAAACATTTTAAAATTAGACTATGTAACTCCATGTTCTATATTTTCACATCATTATGCTCAGAAATCAAACCAGGGCCAACTATTATATGTAAAGGCTTCTGATTTTTTCTTCCAGGAAAAAGTCATCCACAGTTCATAGTAGTTGTGTTTCTAATCAGTTAGAAACCTTAAAAAGCACATGCCTTGGAGCTGAACATAGGGGTTCAAACCTCTATTCCTGGCTCTCAGGAGGTTAAGATAGGCAAGCCTGGGCTCCATAGTGAGTTTCAGGATGGCCTAAGTCAATAGCAAAACTCTGTCTGAAGAAAACATTATATGGCCCTCTAAACACTATCAAGCCTAGCTGGAGTCTTGCAGCTTTTGCACCAACCCAGTCATGTAAGTGCCCCAGATCTCTTCCTGCCTGTGTTATCCTCACACTCCCAGGACTAGTTCTGGTCTCTCAGCTTACACATTGTCCTAGCCTGGTGAGTGACTAATACTTCTGCCTGACTGCTTACTCTCCAATCTCCTGGGTCTAGCAAGGGTTGTGAAGCTTGAACATCAATCAGCTCATCCCCGTGAGTAACCCAGATTCCCTACTACCCACACTCACAGGTCTAGATAGTGTCTTGAAGGTTGTATACCAGCCTCGAAGTCACCCCAGATCCCTGCTTTCCCTCATCTTTGCCATACTTCTAGGTCTAGTTTGGGCCATGAAGCCTGGGAACCAGCTGAAGCAGACCCAGGCAGGAGGAACATCTGTACACTTTCTTAGACACCACTCTTTGGGAATCACTGTTATTGCTCTCCAGTCAAAACCCAACATCATCATGATAAATGTCCTGGAGAGATTAGGGACATAAGGGACATACTTAAACATAATAAATGTAGTTTACAGCAAGTGACAACCAACATCAAATTAAATGGAGAGAAACTCAAAACAATTCCACTAAAATGAGGAATAAGACAAGGCTATCCACTCTCTCCATATCTATTGATATAGCAATTGTAGTTCTAGCAGGAGAAATAAGACAACTGAAGGATAAAGTTAGAAAGGATGAAGTCATAGTATCTTTATTTGCAGGTGGTATGATAGTATACATAAGTGACCCTAAACATATCTCCAGGGAAATCCTACAGCTGATAAACACTTTCAGCAAAGTAGTTGGATAAAAGATTAACTAAAAAAAATCAGTGGTCTTCCTACATACAAATGACAAATGGACTAAGAAAGAAATCAGGGAAACAACACCTTTCACAATAGCCTCAAATAATGTAAACTATCTTGGGGCAACTCTACCCAAGCAAATTAAAGACTTTTTTATACATTACATTTTTATTTTAATTAGAAAGAAAATTATTTTACATGTCAATCCCAGGTCCCTCTTCCTCCCTTCCTCCTCTGCCCCCCCAACTAAAACCCTACCTATCCCATACCCCAGGAAGAATGAGGTTTTCCAAGGGGGTCTTAAAAGTCTGTCTTAATCTTTGGGATAGGGCATAGGCCAACCCCCTTGTGTCTAGGCTCAGGAAGTATCCCTCCATGTGGGAAGGACTTCCAAAGTTCATTCCTATGCTAGGGATAAGTACTGATCCACTACAAGAAGTCCCATAAATTTGCAAGGTCTCCTCACTGACACTCACATTCAGGGGGGTCTGGATCAGTCCCATGCTGGTTTCCCAGCTATCAGTCTGGGAACCAAGAGCTCTCCCCTGTTCAGGTCAGCTGTTTCTATGGGTTTCACCAGCCTGGTATGGAATCCTCTGCTCATCAGTCCTCCTTCTCTGCAACTGGATTCCAGTTCAGTTCAAGGTTTAGCTGTGGGTGTCTGCTACTACTTCCACCAGCTGTTGGATGAAGGCTATATGATGCCATATGAATTAGTCATCAATCTCATTATCAGAAGAGGGCACTTAAGGTAGCCTCTCCTCTGTTGCTTAGATTATTAGTTGGTGTCATCTTTGTAGCTCTGCAGACATTTCCCTAGTGCCTGATTTCTCTTTAAACCTATAATGTCTCCCTCTATTATAGTATCTCTTATTTTGCTCTCTTCTGTCCTTCCTCCAGCTCAACCTCCCTGCCCCATCATGTCTTCCTCACCCCTCATCTTCTCTCCTCATTCTCCTAGTTGCCTCTCCCTCCCTCTCATGCTCCCAATTTGCTCAGGAGATCTTATTTCTTTCCACTTCTCCAGGGGACCATGTATGTCTCTCCTAGGCTCCTCCTTGTTTGCTAGCTTGTCTGGAAGTGTGGATTGTAAGCTGGTAATCCTTTACTCTATGTCTAAAATCCACATATGAATGAGTACATACCATGTTTGTCTTTTTGTGACTGGGTTACCTCAATCAGAATGGTTTCTTCTAGTTCCATCCATTTGCTTGCAAATTTCAAGATTCCTTTTTCCCTCCCACTGAGTAGTACTCTATTGTGTAAATGTACAACATTTTCTCTATCCATTCTTCAGTTGAGGGGCATCTAGGTTGTTTCCAGGTTCTGGCTATTACAAATAGTGCTGCTATGAACATCGTTGAATAGATGCCCTTGTTGTATGAATGTGCTTCTTTTGGGTATATGCCTAAGAGTGGAATTGCTGGATCTTGTGGTAGACTGATTCCCATTTTCTTGAAGAGTCGCCATACTGATTTCTAAAGTGGCTGTATGAGTTAGCACTCCCACCAGCAATGGAGGAGTGTTCCCCTTTCTCCACATCCTCTCCAGCATAAGCTGTCATTGGTGTTTTTGATTTTAGACATTCTGACAGGTGTAAGATGGTATCTCAGAGTTGTTTTGTTTTGCATTTCCCTGGTGGCTAAGGATGTTGAACACTTTCTTATGTGTCATTCAGCCATTTTAGATTCCTCTATTGAGAATTGTCTAGTTAGTTCTGTACCCCATTTTTTAATTGGATTGTTCGGTGTTTTCGAGAATAGCTTCTTGAGTTCTTTGTATATTTTGGAGATCAGCCCTCTGTCAGATGTGGGGTTGGTGAAGATCTTTTCCTAGTCTATGGGCTGCCATTTTGTCTTGTTGACTGTGTCCTTTGCCTTACAGAATCTTCTCAGCTTCAGGAGGTCCCATTAATTGTTTATCTCAGTGTTTGTGCTACTGGTGTAATGTTCAAGAAGCAATTTCCTGTGCCAATTAATGTAACCTTATTTTCCACTTTCTCTTCTAAAAGGTTCAGTGTGGCTGGATTTATGTTGAGGTCTTTGATCCGTTTGGACTTAAGGTTTGTGCATGGCGATAGACATGGATATATCTGCAGTCTTCTACATTCCAGCATCAAGTTATGCCAGCGCCATTTGTTGAAGATGCTTTCTTTATTCCATTGTATAGCTTTGGCTTCTTTGTCAAATTTAGGTTTTCATAGGTGTGCAGGTCAATATCACGATTTTCAACTTGATTCCATTGGTTTACCTGTATACTTTTGTACCAATACCAAGCTGTTTTCAGGACTATAGCTCTATAATAGAGCTTGAAATCAGGGAGAGTGATGACTCCAGAAGTTCTTTTATTGTACAGGGTTGTTTTGGCTATCCTGGCTCTTTTGTTTTTCCACATAATGTTGAGTATTATTCTGTGAAGTTCTGTGAAGAATTGTTCTGGGTTTTTGATGGGCATGGCATTGAACCTAGATTGCTTTTGGCAAAATTGCCATTTTTCAATGTTGATCCTACCTATCCAAGAACATGGGAGATCCTTCCATTTTCTAGTATCTTCTTTAATTTCTTTGTTTAAAGACTCAAAACACTTATGATACAGGTCTTTCACTTTTTTGGTTAGCATTACCCCAAGGTATTTTATGTTGTTTGTGTCAGTTATAAAGGGTGATGTTTCTATGATTTCTTTCTCAGCACATTTATCATCCATATATAGTAGGGCTATTGTTTTTTTTTTTTGAGTTAATCTTATATCCTGCCACCTTGCTGAAGGTGTTTATCACCTATAGGTTTTCCCTGGTAGAGATTTTGGTTGACTTATGCAGACTATCGTTATCATCTGCAAACAGTGAAAACTTGACTTTTTCCTTTCCAATTTGTATCCCCTTGATCTCCTTTTGTTTTTTATTGTTCTACCTAGAACTTCAAGGACAATATTGAAGAGATATGGAGAGAGTGGACAGCCTGCCCTGTCTTGTTCCAGATTTTAGATGAATAGCTTTAAGTTACTCTCCATTTAGTTTGATGTTGGCTGTTGGCTTACTGTATATTGTTTTTATTATGTTCAGGTTTGTTCCTGTTATTCTTGATCTTCCAGTACCTTTATCATGAAGGGGTATTGGATTTTGTCAAAGGCTTTTTCAGCATCTCATGAGATGATCATGTGGTTTTTCTTCTTCAGTTGGTTTATATGGTGGATTGCATTCATAGATTTTTGAATGTTGTACCAACCCTGCATCCCGGGGATGAAGCCTACTTGATCATGGTGGATGATTTTTCTGATATGTTCTTGGATTGGGTTTGCCAGTATTTTATTGAGTAATTTTTGCATTAATGTTCATGAGCGATATTGGTCTGTATTTCTCTTTCTTAGTTGTGTCTTTGTGTGGCTTGGGTACAAAGGTAATTTTAGCCTCGTAAAAAGAGTTTGGCAACGAATCTTCTGCTTCTATTGTATGGAATAATTTGAGGAGTATTGGTATTAGCTCTTGTTTGAATTTCTGGTAGAATTCTACATTGAAGCTATCTGGCCCTGGGCTGTTTTTTGGTTGGGAGACTTTTGATGACTGCTTCTATTTCCTTAGAGGTTATAGGTCTGTTTAAGTTGCTTATCTGTTCTTGATTCAATTTTGGTAAGTGATATCTGTCCAGAAAATTGTCCATTTCCTTTAAATTTTCCAATTTTGTGGAGTATAAGTTTTCAAAGTATGACATGAAGATTCTCTGGATTTCCTCAGTGTCTGCTGTTATGTCCCCCTTTTCGTTTCTGATATTGTTAATTTGCATGTTCTCTCTCTGCCTTTTGGTTAGTTTGGATAAAGCTTTGTCTATCTTGTTGATTTTCTCAAAGAACCAACTCTTTGTTTCACTAATTCTTTGTAATGTTTTCTTTGTTTCGCCTTTAGTGATTTCTGCGCTCAGTTTGATTATTTCCTAGCATCTACTCCTCCAGGGTGAATTTGCTTCCATTTGTTCTAGAGCTTTCAGCTGTGATGTCAACTCACTGGTGTGAGTATTCTCTAGTTTCTTCATGTGAGCCCTTAGAGCTATGAACTTTGTTCTTAGTACTGCTTTCAAAGTGTTCCAGAAGTTTGTGTATGTTATGTCTTCATTCTCATTGAATTCTAGGAAGTCTTTAATTTCTTTCTTCATTTCTTCCTCGACCCAGGAATGGTGCAATTGTGTGTTGTTCAATTTCCATGAGTTGGTAGGTTTTCTGCAATTTGTGTTGTTTTTGAATTCTAACGTTAAAGCATAGTGGTCTGATAAGACACAGGGGGTTATTCCAATGTTTTTGTACCTGTTGAAGTTTGTTATGTTGCCGAGTATGTGGTCAATTTTTGAGAAGGTTTCATGTGATGCTGAAAAGATGCTATATTCTTTTGTGTTTGGATGGAAAGGTCTATAGATATCTGTTAATCCCAATTGGGTTATAACTTCTATTAGTTCCTTTTTCTCTTTGTAGTTTCTCTCTGGTGGTCCTGTCCAGTTGTGAGAGTGGGGTGTTGAAATCTCCCACTATAACTGTGTGAGGTCTTCTTTGTGATTTGAATTTTAATAATGTTTCTTTTATGAATGTTGGTGCCTTTGTATTTGGGGCATAGATATTTACAATTGAGACTTCTTCGTGATGGATTTTTCCTGTGATGAATATGAAATGACATTCTTCATCTCTTTTGATTGTTTTTAGTTTGAAGTCTAACTTGTTAGATACTAGGATAGCTACCCCAGCTTGTTTCTTGGTTCCATTTGATTGGAATATCTTATCCCAACCCTTTACTCTGAGTTAATGTCTGTCTTTGAATGTGAGGTGTGTTTCTTGTATGCAGCAGAAGGATGATTCTGTCTTCATATCCACTCTGTTAGCCTGTATCTTTTTATAGGCAAGTTATGATCATTGACATTGAGCGATATTAATGACTATTGATTGTTGATTCTTATTTGTTTTGGATTTATTGGTGGTGGTGTTATTATGTGAGGATTACCCCCCTTTTGGTGTTTGGTAATGAGGGATTATCTATTGCCTATGTCTTTGTGAGTGTAGTTAATTTCCTTAGGTTGGAGTTTTCCTTCTAGTACTTTCTGGAGAGCTGGATTAGTGGTTACATATTGTTTAAACCTGGTTTTGTCATGAAATATTTTGTTTTCTCCATTTATGGTGACTGAAACCTTTGCTGGGTATAGTAGTCTGTGCTGGAATCCGTGTTCTCTTAGAGTTGGTAGAATATCTATCCAGGTCCTTCTGGATTTCAGAGTTTCAATGGAAAAGTCCGGTGTAATTCTGATAGGTTTGGCCTTATATGTTACTTGGCCTTTTTCCTTTGCTGCTCTTAATATTCTTTCTTCCTTCTGTAAGTTTGCTGTTTTAAGTATTATGTGATGAGGGAACTTTCTTTTGTGGTCCACTCTATTTGGTTTTCTGTAGGCTTCTTGTATTTCATTGGCATGTCTTTCTTTAGGTTGGGAAAGTTTTCTTCTCTGATTTTGTTGAATATATTTTTCTGCACTTTTAAGTTGGGTTTCTTCACCTTCTTCTATACCTATTATCCTTAGGTTTGGTCTTTTCACAGTGTCCCATATTTTTTTGATATTTTGTGTTAAGGATTTGTTGGACTTAAGATTTTCTTTGCTTGATGAATTTATTTCCTCTAGTTTATATTCTGTGTCTGAGATTCTGTTTTCCATTTCTTGTATTTTATTTGTTATGCTTGCATCTGTGGTTCCTGATTGTTTACTCAGCTTTTCAACTTCCAGAATTCCCTCAGTTTGTGTTGTCTTTATTGTGTTGTCTTTAAAGCCTATTTCAGTTTTCAGGTCCTGAACTCTTTCCTTCAGCTGTTTAATTGTATTTCCTTGGCTTTCCTTGATTTCTTGCATCTTTTGGTTTGTATTTTCTTCCATTTCTCTTTCTCATTTTCTCTCTTAGGGTCTCTATCATCTGCATGAAGTTTTTTGTTGTTGTTGTTGTTGTTGTTGCTCTCTTCTGCTTCATCTGTGTTGGGATGTTCATATCTTACTGGTATAGAGTCCCTAGACTCTCGTGTTGTCATATTGGTTTTCTTGTTGTTGGATGTGTTGTTATATTGTCATCTTCCCATCTCTTCTTCCAGTGGGTACAGGCGGTGTATCTTCCTTTCTTGGTGTGTATGGGTCCAAGGTTCTCTTCTGGTGGGTGCAATTGGCTCTGATACTCTGATGGGTTTCAAGGTGAGTGCAGGTAGGTCTGAGGCACTGGCTCTCCAGGTGGGTGAGAGGGGGACTAGTGCAGAAGTAGACATGTCAGCAGACTCTGGGTTGGTTGGTCTTCAAGGGTGGGTCGACCTGCCTGCAGACCCCAACATGTGAGTTCCCAGATTGGGCGGGCAGAAGTTGGACCCAAGGCTGGGACCGAAGCTGCTCTCCTCTGCACTCTGCTGCATATGGGGGGTGGGAATAGCCCAGGTATCTCAGCAGAGTCAGGGTTTCTTGGTTCTCAGGGGCCCATTCATTCTCAAGACTTTTTTTTTTGATAAAAACTTCAAGTCTTTGAAGAAACAATTGAAAAAGATATCAAAAGATAGGAAGATATGCTCATGGATTGGTAGGATTAACATATTAAAATGGCCATCCTACTAAAAGCAGTTTACAGATTCAATGCAATGCTGTCAAAATTCCAACACAATTCTTCATAAACCTTAAAAAGCCAATTCTCAGCTTTGTATGGAAACACACACACAAAACCCCAGGATACCTAAAATAATCCTGAACAATAAAAAAAGTGCTGGAGGTATCACTATTCCTGATTTCAAGTTATATTACAGAGTTATAGTAATAAAAATTACATGCTGTTGCATAAAAACAGACATGTTGATTAATGGAATTGAAGACCGCGATAAAATACACACTCATATAAACATCTCATTTTTAAATAAAGAAGCCTGAAAAATCATACTAGAAAAGAATATCTTCAACAAATGGTGCTGGTCAAATGGAATGTAGATAGAAGAATGTAAATGGATCAGTCTCTCTCTCTCTCTCTCTCTCTCTCTCTCTCTCTCTCTCTCTCACACACACACACACACAAAACGTCTGGGATACATTGGAAAAAGTATGAAACAAATTTTAACTCTAACCACCTACATTTAAATATAAGAAAGAGCATAAAATAAATGATTTAATGATGCAACTCAAAATTTGGAAAACACAAGAATTAACCAAACCCAAATCCAGTAGATGGGAAGAAATAATAAAATCCAGGAAAAAATTAATGAAACAGAAATAATGATAACAATATAAATAACAATGAATCCAAGAGCTGGTTCTTTGAAGAGATGAACAAGTTTGACAAACCCTTGTTCCAGTTAACCAGAAGAAAGAATGAGGAGGCTTGAATTAATAGAAGCATAGATGAACATAAAATCATTACAAAAGACACCAAAGAATTACCACAAGTGAATAAAATAAAAAAAATACCTGTGCTCCATTATGTTAGAAAACCTTCAAAAATGAGCAACTTCAGGACTGGAGATATGGCTCAGAGGTTAAAGAGCATTGACTTATCTTCCAGAGGTCCTGAGTTCAATTCCCAGCAAGCACATGGAGGCTCACATCCACCTATAATGAATCTGATGTTCTCTTCTGACATTCAGGCAAACATGAAGACAGAACACTGTACACATTAATAAATTAATATATCTTTTAAAAAGAGCAAATTAATAGCTTTATCCAAACCACCTAAGTTAAATTGAGAGTAGATCAAGAACTTCAATAAACCAGTAACAAATAGGAAGGTTGAAATACTAGTAAACAACCTTCCAACTAGAAATACCTCATGTCCAGATGGAATCACAACAAAGTTCTATCAAATTTTCAAACCACCTCCAATACTTCTTAAATTATTTAAAACCATAAAAGCAGAAAGATCACACCCAACCACCCTCTATGGAGGCTTTATTGCTCTAATATTCAATCAGGTAAAGATATAACAACAGTAAATAAAACTACAGGTTAAGATCCCTAAAGAATGTAGATACATAAATTTTCAGTAAAATAATTGTAAACCAAATCATGAAATACAGCAAAAAGAACATCCACTACATTCATTTGGCTTCATTCCAGATATGCAGGGATGTTTCAATATATATGTCAGCAAATGTAATATATCATATAAATGGAATTAGAGGCACAAATCACAAGGTCATCTCAGTAGATGCAAAATGGCCTTTGACATTTTTCAACATGTCTTCATGATAAAAGTCCTGAGAGAGTAGTACTAGAAAGAACACAGGTCAATAAAGTAAAGGCTATATATGGCAAGCCCACAGCCAACCTTACCTAGATGAAGAAATATTAGAAGCAATCTCATTAAAATATGGCATAAGGAGAGGCTGTCCACTTTCTCCCATCTCTTTCAATATACAGCTCATAGCCCTACCTAGAGCAATAAGAAAAGGAAATTAAAGAGATGCAGATAGCAAAACTATCCAAATTATTCTCACTTGAAGAAATGATTAGTATGTATAAAGAGCTGAAAATCCCACCATAAAACTTCTCAAAATGAACAGGAAGGGATTGGAGGGAATGGGGGAGAGAGACTGGGAGTGGGGTGGGGGAAAGGCTGTGTCTGGGATGTAAAATAAATAGACACATAAAAAATAAACAACAAATGAAGAACACTTTCAGCAGAGGAACAGGAAACAAAGATCAACTGAAAAATATTGTTACATTTTCTCTAGAGTAGTATCAATTATGCTGGGAAAGGCCATACCCTTATTCATAATTGCCTCAAAAATAATAAAATATCTATCTAGCAATAAACCTACTTAAGGAGCTGAAACACCTGTGTGATAAATTTCTGAATGATTGAACAAGATACTAGAATTAAAGAGCTTTTATGCCCATGAACTGTTAGAATTGATATTGAAAATCTTATTAAAAGCAATTTACATATGAATTTCAATCCCAAAATAATCCTTCTGACATTCATTCTTTTCATTAAGAGAAAAATTATTTTAAAATTTATATGGGAGCACAGATCCCAGATAGTATATACTACACACACACACACACACACACACACACACAAACACACACACTGTATATTGCTTTTTATTATGTTGAGCTATGTTCTCTCTGTATCCAGAGTCTTCAAGACTTTTCTTTTTTTTTATCATGAACGGACATTAGGTTTTCTCAAAGGCACTTTCTGAGTATAATCTGATGATCATTTTTTTTCTGGCCTTGAATCTGTTATGTGGTGTATTTCATTTATTGATTTATGTGAGTTGAACCATCCCTGTACCTCCAGGATAAAGTTGACTTTAATGTGTTTTATAATTTTTTGGTGTATTCTTGAATTTGGTTTGCAAGTATTTTGTTGAGAAGTTTTTCATCTATGGACATCAGAGAGACTGTCTTATTTTTTCTTCATTGTGGTATTTTTTGGTCTGGGTTGAGTATCTTAGTAACACTGGCTTCATGAAATAATTTGACAAGTATTGGTATTAATTTTTCTTTGAGCATATGAATTCTGCACTGGTTTCATCTGGTCCTGGCCTTTTAGGATCAATAAGTCTACTGTGAGATTGTGTTCCTTAGAAATGACAGAGAAGTTATACCCATAATGCCTCAATAATATGGGTGCCTAAATAAGACCTGAAAATGTCAACAGTAGTAGACATGTTAACTAACAGGGGGAATCTCACTGTGCTTCTGAGAGAGGGAGTAGTAGTCTCTTCAAGGAATAAGCCCCCTGATTGGTTCTCCAATACAAAGTCATCAGCCCAGAATCATATTCAGACAAGCACCACTAAATGACTAAATCAGATTCTATTTATATATTTATGCACACACACATAAACACAATAACCAAAGAAAATATCATTTTGACAAAAACTAGTTTGAGAGGGAGTGGAGGAACACCGTAACGGATGGAGGGAGTTGATATGAGGGAGGCTGAAGGGAGGAAATGGAAGGAGAAAGTAATTAAACTACATTTTAATGAAGATAAAAATAGTTTTTAAAAAGCGACAGAATGTACATGTCCCACAGCTTCTGAGAAATCTGCTGTATACTGGAGTAAACATTGTATTTTCCTTTGACTAAAAAATCCTAGGAGATTTTTAGTTACTAATTCTAGCTCATTGGTTGTCATGGGTGTGTTTAAATTATTTACTATGTCTAGTTTAATTTTTCTAGCTCCTGTATATCTAGAAGTTCATCCATTTCTTTTAGATTTTTCAGTTTAGTGTAATACAATTTATTTCTTTTATTGAAAATAGATTTTTCTCATATAATAATGAATATGATTTGCCTTCCTACACTCCTCCCAATTGCTTTCCACATCCCCTACCATCTAGATCCATTTCCTGGATTCTTTCTTTCATTAGAAAGCAAACAGGTTTATAAGGGTTAATAACAAAATAAAATATAAGATAAAACAAAAACAAACACATCAGGATAGGACAAAACAAATGAACAGAAGTAGAAAGAAGCCTCCCATAGGCACTAGAAGCAGATATAGACCTAGAGCCCCACTCATTAGCATATATAGAAATCCCCCAAAAAACCACAAAACCAGAAGCCATATTAAATATACAAAAGACCTCTTTTTTGTAATGCAGATTTTGAAGTATATTATTATGATTTTCTGAATTTTCTTAATATCTGTTGTGATAGCTCCCCTTTAGTCTCTGATTTTATTAATTTGGGTCCTCCCTGTCTTTCTTTTAGTAATTTGGCTAAAGATTTGTCAATACTGTTAATCTTTTCAAAGACCTAACTTTTCATTTTATTGACTCTTTGCAATTTTTTCCATTTCTTTTAAAATTAATTTCAGCTTTGGTTTTGATGATATCTTCCCATATACTCTTTTAGGTGCTGTTTGTTACTGTTTTCCAACACCTTCAGATGTAGCATTAAGTTATGAGATCTCTACAGTTGTTTGATGAAGCCCTTAGTGCTGAAAAGTTCCTCTAAAGACTGTCTTTGCTGTGTTTCTTAGATATTTTTATGTTCTTTTATTTTCAATCAATTCCAGGATCTAAAACAATTTTCTTGTTTTCTTTCTTGACACAATTTTCATTCCCTAGTGGGTTGTTCACTTCCATCTATGAGTTTATATGCTTTCTGTGAATTTCATTGTTGTTGTCACCCAATTTTCTTTTATTGTGGTCAGATAATATGCAGGATGTAATTTTAGTTTTATAAAATTTTATCAGACTTGTTTTGTGTCTCAATATGTGGTCACTTTTAGTGAAAGCTCCATGGGCTGCTGAGAAAAGGTATTCTTTAGCATTTATATGGAATGTTTGTTATCCATTTGATTTATGGGATCATTTATCTCTAAAGTTTCCTTATTTAGTTTTTGCCTGCATGATCTGTCCATTAATGAACATGGAGTATTAAGGTCATCCACTATCACTTTGTTGGAGTCAATTTGTAATTTTAGATCTAGAAGTGATTTTTAAATGAAATTTGGTACTCCTATGTTTGGTGCATAAATGTTTATAATTGCAATATTATTGATGGATTTTTCCTCTAGTGAATATGAGATGTTATTTTGTACCTCTTCTGAATGGTTTCCATTGGAAGTCCATTTTATCAGACATTAATACAGTTCCACCTGCTTTTTTTCTTAGTTCTGTTTACTTATAATGCCCATTCTTTTATAGTAAGGTAGCAACTATCCTGATAGTGAGGTATTACTTGGAGATAACAAAATGCTAAATCCTGTTTTCAAATCCAGTGAGTTACTCTGCATCTTTTTAATGGAGATCGAGGCCATTCCTATCAGTGGTTACTATTGGGAGTTAAGAATAGTGTAATAATTTACAGAATTCTGTGATTATTCAATTCTTTTTTCCTTTTTAAATAATTAAAATTAGAAACAAGCTTGTTTTACATGTCAATCCAAGGTCCCTCTCCCTCCCAACCTTCTCTGCCCCACACCAACCCCCTATCCCATCCCCTTTCTGCTCCCCAGTGAGGGTGAAGCCTTCCATGGGGTTCTTCAAAGTCTGCCATTTCATTTGGAGCAGGGCCTAGGCTCTCCCCTGTGTGTCTAGGATGAGAGGGTATCCCTCTATGTGGAATGGGCTCTTAAAGTTCATTTGTATACTAGGTATAAATACTGTTAGACTGCCAGAGGCCCCATAAATTGCCTGGGCCTCCTAACTGACATACTTGCTCAAGGGGTCTGGAATAGTCCTATGCTGGCTTCCCAGCTATCAATCTGGGGTCCATGAGCTCCCCCATCATTCAGGTCAGCTGTTTCTGTGGGTTTCTCCAGTCTGGTCTTGACCCCTTTGCTCATCAGTCTTCCCTCTCTGCAACTGCATTAATGATCTTTTTAGTACAGGCATACCATAAATCCTATAGACAGAGGCAAACTGTTCAATAGCCTCTACAAGAATTGTTGTGCATCCATAGAGAATTAATGCAACAACCATGCAAGAAAAAATTTTATTGTTGTTTTGTGAGAGGAAACCATCACAGAATATTAAATACCTGAAAAGGAAAGTGTACCTTCAAGGTGATACTGTTATTAAAAGAAACATGTTTTGCATCATGAAAACAATATATAACAAACTTTAAAAAACTATACTTTCTTTTAAGATTCATTCAGGCATTTCAGGCATAAGAGACACTAAAAATGCTGTATTATAATGCTAACGTGTGAGGATCAGTTAAGTTTTTCTTGAGACTTAGTGCTTTAATCTATAAAATGAAGATGATGGTTTTGGAACTTTTTGTTTTTACAGAATTTTCTACATGCTGAAAATACATGAATTTGATTTGAAAAGTACTAATCTTTAGAGGTAAATTAACCCATTATTGTTCACAAATACTACACTGAGACAGTGCTTATGGGCTCACAGTCAACCCTTAGGACTGTCTAAAATGGTTGCATTGAAGAATTGTTCTGTAAGGAAGAAATGTTTTTCCTGTAGCTTCAGTTATTGCACTTCAGTGGATTTACTTTCCATTTAATTCTGGTAACAGTAAGATTAATAATAGTATTTCAGCGAGACTAAAATGTGAATTCTCCTGGGACTGGAGGAAAACCACATGCATACAAATGTGTTTAACATTGATCTCCCACATTATTTATTTTGGCTAATTCCATAAACCCATGTATAGATGTGGATTCAAGCACCTGTTCAAGAGAGTATTAAGTAGTGACTTAGTTTGCTTTTAATCATTTTTATTACTTTATTCTACCACTTTAACAAATATAAACCTCACTTCTTTCTTCTTTTTATTGGACAAAGAAAAAATGGATTATTGGCTTGAGTATTTGTCTTTATTTAGCCAGAAAGAAATGAACTCCTGACTTCTACATTTCCTTTTAACAAATTTGATGTCATAGAAATTTAAAACTTCAAATGCTAAACTAATGTTAAAATTATATGGTTGACAGATATCACCACCAAAGCACTGATGTGATGCCATTTTACAATGGAGTGCTTATAAAAGATTACTGAAATTCAGGTAGAGGTCCTTTCCAGCTGTAGCTCCCACTAGACTCCTGTGATATGTACACCATGCATCAGCTAAGGATCATATGCTTTTCCCTGAGAGACTTTTTTCTGTGGGTGGGAACTTAACTTCTAATAGTCTTTATATTTAGAAAATCCTCTAGCCACAATTTACAGGGAAAATCACATCCATCCCTAAAAGTTTGGCTCAGACGTTTCCTCATTCACATATTCTTCCTGATCTTGCCAAATGGATGTGATATTTATCTCCTTTGAGTCCCCAAAGCACTGTGTATATACCTCTCTAATGGCACTTAGCTCATTTTGCCTTATGTTTTTGTTATTTGTGACCTTGACATCTTTCCTCTTAGACAGCTGCAGAGCAGTGAACTGGGTCTTCTTTATTCTTGAAACTGTTGAAAGTGAATTCTCTTATTTCCTCCAGAAGATTTTTCTCAGAGAGACTAAAAGCAGACTTGTCAGTAAAGGTCTATATTTTAGCTTTTAGATAATAAAAATCAAGGGGAATTATACTTAGTAAGTAAATTTTATATCTAAGTAGAAATATATGATTACAGATGAATGTATAGACTATAATGAGGAGGAGAAAGAAAGAGTTCTTGTGATCTTGGGGATGGGATGATCTGCATGCTAAGTTGGAAAGTGTAGCTCTACTCTTGATGGCCCATTCCACATTCATTGTATCCACTCTGAGTTCTCGTGTAGATATGATAGACAGTGTCTGTACTCATGGACAGCTTCCCACCTCACACAGCTTTGTCCTGTAGTTTCTGACTGAGGGTTTACTTCATATCCCAGGTTCTTGTTCCACAAAGGTGTGTTCAGAAATGTATATTTCATGTCTTAATGAGTAACCAATGGGGTATGGAAATCAGTTACTAAATATTCTGCCTTATCTGGACATTTCTGAGGTTTGTTATAGATGACCTTTCAGAAAGTCATTGGTAAAGTTGAACAAGAGTTGGGTGAGAGCAGTTAAATGATGTTCAACACATTCTTTAGTGGGTTTTCTTTCTCCTTTCCTTAAAAAAAATCTATCTCCAGATTGTATTTCCAGATGACTTAATGAATGGGATGTTCTTTTGTGTCTAGTCATCTTCAGCCTTATAAGGTTTCATTTAAATGATGCTATAATGAGAACTGCTACAGATAAAAGAATAATAACAGAGAAGAAAAAATGTTTGGCTTAATTAGCTTCATTTTAGAGAAGGAAGTTTGGAAGTCCTTGAGAGATCTGTACAATGAATGAAGAATAAAATGATAAAGGGATGCCCTTGGGGAGCAGATGAATGGAATGGCATTATATCTCCTGTTTGAAAACTTGAAGTATACTAATGCTCACATTTCAGATGTCTTTGATCAGATTATATAAATAAAGCAAATATGATATATACTTATATTGTATAAATAATTTACTTTCAACCACTAGCATGTCATTACAGCAAGGTCAGTGCATCTAGAAGTTAGAATAATTGGAAGAATAATTGGAAAGCTTATAAAGAACTGACTGGGCTTGATTCATTAATCAGGAATTTAAAAATCCATACATTTATTTGTCAAATGTGTAGTAGTTTAGTTTTCATTGTGTTTATTTACATTTTGTTGTCATAACTAAAATAGATGCCAAAAGAGTCAGAAGTCTAATTTTTGAGGAGAGTTAAAGTACAAAAGGTGTAAAGAAAAAGTTAGAAGTTGTAAGTGTTGTGTAAAAAAAACTTCTCTGAATTGGGCTAACCCACTTCTGTCATAAAACTGAAAGGCCCATGGAGGGAGCTGCTCACAAAGCATCTTGACTCAGTTTCATGTAAATGGAACCATCTTCTGGCATGGATCTGAACTGAGGAGGTTTTGTTCTTAGGCTTAGGATGGCGACCAAAAAAAAAAAAAAAAAAAACTTGGAAGGACACTTTAACCACCATAAAAGATAGCACAGTAGAAAAGAGCATTTATACTAACTCAGGAAGCTCCTATTTCAACTTCATTTGTTGCATGTACTTACCTTTAGAGGCCAGAATAATGAAATTATCACATCAATTTATTTTACTTTTCAAACTGTATATAATTAATTCCCTTTTCTTGCCTTATTACATTAGCTGCATATAAAGAATCAGAAAAGGCATTTTTGCTTTATTACTGATATTAGAAAAGAAGGATTTAGTATTTCATCATGGAACATATTGTTTTTTCATAGGGTTCCTCCCCTATTTTGTTGAAGCAGTCCACTCTGTTTCTACTCATCTTGTTTAATTATTTGCAGTAAGTTCTAAGAATTAAGTTCAGAGCCTCGAACATATCAGGCAAGCACTATATCCTCTGAGATACAAGTGTAGCCTTAGGTTGTGTAGCTCAGGCTAGTCCTATGTCCTTCTCTTGAGTCCTAGGATTGCAAATTACACTATCATGCTTGGCACTAAGCTGTCTTTAAATTATGAACTGGTTTGAATAGATTTCTCATTAGCATGTGAAAAGGACCTCAACACACACCTGCACGTATTTTTCAATAACTTTTTGCTGTTGTGATACCTTTCTGTGTTACTTCCTTCATGGCTAATTTCAGTAAAATTCTTAGGGGCCTTAGATATCCATCCCACCTCAACCCAATCTCTCAAGATTGGCTGTGAATCTGTAGCCTAGAGGAGGCATGAGGATATAGGAGGAGAAAGCTTCTTGTAGCTATGTTTGGATAAGTTTGAACTAGATACGACTGACCGAAAAGTACTCACCCAAATGCCGCCTGATTCATCCCTTTGAAATTGCCAAATGTTTTCACTTTATGTCCTTTATCTTAGTTAGGGTTTCAGTTAGTGAGCTAAAACACCAATTTGGGGAAGAAAAGGTTTATTTTGTTCACATTTCCACATATCAAAGGAAGTCAGGGCAGGGATTCAAGGAAGAAACTTTGAGGCAGGAATTGAAGCAGAAGCCATGGAGGAATGTTGCTTACTGGTTTGCTCCTTATGGCTTGTTCAGTTTGCTTTATTGTAGAACCCAGGACAATAAGCCAGGGGTGACACCACCAACAATGAACTTGGCCCTCATACAACAATCAGTAATCCAGACAATAACCCACAGACTAGCTTTTAGTTCAAACTATTAAGATTTCTTCTAATGAAATAGAGTATAATGTTATAAAGAGATAAAGGGGAAACTAGAATAGGAGGATTAAATGAGGAGGGAGATGGGAAAGCAGGGTAATGGAAATGCTACAGGGAGGGACAACTAACACTAAATAAAGGCCTTTTGAAATCCATAGGTTTTTTTTCTACTGTAGAAGCTCTCTAAAATATATACATATGTGAAAGAAATTTAAATGAAGTCGCCATATAATAAGAACATAATGATACATGTGGGGTGTGTGTGTGTGTGTGTGTGTGTGTGTGTGTGTGTGTGTGTGTGTGTGTGTGTAACAATGATTTAAAAAATAAAAGCCATGAACTTGAGAGAGAGTATGGGGTAGGGTAAGGGCTACATTAGAGGGAGGAAAGCAAGGAAAGGGAGAAAATATGTATTTTAATTTGAAAATAGAATAATTAGAAGATACACATTTAAATTTTATTGCAATGATGATGAAAAACTGAATGGTCTGTAACATGGTATTTGACTATAGGGCTAGATGATTAGACAAGGACTCTGGCCCAGGTGCTCTGTAATGCCATCGAGTGGAAATCCTAATACTAGACAAGGAGACAAGGGAGCCAAATAGAATGTGAGAGGCTACTGATTTATTAACTAACTCAGGATACTTCTAGGTTCAAGCAGAGAATGATCAATTAAACTGAAGAGTTCTGGAAAGGTAGAGTTAGGACTAATTATTTTCCGGGCTTGCACTTTCAATTTTGCCGTCTGGGAGTTACCCATTCAATTAATCTAAGGAATGATTAAGCCTTAGGGAAAATAGACTCACAATGACCAAGTTCTGATTTTAGCTGGAAACTAGTTTAATAACTTAAAATAGGAAATCCCTCTTCCTAGAAGGGAAGTTTACATAAGATCAAAAATAACAAGAACTATAAATCAAGACCAGAAAGCAACTTGGTGAGTATATAGAATTTGAACAAAGAGGGAGCCCTAAGGAAAAGCCTATTCCAACTGTTTGGGTAGTCATGACCTGCTAAGGCTTCTTGCTCCTTAACAATAATCCTGATTCTTTTTGTCTAGTGGTCCTTCAAAATGCTTCACATTTCTCATTTTAATGATTTTACCTTCCTCCCTCCCTCCCTCCCTCCTCCCTCCCTCCCTCCCTCCCTCCTTTCCTTTCCTTTCCTTTCCTTTTTCCTTCTTTGTGTCTCTTCTCCCTCAGATATTATAAATTCTTTGACAAAAAAACACATTTAGTGGGCACTTGCAACAGTAATAGCTATTAATTACTTGTGTGTGTGTTGGGTACTGTTCTCAATGCTTTATGGGTTATTTCCTTTACTCTTCCTTTCACTCTATGAAATAGATATATCCTTTTTAAAATATCATGCTGAAGTCACATAGTTAGGGAGGGTGGGTTTAGGCTCTATGCACTTAGACATTTGGGGGTTCTTCTTCTGTCTCCTCTCTTGGGTTGCTGGCAATGTTAGAGATTTTTTTTGGTGTTGTTTCTTTTCATTTTAAAGGCAGGTGAATAGAGAAGTTTGTGGGAGCTTTGTATATGAGTGGTATGAGAAGTTTAGATCCTGCTGCTTCTAAATCCTGTGGCTTGGAAATTAATTGTTTTAATTAATAAGGGAGTGTACCATGGCACTAAAATTGAGATTAAGGTAGAGGAATAGCCCTATAACAATAATATGCTAGTTCAAAGAGTGGAGTGGGCCATGCTCTTTTTTCTCTTGTTTTTAAATCATTTTTTTCAATTCATTTTACATACTAAACACAGTTTCCCCTCCCTTCTCTCCTCCTGATCCCTCCCCCCAGCTCTCCCTATGCCCCAATCCACTTCTCCTCAGTCTCCATTTAGATGGCATTAGGCCTCCCATGGTAAAGCATGGCACATCAAGCTGTGGCAGGACTAAACGCCCCCACCCCCATCAAGGCTGGACAAGGCCTTCAGCCACAAGGAATAGGTTCCAAAGAGCCAGCTCATGCATCAGGAACAGGTCCTGGCCCACTGCTAGGGGCTCACAAAAGATCAAGCTATACAATTGTCACCCAGCTGCAGAGGGCCTAGGTTGATCCCATTCTGGCTCCTTGGCTCTGTCCAGAGTCCATGATCTCCCACGAGCTCAAGTCAGCTGTCTCTATGGGTTCCCCCATCACGATCTTGACCCCTGCTTACTCATATAATCCCTCCACCCTCTCTTCAATTGGACTCCCATGCTCTTTACATGTTGATTTGCATCTACTTTTTTGCTGCTTTTGAAAAAAATTCTGGCTTTTGGCTTGAATGTGTTGTGATAGGAATCCATTCTAATAAGACTACATTAGAGGTTTTATAAATAAAACCCCTCCCTATCTGTCTCTCTTTCTTCCCCCTCCATCTCTGTCCTTCTCCTCCTCTCTTTCTTCCTTTCTCCATTCAGAGGGTTCTCTATCATTGCTTTATCCGTAATGTGTAGGATCCACCTTCTTTGGGGTGGGAGGAAGTTCAGTCTCCAAGCTTAAGTTCTGGACTGTCTAGAGTAAGCATCACCAACTTTTGACTTATGTGTGGTCTTAGTAGTGAGGACTATTGTCTTCTGTGGATTTGGTGAGAAGGGTAGAGGTGTTTACTTGTACTTCCCTTATTTTCTGATTGGTTAGTTGCAGCCCAGCCATGAATGTGAGCACAGGAGCAGCCTGGTATTGACACCTGTGCTGCTTATTACACATGCACCGTGATCTTGCTCCTTGAGTCCTATGTTTACTCTTACACATATTTTTTCCATTTTTTAAAAAATACTTAGGTGTTAAGTGGCTACAAACTACATGATAAACACAATAGTTTTCTTTCTGCTATAATTTTCTACAATTTTAGCAGGTCTTATACACAAATACATGTACTTTTGGTGCTACTCTGGCACAACTATAAAGAGATAAATAAACTTAGCAATAATAAAATCTCTCCTCAATAAAGCATCTCTTGGATTTTTTTCATGAAAAATAAACAAAGACTTCCCATGCCACATGAACCTGAGCACCATATACCTCAAGAGCTTACAATTGATTTATCTTAATGTACTAAACACAGTACTTACATTTTCAGGAATGCCGAGTTCTGCTAGAGGAACTGAAAGATGACAGCATTGTAAAGGAGAAACAATGGTGTTTTCAACTGTCAGTGTGTTGGGGAAAAGGAGAAAAAATGTAACACACATGAAAATTGAAGAGCCATTTTAAAATCCAGGAAGAATGTTTGCATAAGCCAAAGAAGCTACTGTGACCTTCAGACAGGACAAAGTACTTAAATTTTTCAATTTCTGCCTGAAGCAGTCCATTGGCATGCTCTTCTTTGATGTGCTGCCTTCAGATGCTTTTCAACTTCTACTCATTTCTTCATAGGGGAGTGGAACTGCTGACACAGTTAGACGGCAAGCATGTTTCTTATGTTTTCTGTGGCTATTTGGCAAACAGACTGAGTTTCCAACATGCCCTTTTCATCTCTCTGAAGATTGCTTTTGCAAGTCTACTCCTGGGGATTCCTCCTAACTGGCTTGCTGGTTGATAGAAAATACTTGTCCATGATAGAATCATGCATTAGACTCCAGGCCACTTTTTCCTTTGCTTCCGAGGATTTTCTTTCCAGGTTTTAGCATGATAGGACAAGGGAATAAGGACAGGATCTGTTACAGTGACTTCTATCAGGTATGGAAGGCAAACTGCACTGGAAAAGGCCTTTTAGATACATGAGCTCTACCCTGCTCATGTGTGGGAGGGCCTGGTCTCTACCAGGATGTCAGGCAGCTCTACTTTTATGTGAGTTTTCAGTTTCCCTCTACATGTGTTTCCTCACCAGAAAGTTGAAGAATTAGAGATGCTGAGGTTACTGATGAAGTTACTCCTCCATGGTTCTAAGAAGGGAAGCACTCTTGGTCTTATTATGTAAGGTTCTTGACACCTGTAAGGGAGGGGACATGCAGACAATAACTAATCTGCAATCATTCTTTATCTCTCCCATCTGGAAAACATATTCCTTCAAAGTAGTGTTTAGTTGCCGTTGTTCTATAATGTTCTGTCTTTGTACACAGAGTAAAAATATTGATGGATATTTGACAGAGAAGATATTTGCTGAGAAAAATGTTTTTTTTTTTGAGGGGGGCACTAGAGAGTTTTTGGTAGGACCACATGCTCTACTAAGTCTCAATCTTACAAAGCTCCATGGGAAATAAGAGATGAGAGTTTCCCATCAGTGTCCTGAGAGCAGCTGGAGCTAGAATAGATGGACCTTTTAAGCTGAACTGACAAGGCCAGGGCATCAGCTCCTTAAGGCCTAGGTGCATTCACAGTGAGCTGCTCCTCAGGATGACAGACTTAGTATTTCTTTCTGCTTTAAAGTCACAGGATACTTAGGTGTTATAAGAGATGGATTGCATGAATATGGAAATCAGTTTGTCACTTTTTGTAACAAGTATCATCTGTAATAAGTATGTCTTTTCCTATTATCATTAAGTTAACATGTTTCCTGCCTTATAGTTGAATATATAATGTTTTAATTTTTATAAGAAGCACATTTTCCTGCTTAATACATCAATGTTACTTAATATAGGACATACTTTAGAAAATTAACATTTTTAAGAACCAGGAAATGTCCTTTTTAATTTGTGAACTCCTATAATTGTGCTGCCACAGCAGATTTTAATTATGATGCCATTAGGAAGGTAAAGTGGTTTATTTAGGCTAACTAGAGAGCTAACCTGATTAGGGTTTGCTCAATCATGAGCTAATTTATCCTAATCTCTTTTATTCAGAAACTTCTAATTTAGTTATAAAAATATAGCTGGCAGATCAGGATGCCAAAAACCTGCCCTAGGGTGGTTTTGCTATTTAGGAAGTTGTAAAAGAATAAATACTATTTCAAGATATGCTAGCTTTAGATTCTTCTTCGGATTCAATGACAGTTGAAAGAATTCTGAAATTTACAGTGATTATTTGGATTGGGAATAGAAGCACAGTTTCTTCAACTGTTTTGTGCTGAGTTTCAAATGGTGCATATGGAGAAAAATGGCACATTATTTAAAACAAATGTAGAAACAATGTCTACACTGCAAAATTAAAAGTACATTTTTTTAGAAAAAGAAAAAAGAAAAAGAACTAAGATCTTTAGGGACTTTTAAAAAGACTAATAGAAAAAATATGAATGAAAATGAGAAATTAAATGCACACACAAAATGTTTGCAATTTACTTATTGCCATCAGGAAAAAGCTTGCTGTTGAACTCTTGTTGAGTTTAGAGAATTATTTTTCACTACTGAGTAAACATAGAGTTAACATAATTATGTGATGTCTCCAATGCTGACAAAATGGTGTCTAAAGTATAAGAATAATTCCAGATTCTCTTTATTATGATAACACAGACGTTAAAAACATTTGAAAGAATTTTGTATGAAATTAAGTAAACATTCAATTTATCACATATTTTATCATTTAAGTTGATGAAAATAGAAAGTTCTGTATATACTAAAGTAAGATACAGCACTATTTACAGCCCAGTTAAAAGGTGGTCCAGTTTAAGTCTTAAGAAGATAGAAATAGTAAACTTCATAGATTAAGACTATGCCCTCAAGCAAGCAAACAAACAACAAACAAAAACAAAACACATTTTGGGTGCTGGGCTAAGTCTGTCTTGAAGAACAAGCAACACTGGGATACTTGCCTTAAGATCCTTTTCAGTTCAGCTTGGCCATCCTTTCCTGTTTTGTTATTTATTAAGGGACTGTTTAGGAGTATCACATCCCTCCTCCACACCAAATTTATTTCTTATTGCTCATAGAAGAATTCGTGTCATAGACTAGAAAAAGTGTTTTCCTTGTATTTCTTTGTAGATTAAAAGAGGACACTCCGAAATTGGAGCTGTC
Organism: Cricetulus griseus; assembly: GCF_003668045.3. Classification (NCBI taxonomy): domain Eukaryota; kingdom Metazoa; phylum Chordata; class Mammalia; order Rodentia; family Cricetidae; genus Cricetulus; species Cricetulus griseus. The sequence goes on along the minus strand of NC_048596.1, from coordinate 240,076,827 downwards.
CCATTCATTCCTTTGTGATGCCTTCAGTTCTGTTTTTACCTATAGTAATGGTATAGGTACTCAGCAGATTTTTCATGTCATTTGGATCAGCATACCTTTCTGTAAGCATTCATTATGAGGAATGGGCTGGAAAGCAAATATCATTTTCTATAAGATGGTATTCCCACCTTATAGACTTTTCAGACTTGAGAACAACGTTCATTGTAGTTATCTGTAAATATGTAGTTTTATATATCATACATATGTATATTTGTATGTAATCAGTGCTAGGAATTTCTGATTGACAGTGTCTAATATGAATATATGCATATTGTACTTATCATGTCTATTGTAGCTACTTTTGATTTTTACACTGGTGATTTAAATCAGTATAATTTAAATTTTTGTATAATTTCTATAAATATTTCACCCTTTTAACTTATAACAAACTATTCATAATCCCTCAGCAATTTAAACTTATTTAAAGTATACAAACATAGCACCACATGGTTTTGGACCTTATATTTTTGTTTCATTGTTTCTTACTGCGTTTGTTCTACCGTCATCATCATCATCATCATCATCATCATCATTTTGGTTTATACCCACTTGAGCCTTTTTAAAAACCCACTATCATTCTTCTCTTACCCAATTGTACTCTACCCATCCCTAATTCAACAACTCTGTATTTTTGTTCCTTGAGAAAGAATCTTATTATGTAGTCTATGCTGGTCTTGAGTTTATAATCGTGCCACACTTTTCTAAATGCTGGGATTGCAGGTATGCTGCCACACTCATGTTTAAATGGGGCTAGAGAAAGCCTAGTGGTTAAGAGTGAGTAATGCTCTGACAGCGGACCTGAGTTCAATTGCCCACACCCACACTGGGATCTGATATGTTGGCCTCTTTGGGCACCTGGATTCATATAATTAAGTTTTTAGTTAAATACTCTTTTGAAGCTATTTAATAGCATATCTTGAAATATAAAACGTATAAGTTTAGCTTCTTTGTCAAAAATCAAGTGTTCATAGGTGTGTGGGTTAATGTCGGGGTTTTCAACTCTATTCCATTGGTCTACCTGTCCATTTTTGTGCCAATACCAAGCTGTTTTCAGGACTATAGCTCTGTAATAGAGCTTGAAGTCATCTTAGGCATATACCCAAAAGATGCACATTCATACAACAAGGACATCTGTTCAACAATGTTCATAGCAGCACTATTTGTAATAGCCAGAACCTGGAAGCAACCTAGATGCCCCTCAACTGAAGAATGGATAGAGAAAATGTGAAAAATGGAAAAGTATTCCATTTATACAATGGAGTACTACTCAGTGGGAAAAAAATAACAATGGAATCTTGAAATTCGTAGGCAAATGAATGGAGCTACAAGAAACCATTCTGAGCAAGGTAACTAGTCACAAAAAGACAAACATGGTATGTATCCACTCATATGTGGATTTTAGACATAGAGTAAAGGAATACCAGCCTACAATCCACACTGCCAGAGAAGCTAGTAAACAAGGAAAACCCTAAGAAAGACATACATGGTCCCCTGGAGAGGGAGAAAGGGTCAAGATCTCCTGAGCAAATTGGGAGCAAGGGAGGAGGGGGGAGGGACATAGGAGAATGAGACGGGGAGAAGAGGAGGGATGAGGAGGACATGAGGGAGCAGAAAGGTTGAGTCGGGGGAAGAATAGAAGAAAACAAGAATGGAGATACCATCATAGAGGGAGACATTTTAGGTTTACAGAGAAATCAGGCTCTAGGGAAAGGTCTGGAGATCTACAAAGATGACACCAACTAACAATCTAAGCAACAGAGGAGAGGCTACCTTAAATGCCCTCCCCTGATAATGAGATTGATGAGTGTCTTATATGCCATCCTATAGCCTTCATCTAGCAGCTGGTGGAAGTAGAAGCAGATACCCACAACTAATCACTGAACTGAACTGGAATCCAGATGCAGAGAAGAACAAGTGATGGGCAAAGGGTCCAGATCAGGCTGTTGAAACCTACAGGAACAGCTGACCTGAACAACAGGGAGCTCTTGTTCCCCAGACTGATAGCTGGATACTAGCATGGATCTAGACCCCAGGAATGTGGGTTTCAGTGAGGCGACCTCGGAAATCTATGGGGCCTCCTGTAGTAGATCAGTACTTTTCCCTAGCATAGGTGTGGACTTTGGGAGCCCAATCCACATATAGGGATACTCCCTGAGGTTATGAAAGACTCTGATGACCCCCTATGGAAGGCCTCACCCTCCCTGGGGAGCAGAAAGGATATGTGATAGGTAGGGTATTAGTTGGGGGAATGGTAGGGGAGGAGAGGAGGGAGTGGGAACTGGGATTGACATGTAAAACAATGTTGTTTCTAATTAAAATAAAAAATTAAAAAACAAATGCAAAATAAGAAATATAAAACGTGTTTCTGTGACATTATTTTATTTACTTGATACAAGGAAGGCAACAAAGAGACGTCATAACTCTGGGCTGACAAGTTATCATCTGTCTCTGGAGGCAGCAGACTGGCTATCATCATGTGCTCTGGAGCCATTTGGATTTGACCCTCACCCTACTACTTATCATCTGTGTGTCCTTAAGCAAGTTATTTGTATTTTTCTGCCTCTGTTTCTATCTTCTATAAATGGGGTTTTGAAACTTTAAATGAATTTCTAGGTGGAAAATATTGGTGATGGTACACACATGATATTAATACTACATTAGCATTTGCTGTTTTGTTATTATGTTCTGTTTTGTTTGGCTTTGAGACATGCTCAAACTCAATGGGCTACCATTGAGTTTGAGATCCTCACTCATGTCACTGCATGTAGCTTTATCTTACTTTTATATTCACTTTAATATTTGGTCATAATTGGTCTCAATAAGCCTTTTAGTGTTGCTCAGTTTTTTCTTCAGATATTTATCTGTATGTTACCAATATATTTATATTCAGTTAAGTTCTTGACATATGCTTTGAATTTTTAAAAATACTTTTCTCTGAGGGTAATAAATAGCTTTGACAATAGCCTGTAATGTTTAATTGAGGGTCTATGGGACCCTTTTGGCCAATAACTCAACAAGATGCAACTCATTCCTGGTAATGGGGGTTATACTTGGTAGTATATGATGTTTAGTTGGGTCACTGTCTCTCTCATTATATAGTAACTCTATTTAATTTTTTTGCATAATTTAGGAAGCATCTAGAGTAGTAGGTTTCTATAAAGCTTTTCAAAAGACTTATTGTGTCAGTTATCTCTCCCCGTATTTTCTTTTTCTTTTGCCTTCTCTTCTCCATCCCTATTTAAATTTCCTATTTTATTTACTTCTTTGTTCCTTTATTTATATTCTATTTATCCTTCTTTGGAAGATCCCTGTCCTCTTCCTGGTCCATTCCTAACTATATAAACTCTGTGGATATTCTAAAGGAAATACACATATCCAAATGTTAAAAGATAACATTCACACATAAGAAAACTATGCAGTATTTGTCTTTTGGAGTCTGGGTCACTTCATTAGGATGATTGCTTATAATTCCACCTATTTACTTTCAAATTTCATGTTTTTTTTAACATATTCTCTAACTTCTTACTAATCTGTTGGCATAGCCAATGAGTCAAGTACAGAGGAAAAAGCAGAAGAAACTATTTATTGATTATATTGGCCAAAAGAGGGCCAGACATTTCTTCCTGATTCTTTATTCAAGCTTCATCCACTTTTGTTATTCTTGCTCAGTGTTCATGTATCTTTCCTGTGCTTGAGTCATCATGATGGCAAATATGTAATTTATTATTCACAGGCAGAAGTACAGGGAAACATGCAGGTTACATAGTTCTTTTTGTGGTTTTTCTACCTTACAAACCATGCCACACAGGCCAGCATTCTTAAGAATATCTCATCAGAAGCCTTGCTCCAATCTTGGCTTATTTCCTACCTCGTTTAGCTTAGACACAGACTACTTAACTTTGACTGATGTATCTTCTTAACTTGTTAGTAAAGACAATATTTTATTATAATATTTCTTAGTGGCCAAGATGCATTGTTTAAGAGATTTTCATTTTGCTAGCAATTAGTACACATCATAGAACTAGCTGATTTCCACTCTATTTTCTCTTTTTAAGATATGATGAACTGCAGTATAATAGCCACCACAATCATACTCTAGGGGAAAGTCTAATGCAATTTCAGATATTTTAGCCTGTTAATTTAGATTTCTTCCTCTAACATGTTATTTGAGGTTGAATTTCTACCAGGTGTTTTCCATTGCTTTTATTCTTCCATGGGGGACATGCTAATATTCTTGTCCTTTCCTTTCTAGTTTTACCTTGGTACATTTTTGTAGTGCATATGACACTATATTTTCTGCAGTACAGACTTTTGTGTTATTATAGAGTCTTTTGAGGTGTTTGTTCCTTATTCTTTTAATGAAATTGTTAGGTTTTTCTTTAGCTTACTTTTGTTTTCTCATTGTAGAGATTTTACAGTATTTAATTTCTGTGAAAGCATGAATGGATACATTCTAAAATTCACTTATTTTCTGCTCTCTCTACATGCTCTCTCTACATGATGAATTTATTTGTTCTGTAGGATATAATGTCTTAATAAATCTTATTTTATCTTTTTATGTTGATTCATTTTTAGGTAATAGAGAATTCTTCTAATTTAGTATCTACCTAATAATAAACACAGTATATTTAGGCTCCTTTTGAGTTCTGTCAACATTCTCCTGTATGACATAATACTCCTTCCTTAAGATTTAAAATTGAGTATCTAGGTAGCATACATTTATGTTAGTGACCCAGACATTTGGAAGAAGTTAGAGACATAGCAAGACAAGTGGAGGAAACTCCCCTCAGCTTGGTTTACTGTCTGTCTGTGGAGAAGCTGCTGCTCCACAGTCCAGCTTTTCATAGGAGGTTTCTTTTTATTATGGTTTCCACCCAAGACTATTGCTTGTCTGTCTGGCTTTCTTCCTGGAGCTTCTCCCAGCTGTTTCAGACTTTCACTCTACTTTAGTTGGAAAAGTCAGATTTCTAACTCACCTCATTCACTAGAACAAACTCCAGATGTATTAAAGATTTACATATTAAAGAACTTAAAAGGTCCTAAAGTATGGAAAAATCACTTATATAGCATTTTCAGAAGGGTGTACATTAAATTCAATGCAAAAGGAAGTGAAATTGATTTATTTAATGATTTAAAGCATTACATTGTCTGCATGTGAGAGTTCATTTTGTGTGTACTGTGTTATCTTTAGCAGTTTCATAGTTTTAGTTCTTTCATTAGATCTTTGATCTGTTTTGAATTGATTTTGTTCAGGATGAGAAATAGTGATCTGGTTTCTTTCTTGTATAGACATATAGCCAGTTTCCATACACCATTTATTGAAGAGGTTGCTTCATCCCCCCACCCCATGTATGTTTTTGGCCCTTTGTTGAAAGAATAGTGTGCTGGTTAGTTGTTGTCTACTTGACAGAAATTAATAGTGACTCGAGGAAAGAAAATCCCAACTGTGGAATTGCTTCATTGGCAGGTAGGTATGCCTGTAAGGGTATTTTCTTTTTAATGTATATTTTTAAAATTTTAAATTAGAAACAATCTTATTTTACATATCAATCCCAGTTCCCTCTCCCTTCCATCCTCCCATGCCCCCCACCAACCCCCTTCATTCAATCCCCCATCTACTCCCCTGGAACGGGGGGGGGGGGAGAAGGAGGGAGGAGAAAAGGAGAGGAGAAGAGGGGGAGGAGAATATGAGGAATCAGGAAGATTGAGTGGGGGAAGAACAGAGGAATGTAAGGGTATTTTCTCATTATTGATACAGGATGGCCCAGCCCACTCTGGGCAGAGCCATTCATAGGTAGTGGCCTGGGTTGTATTGAAAAAAAAAAAAAGTATCTCAGAAAGCCAGAGGAAATAATCCAGTAAGCAGAATTAGTCTGTGGCCTCTGCAGTACAGACTTTTGTGTTATTATAGAGTCTTTTGAGGTGTTTGTTCCTTATTCTTTTAATGAAATTGTTAGGTTTTTCTTTAGCTTACTTTTGTTTTCTCATTGTAGAGATTTTACAGTATTTAATTTCTGTGAAAGCATGTTCCTGACTCCAGTTCCTGTCTTGAGTTCCTGCCATGGCTTTCTTTAACAATGGACTATAGTGTATAAGCCAAATAAATCCTTTCTTTCTCAAGCTATGTTTGGTCAGAATGTTTTTTTAAAGTTGGTAGATGTTATTTTTATTTCTGATGCAGTCTTGTTGCAGTTTACATATTTGTTTAAGTTGTGTCTTAAAATCTTTATCTAATTTTGATAGGTTTATAAGTCTATGAATTTACCCTTTTTAAAGATTATCCAATTTAGTGCAATGAAAGTTTTTTATTATATGTCCTGTTGGTTTCTGAATTTTATCAGTATGTGTTATAGTATATCATTTTTCATCTTCAATTTTGTTAATTTGGGTCTTCTCTTTCTTTGACTAAGGAGTTTGTCAATCATATTTATCTTGTCAAAGAAACAAGTCATGCTTCACCAATTTTTTGTTTTGTCCTTTTCATTTCTATTTCATTAATTTATGCCTTGATTTAATTATTTCCTTCTACTGATTTTAGACTCCATTTGGTGCACCATTGATTTATTTGAAACCACTCTGGTTTTCAATATTGCTATGAATTTATGCCTTAGTGTATTTTTGTTTTCTTTCAATTCTGTGTACTTTTTAGATCCCCATTTCATTTTTTGGTGGCTGATTCATTGCTCAACTATGTGATGTTCTTGACTATTTTGTGTGTATTCCACCCGTTATATTGATATTTATCACTATCTTTATTCCATTTTGGCCAAATAAAATACAAGAATTTATTTCAATTTTATTGTATTTCTTAAGACTTATTTTGTGTCTTTTCATACTACTTGTTCTATAGAATCTTCCCTGCTGAGAATAATATTTTACTCTGTAGTGCATTTTTGGAATGCATTGTAGATGTCTGTTAGGTTCATTTGATCTATAATATAACTTAACTCAAATGTTTCCATTGATTTTTTAAAAAACTGGCAATATCTATCTATTTTCAAGAATGCAGTATTTAAATATTATTATTCTTTTGAGGTTAACCAGTGTTTAAATATGGTAGTGTTTTGTTTATGATATTAGGTGTACTAGTGTTGGTGATATGAGATTAGAATTATTTCTTCTTAATGGATCATTCCCTCAATGAAGTGAGCATCTTCACATCTGACTAAAGCGGTCTTGGAATAGGCATCATCTCAGTGAGGTATTGCCTTAGCGAGGTCTTGTCTCAGCATGGTATCATCCCAGTGAGGTTCAGAGCAGCACTTATGAGATAACATATTTGGCATACCTGTTCTGAGTTGGGGATATAGTTAACAGTTCCCTCCTTGATGCTCTTTATGGTTTGACAGTGTTTTGTGGGGGAAGGGAAGGTATTATAGGCCACCACTAGCTTCAGTAGTACCCTTAGAAGGGACTTACGTCTGCCTCTAAGTGTCTCATTTCAACACCCTTGCTCCATGCCCACAAATATATATAATGCATTAGTCCTTTGGCTCCAGCTTCTGCAAAAGCTCTTCCCTTGGGCTTCTCTTTGGTGCTTGTGCATGCAAGAGAGACAGCTGTAAGCTGTGTGGTGGTTTCTACTGACTTTAACTGAACCTTGTGCTCTTTTCAAAGTTTTCAGCTGCTAAGCTTTACTGCCAATCATATATCCAGTCCTTTGGTGCTCTAGGTAATTGTTGTTGAATGGCTGGTATGCATGAAGGGAATCACTTCTGGTAATTTCCATATACCTCACCAGAGCCACTTGTTGCAGCTGTGCACAGTAGGTGGATTAGAAGTGCTCTCACCTTCTTCCCTAGGCAGATCTAACCTGGGCCAATAAAATGGTTTATAGCTATTGTCTGCTGCAAGGATGGAGATGGTTGTGCATTAGTCATACTGTTTTATTAGACCTAGTCACATCTGAGGTTTCTCATTATTACTTTATTCAAAAGTCCAAGCCATGTTATTGTGTCACAGTAGATATAAATAATGCTTGCAGGGAGAGGCCAGCACTTTACTAACCTCAAGCTGCCTTCCATTTGGAGAAGACACACTGCTTTTGCTCTTCTCTTTGGCTGTCCCTGTTCAGCCCTTCTTACACACAAGGCTAAGAGTTTCCTAGCCTTTGTTATGGTATCTGTGAGACAAAGGAGATTTAGGTCAACTCTCCTGAGGCAGCATATTTACTTTAGGGATGATACCCAGGTCTCTGGGGCCAGTCTCTGGGCTACAGTGGTGTGATAGGGATATTCTTTGTTTGTCTCTGACTAGAGAAGAATGAAGTTCTGGCCTAATTTCACATTTATAAATCTGGACTTTCAACTAGTGCCATGATTTGCCCTGTGGTCTGGGTCTCTCTGGAGAATTAATTGTGTAGCTAGCCCCTGAGAGGAAAGGGCATCTGAAGTGCTTATTTAGGTCATTGCTTATCTACAAGTAACAAGTTTGGAATATGATTTCAAATTCCTTAAGACAATGATTTTTATTTACTTAGTTCAATTTAGTAAACATTTACTAAGTGATTATTATAGGAAAGAAGACTAGGAGCTGTGTCTGACATAATCCATGCCCTCAAAAAACTTACATTGATGAAGAACTAGTGTAGATGGAAGGAGAATAGGAACAGGAGTTGAGTTCTGGTCAGGGAAAACGTTACCACAGAGATGTGTTATTATGAGTAATTAGATAACAAAATTTTCCCTCAAATGAAAGTTAATAAGAATAATGATTGAAATGTAAATTGGAAAATGACTCTTTTTCACACAAAGTAAATTACATTAAATTTGACTCTTTTGAAGTTTGATAACGAATCTTTGATACATTAATGGAATGAGAACCAATGGTCTTAACAAAATTGAGGTATTGAATCACATAGACCTTTTTTCTTCTGTGTCCTTAAAAAGTGTATTTAAAATCATTCCTTTAATTTTAATCTGTCATGCTTAATCTTCATTGTCTACTTATTTAGATTAAGAAGTGCCAGGAAACTAGCAATGTTGACCATTGAGTATGAATGTGAGGGCATTTCCAGGGACAGTTAACTAAGGGGAAGGAGACCCACCTGAATGTGGCCAGTGCCATCCCACAGGCTGGGGACTGGATGGACTGAAAAAGAAAATGGAAAAAGCCACCATTCCTTTTCTGTTTTCTGGCTGCACAAGGTGACCAGTTTCACTTCTGGAGCTGATTGAGCACCATTTGAAACTTTTGAGGCTGCAAATTCTTCTACATTTTAGTGTTCTGTCAGGTATTTTTTCACAATGATGGTAACACATCGCCTATACTGTATTGTGAGTTTCAATGGATTGCAAATTAAAACACTATTAGAACAAAATTTTATCGATTGTAGCACATTTTACACCAAAATCTACACACATACAGAGAATATTTTTGTCTTACTGTAATTAAAGTATTATAACTTATTGTCACGTCCACCCTTGACCAGCAAGAACGACGCAACACCGAGGAATCTTCTTCACACAGTTTAATCGGGAACCTTGATTTACAGTGAATGGCGGCCCCGGGTAGAGGAAGACGGGGCCTGATATAGTCTACATCTACCAATCACCTAACCCTACGTGGTGCGCCAGGATAGGTTGTCTCCAAGCAGAATTAAGAAGATACATGGCCTTTACCAAATTAGGAGTTGTTTACCACAGAGAGCACTCGCCATCCGGCTGGTGGAAGGCAGAAACCGGCGCCATCTTTTGGGCGTGGTACTTTGCAGCTCCCAACAACTTATAACAGCTGTAATCTTGTGACTTACATTTGCAAAAAAACCTATCCTAAAGTAGTCAATCTGCTTTTGAAAAACTGTTCATCTGTGCCTTTTAAGAAGCAAAGAAGTTACACACATAGGGTTGTAATTCACACTTTTGAAAACAATCCCAGGAATATTTATGATAACGGTAAGCAGTGAACTTCATGCTAGCAGGAGGGTGGTATCCCATCTGTGGTGGCATGGTAAGCACACAGACACTGAAATTCTATGAACACTGCAGCTGTGCTGGGAGACAATTTTTCCTCCTTGTTCCTGTGTGATGCCAGCCACCAATGAATTTGTCTGCCCACATCAATATGCTTATGTATCTGTTTATATATCTATATCTCTGCCAATGTTTTTATCATGTTGTTTTTCTAGATTTGAGTGAAAGAGGTTACAGAAAATGTAAATCAATTTGTATTATAGTGATGGAAGTTTTCTTCCTTTATTATATAACCTTTAGAAATATTGATACAATGATGTAGTTCAGTAATATAATTTAGAGTGACCAGTAAATATTTCTCTAAGAAATTTCTAAGCAAGAAGGATTTTGGTTAGCTTATTTTCAACAGAAAAGGAGGTATGACTTGGAGTGATGTGCCTGGATGTCCCTCAAACACTCATCATTGCTATGATTTCATTTCCTGGCTGGTAGTGATTAGGACTTGTTTTTAGGCAATGGCACAGGTTAGATAGCAAAGATTATATCTGTAGGTTAGTATCTTTTACTTTTATTGCACTCTGCATGTCTGTATGTTTTAAAATATGCAAGAAACTGCAATATGACCATCTTTCAAGATGCGCAAACTCGACAGATGAAATTTTTAGTCCAACAAGGCAAGGAAGTTAATCAATAAGCTAAGGAATCTGGCAGGGTGATCTATCAGCTTTCAGATTAAGTCTCAGCCCAACTGAACCCTGAATATTTTAACTGTGGGAGATACTGAAGTAAGTGTGTGTGTGTGTGTGTGTGTGTGTGTGTGTGTGTGTGTGTGTGCTCTTGCATGAGAGAGAGGGAGAGAGACACAGGGAGGCAGAGAGAGAGACAGGGAGAGAAACACACAGAGACAGAGGAGAGACAGGGACAAACAGAAAGCCATACACAGAGATAAGAGACAGAGACATGGAGAGAGCAAGAGACAGATGGATCAAGAGTATAAAATCTTTCAGAAGTGTATTTTGTTTAAATTGCCAAATTTATGGTAGTTTATTGTGAAACATGGTAACAACATGTTTTATGTATTTTATAATAACCTTAGCTTCATGTTATATCAACTGGCTTAAGACAAATGAATATTTTTATGACTATATCCTTAAGTTTTTATTCATCCTTTTGTATTTAAGCAATATAAAAATCATTTTTGTTTGTTATCTGCATTCCTGTGAAATAGTTTTTTTCGTTTTCATCCTAAAATAACTATACTAATTATCCATTAAATACTATGCCAGATCAGATGTCATTGTGTTTCTGATTGCAAGGAACTGAGGCTTTCTCAGTAAAAGGTTTGCTAGTAATGCATCAGATGGGAGCTCTCAGAAAATATGCCCTCTCTAGGAAGTAACCTTTCCTCCTGGCTCTGCCTGTCCTTGGTTGGATGTTGGAATCTACACCCAGTTGGCTTTGGTACCAGCAACTGAGTTTCATGTATTGATGCCATGATGAATCCACTTTCACAGCCACAGCAGCATTATCAGTTTCTGATGTAGATGAATTTCTCCTCCATTTTTCCTATAGCAAGTGTTAGAGAAAATGTATTACCATCAGTCCAAACTTTTAATAATGACAGCCACTGGAGGCCTGTGGAGAATCAAACATTGTTCAGGTGCCTTTGTCTACCTCCTAACAACTATGAAGAGATGGGGGAAGGAGAAACAGAAGAGAGAGGAGGGGACCATCTTGTTGCAGGCTGTAAGCAGGCAAAATGTGGGAAGTGGGCTGTCTTCTTCGTAGGCTTCTCTTCAATATACTCCATCAATTACCAAGAGCATCTTTAAATGAAGAATGTTGTCTTTTCAGTTTGCTTTTTTCTTTCTTTCTGAGTATTTGACTACTCCAAACTAAAGTAGTGAAAAGAAATAAAAAGCACCCTGTTAAGATGAAGAATCCATAGCCTGTTGAGGTTCCAGTCAGAAGTTTTCAATATTTGGCCAAGTTGTGAAGTAATGCTTTCTTCTTTTCCTTATTCATTGCCTACAGTACAATGTATTAAATACACTTAGAAGTTATATTGGCATGGATATTACTTTACAGAAGAAAATCACTATAAATTATAATAAGAGTTTTTTTTTCATTTTGTAATGAGATACAGCACAACCGTAAGGAAAATGTTGACTTATGTGGTGATGGATTGCTGTTGCAGGGAGCAAAAGCAACATTTATATTTACATGTTGTAAGTGAATGTTGAAAATGATAATTCTTCATTCGTTTTATATTAGGGTTTTGTGGATAGCAAAGGTACTGAAAGTAGTGTAATGAGATACTTGATATAATGAGTTCATTTTTAAAAACTTAACCACATATACTTTCTGTGTATTACTAGCCAACTCTGAGTCTGGGCAGAATCCCCAGTTTACTCATGAATTATTTGATTCATTACTAAAGAGGGAAAAATAACTCTGGCCTAAATTAGAAGGAAAAGTAGAGTTATAATGTAGTCATTAAAAAGCTATTTTCTAAAGTTTTATTTTCAAGCTACCAAGCCACGTGTAAGATTGGTTTGTGCTTTGGGTAGTTCTCTCTCCACATGTTACCTGTTACCTGTAAGAGGAAGTGAGTGGCTGGTTCAAAGCCTTGTCCTTAGCTGTGCATTTACAGTCTAGGCCCAGTGTTAAGGAGACACACTGCCAAGAAGCAGTATATAGAGGAAGGAGAACTTGGAGTCTTGTGGAAAGCCTGGCTCTAATAATTGACTTCAGTAGTTACCTCTGACAAGGAGCCTAACTTGCTGCATTGTTTTGTCTGAAGTGTTTCTAGTGTGGTTAATTAAAAAGCTGTGTCATGCATGTGTTGCTTCTGTTGTTCCAGGCATTGTACTTAGAAGTTTGCATTTATTGTGTCATACTTGTTGCAGAAGTCCTGTGAAGTAGGCATTACCTGTATTGTTCAAAGGATGATAAGAGCTAAGGTGATGTGGTGTTTGTGAACAGCAGAAAAGGAACCTGTGTTGCTAACCTTTGTGGCTTGCTTTCTCTCTCTGTGATTGGTTAAAATTTTATGAGGAGAAAGCAATATTCTGCATCACTACTTAGTTTATGTTTAGTGCTGAGGCTATGTTATTGAATGCTACTGAGGATGCTCATGGTCTAGAGGGGATCAGAAGACAGCCTTAGGAACACCAGTGGGTGGTGCAAACTTTGAAATGTGGGAAGTTCACAAATGAAGATAGAAGACAGGAGATGTTCTGGTGGAGGAAGAAAGCATTCTTTAAAGGAATGTGCCTGGGTAGCTATTTGGGCTTTGCTAGTCTTCCTAGGTACAGGGAGTTTCTAGAGAGGGTTGATGAGAACAGTGATCAAGAAGTAAGCAGGAGTCAGATCTGTTATAGACACTGCTCTAAAGGAAGAGCATGTGTGTATATTATACTTCAAGAGCTCCTTTCCTTCTGTTGGTTTGTCTTGCTCAACTTTGATGTGATAGTTTTGTTTTATTATGTTTAAAAAATGAATGAATGAGTGATTGAATGAATGAATGGAAACTTAGCTGCTAGGGTAAAGTTTAAGAACCTAGCTTTCCAGGAAGATTTGGTGGACACTGAAGAGCTCCCTTTGAGGGCCCTACCCTGTCTGGGGAGTGGTGGGTGGATGGGGTGGGGGGTAGGTTGGGGGTGGGGGAAGAGGGATGGGGTGAGGGGAGGGAGAGGGAGAAGGGACTTACATGTGAAACAAGCTTGTTCCCTAACTTGAACTAAAAAAAAAAAAAAAAAAAAAAGACTGAGCTTTCATATATACATGCTGGGAGGAGAAAATCAGTTTTCTCTAATAGAGTGACACTGGGCAAATCAACCACTCCAGGACAGGTCTCATGTTCAGGAGTGGTTGACCAGCATATAATTGGATTCCATGTTTGTTTGTTTGTTTTTCTTGTATATGCTTTTATTTGGTTATTTGGTATTTTTTTCTTTTTAGATGTGGTTTATTTTGTTTTATTGGTTTCGTTGAATAAAGAGAATCTGGTGGGACTTGGGAGAGGGGAAGAATATGATCAAATATGTTTGAATTTAAAATTGTTTTTAAAAAGGAAAACTACCATAACTTTTTTTTTTAAAGAAAAGATTGTAAATATTATAAGGGGTACTGTCTTACTGCCTCTTCTTTTATTTATTTATTTGTAATTTCATTTTACATTCCAACCATAGTTTGCCCTCCCACCCTTCCTCCAACCCCCTTTGTCTCCCCACCCCAAGCTAATCCCCTCTATCCACTCCTCCCAAAGGCTAAGGCCTCCCATGAGTAGTCAACAAAGCCTGGCACATTAAGTTGAGGCAGGGCTAAGCCCCTCCCTCTTCATTAAGGCTGAGCTTGGTATCCCACCATAGGAAATGTGCTCCAACAAGCTCCAGGGACAGATCCTGGTCCTACTGCCAGGGGCCCCTTAGGTAGGCCAAGTTAGACAACTATCTCCCACATACAGAGGACCTAGATCGGTCCCATGGAGGGTCCACAGCTGTTGGTCTAGAGTTGATGAGTTCCCATGAGCTTTGTTACAACTGTGTCTGTAGACTTCTTGACCTCCCTTGCTCATATATTTCCTCCTTCTCCTCTTGAACTGGATTCCCTGAGCTTGGTCTGGTGCTTGATTGTGGATCTCTGCTTCTGCTTCCATCAGTTACTGGATAAAGTTTCTATGATGACAGTTAGGGTAGTCACCAATTTGATTACAGGGGAAGATCAGTTCAGGCACCCTCTCCACTCTTGCTGGGAATCTTAACTGCGATCATCCTTGTGGATTCCTAGGAATTTCCCTAGCACCAGGTTTCTCCCTAACCCCATAATGGCTCTATCAAGATATCTCTTTCATTGTTTTCCCACTACATCCTTCCCCCACCTTGACCATCCTGTTTCCTCATGTTCTCCTCCTCCATCCCCTCCCTCTATTATCTCTCCCCAGTTTACCTAGGAGATCTCATCTAATTCCCTTTCCCAGGGTGATCCATGTATCCCTCTTAGGGTTCTCCTTGTTACCTAGGTTCTCTGGAGCTGTGGTTATCCTTTGCTTTACACCTAGTATCCACTTACGAGTGAGTACATACTGTGTTTGTCTTTATGAGTCTGGGTTATCTTAGTCAGGATTTTTTTTCTGGTTCTCTCCATTAGCCTTCAAATTTCATGATGTCATTGTTTTTGACAGCCAAGTAATACTCCATTGTGTAAATGTATATCATTTTATTTATTCATTTTTTTGGTTGACAAGCATCTAGGTGGTTTCCATGTTCTGGCTATTATGATTAATACTGTTATGAACATAGGTGAGCAAGTGTCCTTGTAGTGTGAACCAGCTTCCTTTGGATATATGCCCAAGAGTGGTATCACTGGGTCTTGAGGTAGATAGATTCCCAATTTTCTAAGTAACTGCTTTCATTATAGTTTTTTATTTTAGTCATCCTGACAGGTGTAATATGGTTTCTCCAAGTCATTTTGATTTACATTTCTCTGGTAATTAAGGACGCTGAACAATTCCTTAAATGTCTTTTGGCCATTTGAGATTTTTATGTCGAGAATTTTCTGTTTAGCTCTGTGTCCCTTTCTTTTTTCTTTTCTTTTTTTTTTTTTTTTTGTAGTTTGATGTCTAGTTTCTTTAGTGCTTTATATATTTTGAAAATCAGCCCTCTGTCAGATGTGGGGTTGGTGAAGATGTTTTCCCATTCTGTATGCTGCCATTTTGTCTTATTTACTGTGTCATCTGCCTACCGAAGCTTTTCATTTTCAGGAGGTGCAATTTATTGATTGTTGCTCTCAGTGTCTGTGCTACTGGTACTATATTTAGGAAGTGGTCTCCTGTGACAATGAGTTGAAGGGTACTTCTTACTTTCTCTTCTATGATGTTCAGTGTAACTGGATTTATGTTTAGGTTTTTTATTCGGTTGGACATGAGTTTTGTGCATGGTGGTAGAAAGGGTTCTATTTGCAATCTTCTACATGTTGACATCCAGTTATGCCAGTAACTTTTGTTGAAGATGCTTTCTTTTTTCATTCTTTTTAAATTTCTTTTGACATCTTTGTCAAAAATCAGCTGTTCATAGGTGTGTGGATTAATATTAATTAATTAATTAATTAATTTAATTAATTAATATTAATATTAATATTAATTTGATTCCATTGGTCCATGTGCCTATTTTAATGCCAATACTAAGCTGTTTTAATTACTATAGCTCTGCAGTAGAGTTTTAAATCAGGGATGGTTATGTCTCCAGAAGTTTCTTTATTGTACAGGATTATTTTTAGCTATTCTGAGTTTTTTCCATATGAAGTTGAATATTGTTCTTTCAAGGTCTGTGAAGAATTGTGTTGGGATTTTGATGGGGATTGCATTGAATGTATAGATTGTTTTTTGGTAGGATTGTCATTTTTATTATGTTGATCCTACCTATCCAAGATATGGGAGATATTTCCATTTTCTGATATCTTCTTCAATTTCTTTCTTTAGAGACTAAAAGTTCTTGTCATACATGTCTTTAACTTGTTTGGTTAGTATTAACCCAAGATATTTTATATTTGTCACTGTTGTAAAGGTTGATGTTTCTCTGATTTCTTTGTCATCCTATTTGTCATTTATATATCGGAGGGCTTTTGATTTTTTTTTTTTGTATTAATCTTGTATCCTGCCACATAAAACCTGAAGGTGTTTATCAACTGTCGGAGTTCCTGGGTAGAATTTTTGGGGTCACTTATGGATATTATTATGTCATTTGTGAATAGCAATAGTTTGACTTCTTCCTTTTTATCCCTTCCATCTCCTTTTGTTGTTTTATTACTCTAGCTAGAACTTTGAGTGCTATATGGAATAGATACAAAGAGAGTAGACAGCCTTGTACTGTTCCCGATTTTAGTTGAATTGCTTTGAGTTTCTCCTCATTTAATTTGATGTTGGATGTTGGCTTGCTGTAAATTGTTTTTATTAAGTTTAGGCATGTCCCTTATATCCCTGATCTCTCTAAGACCTTTATCATGAAGGGGTGCTGGATTTCGTTGATTGCATTTTCAGCATCTAATTAGATGATCATGTGCTTTTTTTTCTTTCAGTTTGTTTATATAGTGGATTACATTGACAGGTTTCCATATGTTGAAGCAACCCTGTGTCTCTGGGATGAATAGTCTACTTGGTCATGGTAGATGATTTTTTTTTTTATGTGTTCTTGGAATTCATTTGCCAGTATTTTATTGAGTATCCTTACATCAATGTTCATGAGGAAGATTGGTCTGTAGTTTTCTTTCTTTGTTGGATCTTTGTATGTTTGAATATCAGTGTAACTGTGGCATCATAAAAGGAGTTTGACAGTGTTCCTTCTTTGTCTATTGTATGGAACAATTTCAGGAGTATTGGAATTAGCTTTTCATCAAAATTCTGGTAGAATTCTGTGCTGAAGCCGTGTGGTTCTGGGCTTTTTTGGTTGGGAGACTTTTAATGACTGCTTTTATTTCCTTAGGGGTGATAGGTCTATTTAAATTGCTTATCTGGTGTTTATTTAATTTTGATATGTGGTACCTATCCAGAAAATTGTCCATTTCTTTTAAGATTTCCAGTGTCATGGAGTACGGGTTTTTGTGTTTTTTTTCACTTTTTTTATTAGAAAGACAATTATTTTACATGTCAATCCCAGGTCCCTCTCCCTTCCCTCCTCCCCTGCCCCCTTGAACTAACACCCTACCCATCCCATACTCTTTCTGCTCCCCAGGAAGGGTGAGGTTTTCCATAGGGGGTCTTCAAAGTCTGTCATATTCTTTGGGATAGAGCCTAGGCAAACCCCCTTGTGTCTAGGCTCAGGGAGTATCCCTCCATGTGGGATGGGCTCCTAAAGTCCATTCCTATGGTAATGATAAGTACTGATCCACTATAAGAGTCCCCATAGATTTTCAAGGTCTCCTCACTGACACCCACATTCAGGGGGTCTGGATGAGTCCCTTGCTGGTTTCCCAACTATCAGTCTGGGGACCAAGAGTTTTCCCTTGTTCAGGTCAGCTGTTTCCGTGGATTTCACCAGCCTGGTATGGACCCCTTTGCTCATCAGACCTCCTCCTTTCCCCTCATCTGGCTTTCAGTTCAGTTCAAGGTTTAGCTGTGGGTGTCTACTTCTACTTCCACCAGCTGCTGGATGAAGGCTATACAATGGCATATGAATCATCAATCTCATTATCAGGAGAGGGCATTTGAGATAGCCTCTCCTTTTTTGCTTAGATTGTTAGTTGGTGTCATCTTTGTAGATCTCCAGACATTTCCCTAGTGCCTGATTTCTCTTTGAACTTATAATGTCTCCCTCTATTATCTCTTATCTTGCTCTCTTCTGTTCTTCCCCCAACTCAACCTACCTGTCCCATCATGTCTTCCTCACTCCTTCTCTTCTTCCCCTCTCATTCTCCTAGTTCCCTCCTAAGTACGGATTTTTGAAGTATGACCTGATGATTCTCTGGATTTCCTCAGTGTCTGTTGTCATGCCCCTCTTTTCATTTCTGATTTTGTTAATTTGGATATTCCCTCTCTGCCTTTTGCTCAGTTTGGATAAGGGGGTTTGTCTATTTTGTTGATTTTCTCAAAAACTAACTGCTTGTTTCATTGATTTCTTGTATTGTTCTCTTTGTTTCAATTTTATTGATATCAGTCCTGAGTTTCATTATTTCCTGCTGTCTACTCCTCCTGGGTGAGTTTGCTTCCTTTTGTTCTAGAGCTTTCAGTTGTTGTGTTGTGTGAGATTTCTCCAAATTCTTTATGTAGGCACTTATTACTATCAACTTTCTTCTTAGCCCTGCTTTCATTGTGCCCCACAAGTTTGGGTATTTTGTGGATTCATTTTCATTGAATTCTATGAAGTCTTTAATTTCTTTCTTTATTTCTTTCTTGACCCAGATGTGGCCAGTTGAGAATTGTTCAGTTTCCATGAGTTTTTATACTTTCTGTAGTTTGTGTTGTTTTTGAACTCTAGCTTTAAGCCATGATGATCTGATAAGATACAGGGGTTTATTCCATTTTTTTAATCTGTTGAGATTTGTTTTGTGACCCAGTATGTAATTGATTTTATAGAAGGTTCCATGAGGTGCTACGAGGAAGGTATATTCTTTTGTGTATGGATGAAATGTTCTATAGGTGTCTGTTAAGCCCATTTGAGTCATAACATCTGTTAATTCCCTTACATCTCTATTAATTTTCTGTCTGGTAGAATGCCCATTTCTGAGAGAGTGGGGTGTTGAAGTCTCCCATTATTAGTGTGTGGGGATTGGTGTGTGATTTAAGCTTTAATAATGTTTCTTTTACAAATGTGGCTGCCCTTGTATTTGGGGCACAAATTTTCAGAATTGAGGCTACATCTTGATGGATTTTCCCAGTGATGAACAGGAATAATCTTGTTCATCTCTTTTGATTACCTTTACTTTGAAGTCCATTTTGTTAGATATTAGGATAGCTACTCCAGCTTGCTTCTTAGGTCCATTTTATTGGAAAATCTTTCCAAACACTTCACTCTGAGGTAATGTCTGTCTTTGAAGTTGAGGTGTGTTTCTTTTATGCAGCAGAAGGATGGATCTTGTTTTCATATCTACTATGTTAGCCTGTGTCTTTTTATAGGCAGATAGAGTTCATTGATATTAAGGCATATTAATGACCAGTGATTGTTAATTCCTGTTATGTTTTGGTGGTAGTGTGTGTGTTTCCTTCCTTTAGGATTTACAGGTGTGGGGATTATCTATTGCCTGCATTTCTATGGGTGCAGCTAACTTTTCTTTGTAGTGATTTATGTAGGGCTGGATTTGTGGATAGTTATTGTTTAAATGTGGTTTTGTCATGGAATATCTTGTTTTCTCCATCTGTAGTGATTAAAAGTTTTTCTGGGTATAGTAGTCTATGTTGGCATAGTGTCTATATAAAAACTATCCAGGACCTTCTGGCTTTGAGAATCCTATTGAAAAGTCAAGTGTAATTCTGATGGGTCTGCCTTTATATATTACTTGCCTTTTTTGTTTTCAGCTCTTAACTTAATATTCTTTCTTTTTTCTATATATTTTGTGTTCTGATTATTATGTAATAAGGGGAATTTTTTTGGTTCAGTCTATTTGGTGTTCTATAAGTTTCTTGTATGTTTAAAGTCATTTCCTTCTTTAGGTTAGGAAAGTTTTCTTCTATGATTTTGTTGACTTTATTTTCTGTGCCTTCAAGTTGGACTTGTCCTTCTGTTCCTATCATTCTTCTTTATCCATTTTTTTAAAATTTGAATTAGAAACAAGATTGTTTTACATGTCTATCCCAGGTCCCTCTCTCCCCCCTCCTCCCCTGCCACTCCCCCTCCCAACTAAATCCCTACCTATCACACAACCTTTCTGCTTCCCAGGGAGGGTGAGGCCTTCCATAGGGGTTTTCATAGTCTGTCATATCATTTGAGATAGGGCCTAGGCCCACCCCCATGTGTCTAGGCAGGGAGTATCCCTCTATGTGGAATGGGCTCCCAAAGTCCATTCCTATGCTAGAGATAAGTACTGATCTACTACAAGAGGCCCCATAGATTTTCAAGGTCTCCTCACTGACGCCACATTCATGGGGACAGGGATGCAAGGATGGTTCAACATACAAAAATCCATCAATGTAATCCACCATATAAACAGACTGAGAAAGAAAAATCACATGATCATCTCACTAGATGCTGTTCCTATTTCTCTTAGGTATGGTCTTTTCATGGTCTCCCAGGTTTCCTTGACATTTTTTTATTAAGAATTTGTTGGATTTAAAAATTTCTTTGACCCATGAATCTATTCTTCTATCGTACCTTCAATGCCTGAGATTCTCTCTTCCATCCCTTGAATTCTGTTGGTTATGCTTGAATCTGAAGTTCCTGTTCATTTACCAAGATTTCCCATTTCCAGAATTCCCTTGGTTTTTGTTTTCTGTATTGCCTCTATTTCAATTTTCAAGTCTTAAACTGTTTCCTTCACCTGTTTGCTTTTCCTTGGCTTTCTTTAAGAGATTTATTGAGTTTTTTTAAACATTTTTTTAAATTTGAATTAGAAACAGGATTGTTTTACATGACAATCCCAGTTCCCTCTCCCTCTCATCCTCCCCAACTAAAACCCTGTCTATCACATATCCTTTCTGCTCCTCCTGGATTGTGAGGTCTTCCATAGTGGATCATCAGAGTCTATTGTATCCTTTGGGATAGGGCTTAGGCCCAACCCTGAGTGTCTTGGCTCAGGGAGTATTTCTCTATATGGAATGGGCTCCCAAAGTCCACACCTATGCTAGGGATAAGTACTGAACTTCTACAGGAGGTCCCGTAGATTTCCGCAGTTTCCTTACAGAAACCCATGTTCCTTGGGTCTGGATCAGTCCCATGCTGGTGTCCCAGCTATCAGTCTGGGGAGCAAGAGTTCCCTGATGTTCAGTCAGCTGTTTCTGTGGGTTTCACTAGCCTGGTCTGTATCCCTTTGCTCTTCACACTTCCTTCTCTGCATCTGGCTTCCAGTCAGTTTGGTGATTAGTTGTGGGTGTCTGCTTCTACATCCACCAGCTGCTGGATTTATTGAGTTTTTCAACTTTTTGTTTGTCTTTTTCTTGATTTATTTCAGGGAATTTTTCATTTCCTCTTTAAAGTTCTCTATCATTTCATAAAATTATTTTTAAGGTCATTTTCTTCTGCTTCTTCTGCTTTGAGATATTCAGGTCTTACTCTTGTAGAATCACTAGGTTTTTATTTTGCCATACTGTTCTTTAGGTTGTTGAAGGTATTCTTGTAGTGGTGTCTACCCATCTCTTCCTCCAATCGGTGCAGGCAGTTTCTGTGCCTCCTGGTGCCATCATTGCAGTTGCTGTTTATGTCGCAGGCAGCTGCTGAGATTGTGGGGGGAGGTTGGGGGCCGAGTGAGACTTGTAGATTACAGGGTCTGATGGGGAGTTGGTGCAGCAGCCTGCCTGAAGGAGCCTTGCCTGCTGACTGGCTAGTGCAGCTAAGGCTGGTGGGGGAGGGTTTCAGGGCTTTGCCCTGGGCCTAGGGCCTAGAGACTAGGCTGTCCAGCTGGGAGGTTATTCACTCACTTCTTGGTCCCATTGGTAGACTTGTTTCTGTGTCTCTTACTGCCTCTTCTTTTTGTTCTGATGAGTATTGTGTCTCCATTTCCATGGGATCCATTGAAACTTGTTTATACTAACCTAAACACTTTATGAACTGTACATCATTTTATTTTCAAATTAAGACTCCATACTATGGTTGACCCCTTCTGGTGCATTCTGATCACGCTGTATTCAATGTGATCTTTGGCAACTCTCTTTCCATACCCTTATTTCTTTGGAATTCTGGTGATTGAATCCAATGTCTCTTGCATGCTAGGTAAATATTTTACCATTGAGCTTCTGGCCCCTTCCAACACAGTGCATCAGTGTCTGGTGAATGTGATACTGGAAACATTGGTTAATTTTGACAACTATTTCATCTTAAGATATCTAGTAGTGACACAGAAGTTGACATGAGTATAAGTGACTTGCTATTCATCAATTTTAGAGAATTAACCAAACACAAACATCTTTCCCAAAGCATATAGTCACTACTAATTAGTAATTCTTCATTTAGAGATATTTCCATCATTTGAAAATGCTTTATTTTATATTTAAATAAAGTAAGTATTAAAATGCCTGGTTTAATTCTATTTGCTTCAAGAGACATATTTTTAAATCAATTGGCCCATGTATCATTTGGTTAACAATTTTAAAGTGAGATGGCTGGGACTAGAGAGAAGTTTTAGCATTTGAGAGCAGTGTCTATGCTTGCAGAGACCCAGGCTTGTGTCCTAACACCATATAACAGTTCAAAACCATCTAGTTCCAGGAGATTCAAGAAACTCTTCTGGCCTCTGTGGGTACCAGGCACACACTTGGTGCACAGAAGTACATGCAGGCAAAACACACATGCATGTCTGTCATGGCCCGGCATGTCTCAGCTTTAACCCATGACAACCATGAAGTTCTTCCTGAGTTGGGGTGTGTGGACCTGGAAGCTCCTAGCAACCCAACATCGATAAAGACCAAACACAGGCATCTTGTCATCTTCAGAGTGCTCTCAGTTCCATGTTGTAGAACTAGAGTCATTTCTTTATTAGCCATCTTTTCTGATGTTTCTTAACCATCCTGCCAATACCATGAGGGAACCATTTCTTTCCTTGTTCCCTCTCTGCTCTGGCCGCTCACCCCTAACTTCTAACCTTCCATCCTCACAAGTTACTCACACACCTCTGATCTCCCTGCCCAGGTGCAGGCCTATTCAGACGCTTAGGTGCATAGATATGCAAATTATGAGGCATTTACCCTGAGGCCATTGTAAACAATAATAGCCCTACTGGCATTAACAATACAATAGTGGGCCGGAGCTTTCTGGTGTTCCTGTTTAGTGAAACCAAAGGTGGGATCTCAAAATATTCCATAGTGGAAAGATTTTGGTCCCCCACACATGTCAAATAAAATAATACTTTTAATAAAATGAGATGAGTAAGCCACAGTGGGCCACACAAACTAACAGTTTATAGATCTGACACAGGTTAATACACTGTCTCTAACTCTTGACTGACTGGTAGTCCCAACTTGATGAATAATTATCAATGGCTTTAAAATGAAGTCCCATTTTCCATTTGATTTTATTATTGTTTCTTGGAATGTAACCAGTGCAGAAATATCCAAACTCTCAAATGCTATGATGAATAACTGTGAAACAATAGTAATCTTCCTGATGTAAGTAAGTATCCAGTAAGAAAGCATCTCAAATTACAGATTATTTTACAGAAAAAGACCTGACTAAATGCATTTGACAGCACACTTCCAAAATATAATTATGAATCCAGTTGAACAAAACTTTTCTATAACTTTCTTTAATAGTATTTGTTCCTAAAAGTTATGTTTAAAGATCACCCAAAGGAAAGCCATTACTTTTAGTTTATTTGCAGTTTTAAAAATGTTACTAAGAATGCAATTGCCAGGTTTCACTTAGTCACATTTTATAGATAAGTCATTAAATGGCTGAAAAAAAAGTGTCTTGAATGGAAACGTTGACATAAGCCTCATTACTTGGGCTCCAGAGCACTGCCATTGTAATGCATCCGCCTTCTCATGTGTGTTTTCTTACAGTTCTATTGAAAAGGCACTGGAAAATTAATGTTGCAATGGAGAATTTGATTCTATGTATAAATTTTTAAACACTTCAACACAGGGAATGTTTATAACCTCAATGGGTTTATGTGGAATTAAAGTTTATCGTGAACTTTATGATATTTAAAACCTTTTACAATTGGTAATATATTATTTCCGCCCACCCCCCCATTTTTAAGTTTTTCTCATTTATTTGACAAAATAGTTGTTAAGTATCTCTGTTTAGGCTTAAACATTACTTACAATGATTTTTGATAAGAAAATACCATGTTTTATAATCTTAAAGGGATCAATGGCGTTTATCTTTTTAAATGAACCTTAGGTATTTAAATTTTAAAGTGTTCTGTCTATGGTGGGGTAGCCCTTAATGTCAGAAACAGCTGAGTCTAGGATCTGTCGTTTCTGCCATCATCATCATCATTATTATTATCATCATCATTTTTGTGATCATTGTTAGAATGTATAGTCCCCATAAAGAAAAGAAGTTGTGGGGAGCTAACCCAATTGAGATGGGCTGGGAGTACTGGATTATGTTCCATCCATAGAGGTAATTTCTTCTTTGTACATTCCTGAAATGTGTGTAAGTGTGTAAAAAGCAGTAGGCTTTTAAGGATTTCATTATTTATTTGAAATTCTAGGTAAGCATTTCCTTATCAGTCAGATTCCTTACATATTAATTGGTGGAACTTGAGATTAAATGGCTATTTTCTTTCTAGCTGTCAAGCTTCTGCCAGATTTTAAGTGTTTATAGGTAAGGGGTGGTGAGAATGAGTCTTTTTTACTATGTAACTCTGGAAAAGTTGTATTCTTGTATGCTTCCATTTATAGACCTACTAATGGAGATAATGATAGCATTCAGATGATAAGATCCCTGGGACACTCAGAAGCATCTTGCATAATAAAGATTCAGTAGCTTTTGTGACTCTGTTAAAAAAGTGACTATATGTTATGTTGTTAGAATGGCAGAGTAAGTTTGCAGGCTTGGGCTCTTATTCTAGTTTCTTATTTAAAGGTTATTTGGAAAAGTTAGTCCACTCCCCAAGGACTTTCATTATGAGTGAAATGGGGTAATTATACATTCCCTGTAGGCTTTTTGAGAGGGATTACACATGTAAATGATCAAGTTTAGAGTTAGCAGACCTGATAGTAGGTGGTCAGTGAATAGGAGTCGTAATTATCTGCAAAAACAAACAAAAAAACCTCACAGTAGTAATTAGATTGACTGTTCAAGGACCCTGTGTCATTACATAATAGCAGTAACACAAAGAAAAAGTCAGTGTTCTACAGAGTCTCACATAGTTAACTCCCAGCCAAAAGAAATACATTACAGAGTAAGTGGTTGTAAATGTTATATTCTGTTTATACATGAGAAAGGTGTTGTGAACTGTGGAGCCATGTTTAAAAGTGTATATGAGGGCCTTCTTGTTTCTTACCTTGTAAAATATCTGAGGTTGATTATTATTTTTTTCTTTTGTTTTGATACAGAATCTTGCTATGTAGCCTAGGCAAGCCTTACACTTTCAGCAACCCTTCTGCCTCAGCCTTCTGAGTGCTAGGACTGCAGGCATATACCGTCATTCCATTTTGAAATAGCATCATTTTCAATGTCTTTAAGTGAATGCAAACATGTATGCAATGGTGCTATGTTTTTGGAATAAGTTAAGAAAGATCTCTGGACTCTAGGCCATGCTCTTTCTTTTCACTGTGCTTTATTATTACTGTTATTTTTAAAAACAATCTTCCTCTCAGGATTTCAAACTTGATCTTAAAATCACAAAGGTTTACAGCTAAGAGGGACTAGTCTAATACCCCAAATTTATACTCAAGAAAACTGTGACCTGACAAGTTAAGTGATCTCTCCCAAGGCCATATAGTAAATTAATGGCAGAATCTTGGTCTCTTGTTGCCAAGTTCAGAACATTTAGGAAAAAGAAATAAAAATTGGATCCAGGCAAAATTGAAACTTCTTAGTGTAAGAGAGGTAGGTGGTATTGGAGCTCTAAAAATCAACTGCAGCACAGGGCTGAAAAGAGATTAGTTGGCTGGTTGAGGACCCTTACCTGAGGCAGAGGTTGGCTCCTATGAAATTATTTGGATGGAGACATAAAACGCTTATAAAGAATATTGTTTTATTAGTTATGTTCAGATATTCATTATCCAGCAATGTTAGGTGGAGCCAGAAAGGCAAGCAGAGTGTTTCCCAGCCTCAGGGTAGGAGAGAACTTAGTTCTGGAAAGGTGCTGCCAACAAATATTTTAGGGAGCTGCTTCTCTTTTGGTGTGTCCACTTCTTAAATACAGTAAATCTATAATGATCCAGATATCATTGCTGATAAACAAGGTTATTCATAAGATGAATTTAACATCATGTCTGGCACACACAGTAATCACTTACCTAATAGCTAACCAAGCAATTCCAGATGATCAGTCTCTTTACAGTAAGAGATCTGTTAAGGGGTGATAAATCCTCCTTTAGAAAGGACTGAGAAGTTTTACTAGGTTTCCAAGTTTTAGCTAAATCACCTATTATTTAGAATAAAGAGGAAAGTAGTAAGTGACTTACATGGACATGGAAATAGGAGATACAACCTGAGAAGCTAAACAATGTATTACATGCATTTAAATAATTAATGTGCATGCATGTGTTGTACATGCATGTATTAGTGCATGCATGTGTGTATGTACCAGTGCATGCATGAATGTCTGGTGCTGGGATGAACCAAGGTGTATCTTAGCAAATACCATCACTGAGTTACACTGTAGCCCTAAAATTATGAATAACAGCATATGTAGAGAAGTGTCTAAGAACATAAACTATTAAGTGCTTGTGGATATCTTTCTCTCCTTATGATATGTGATTAACAAGATTTAATGGTCACAAAAACTCTTTCTGGGTAATATGCTCTCCTATTTTAAAAAGCTCAGCTATAGGGACCCACTGAAGTAAAATAATTTACAGCATTTTTCTTTTGGAATTTATCCAAAGCCTTTATTTAGGGTATCATATAAAATTGCAAACATGGCTATCCCAAAGAAGGAATAATATTAAATACAATGTATAATCGATGAGTTAATTTTTAAAATTAATATGGGAGAAGATGAGGGCTCATACCCTCTAGAGCCTACTGGCTGTCAACAGGGCAGTTGCTCCTGCACAGATCTGAAAGAAAATGCAGACTTCCTCAGATTGTTCTGTGGTACTTTTCTAAGAAAATTTAATTGATGAGATGTTAAAAGGAATTTTTGATTAAACTTATTTGAGAAATACCATTTAAAAAACTGTAGTCCTCTTTGGAGTTTGAAAATTCATTAATCCATTTGTTTTATTTTTTTATGTTTTTTTATTTTTTTATGTTTTTACTTAGTTTTTGAGAATTTTTTCAAACTTTTTTATTTGAATTAGAAACAGGATTGTTTTACATGACAATCCCAGTTCCCTTCTCCCATCCATCCTCCCATACCGCCTCCCCCCAACTAAAACCCTGTCTATCACATATCCTTTCTGTTCCCCCTGGATGGTGAGGCCTTCCATAGGGTGTCATCAGTGTCTATTGTATCCTTTGGGATAGGGCCTAGGCCCACCCCCATGTGTCTTGGCTTGGGGAGTATTCCTCTATGTGGAATGGGCTCCCAAAGTCCACATCTATGCTAGAAATAAGTACTGAACTTCTACAGGAGGTCCCATAGATTTCCGCAGTTTCCTTACAGAAACCCATGTTCCTGGGGTTTGGATCAGTCCCATGCTGGTATCCCAGGTATCAGTCTGGGGAGCAAGAAGAGTTCCCTGATGTTCATTCAGGTCAGCTGTTTCTATGTGTTTTACCAGCCTGGTGATTTCTGAGGTTTCCTCACAGAAACCCATGTTCCTGGGGTTTTGAAGAGTGCAGTTAAAAAAAAAAAAGGCTTTTGAACTTGATCTCTCAAATGTTTTTGAGTGAAGAGAAAAATATATATGCAGTGTCTGTGTATTTGTGTGTCTGAGTGGAGGTGTTCAGAAAAAAAGATGACTCTATTTACCCTTTATGCAATTGTTTTATGAAACTAGTACAATAGCCAGGTGGTGATGATGCACACCTTTAATCCCTGCACTCAGGAGGCAGAGGCAGAGACAGAGGCAGGTGGATCTCTGTGAGTTTGAGGCCAGTCTGGTTTACAGACTGAGTTCCAGGATAGCTAGAGCTGTTAAAGAGAAACTATGTCTTGGAAAAAAACAACCAACCAACCAAACAAACAAAAAACAAACAAAAGAATCTAGTACAAAATGATTTCCAAATAGGTGTACCTATAAAGTCCTCTCAAGTACCAGGTCCTGTGCGAGCCAGATGGATCATAGTTTCATAAGGTAGATCCAAACTTCTTGTTCACTGCTCCCTCCAAAACTACTATGCACGAGAACCTGAGTAGATCAAGATCAAGGTGCCATCAGTAATGAGGCAGCTGCTTCATCCCTGTCCCTGCTTCTTCTGTGTAGTCTGGTCTTTTGTCCAAGATTTATTTTTCCTGAGAATCTCTGACTTTCTTACCTAGTTTCTGACTCAGTATGATCATCCCAGTCCCACATCTCAAGGCTTTGAGTCTTGGAGCTGATACAATTGATTAATTCCTGTCTAGTGAGTCAATCAGTTGTCTGGCATAGGAATGGTAGCTTTACATTTTCATTCAAGGTAAGACGAGGAACACTCAGTTGAACACTGTATAGAGAAATTTCTTCAAGGGGTTTCAACTGAAATATTTATTAAACATATCTCATACTACTGAGACTAAGCTGTATTTTGGGAGGCAGACAATGGCAAATTATTCTTAGCTCCTTATGTTACTATAATAAAAATTCCTCAGTGTTTTTCATGTTTATTCATAGGTCAGGAATCTCAGACAAACTAAAATATAACAATTGCTCAAACACTCAAATAAACCTTAAAGTAAACTAACATATCTTTGTTACCCTTGGGCATTTTAGATAATGTAGTATGTTCATATGGTAAGGGAAGCAGGGCATAGAAGGCAGATATGTCTTTGTAAGCGGTTAATGAGACTAGGAACACAGATTTTTGTTAATGATCTACCAGAAAGACTTGAATTTCTCTTCATGTTGTTTTGAAAGGTTTCTACTGACTCTGATCTTAAGTTACTTAAATTACTTTGGTAAACACAACTTCCTAATTCAACAACATTTTGTTGAAATTCTTACAGAGCACAACCAGGATTCAACCATGGTGTTTGTGCCTGTGGGAATCCAGCTCTTGTGTATAACCTATGTCAGAGACACAGGTACATACAGAATAATGTTCAGATTACATCATTTTAAAATGATTGTTTCACAGCTTCGAAATTGTTAAAGTATGTTTTGAGCCGGTAATCTCCTGGCAAGTCAGTATAGTTCTGCATTGTATTGTGAGAAGTCTGGGTCTATTTTTATCTCTTCTAGTCACATATAGGCCTTTGCTACATTTGGAGGTGACTTTTGTACAGGATGAGAGGGATTTAGCTTTATTCTTCTACATGTGGATATTTAGATTTCTGAGCATGATTTATTGACTAGACTTTCTTTACTCCAATGTGTATTTTAGAAACATTTTAAAAATAAGCTATAACTATGTGAGCTTATACACAAGTCTGTTCTAGTGATCTGTATGTTTGCTTCTGTGGCAATACCATGCTGTTTTTGTTACTTTGACTCTTTAATATAATTTGAAATTAAGTGTGCTGATACTGCCAGCATAGTTCATTTTGTTCAGAATTGTTTTGGTATCAATATGAGTTTTACAACTGTTTTTCCTGTTTCTGAAAAGAATGACGCTGGGGTGTTGATGGTGATAGCATTGAATATGTATATTGATTTTTGTAGGAGAGCCATTTCTTAATATTCATTCTGCTGATTTCTCCAGTTTCTTTACTTGATATTTTAATTTTTCACTGTAGAGGTGCTTAAAATATTTCACTAAGGAATGACTTTTAAAAAAATGTTCAAGGGATCCTGATGTAGATCAGTGGCAAAAAGCATGAATTTCATGCACAAAGCCTTGGGATTCATCTTACAGTGTAGAAAAAAAAGAATCCAAATCCTGGAGTATGGTGGTTTTCTCAATGTCCTACAATATGCTTCAATAATATCATCTGTTCATCTGTTCCATTGCTTTTTTTGCTTTAACTTTTTTATTTATTTTCTCTCTCTGTATGTGTGTTTGTACGTGTGCATGTGTTGATACACCTGTGTCTACCACAGAATATGTGTGAAGATCAGAGGATAATTTGTGGAAGTCAGTTCTCTCATCCTGTGTGTGTTCTGGGGATCAAACTCAGATCATCATGATTAATGGCAAACATTTTTAACCTTTGATCCATCTCAGCAACTCTGTTCCATTACTTTCTAGAAATACCTATACATTTTTCAAATGGAGTTTTCCAGAAGCCTTTTTGGCCCTGGAGTCAGATTTAGATATAGGATATCTATATCTATATCTATATCTATATCTATATCTATATCTATATCTATATCTATATCTATATCTATATCTATCTATCTATTATATATATTTTCAATAATGTATTTTAAACAATATATATTATTTTCAATATATTTCCCATATTATTGAAGATAGATTCTTCTCTCATGCAATACATCCTGGCAATAGATTCCCTTCCTGCCTCTCCTCCCAGCTCCCTCCCACCTTCTCTCTCCCCCAGATCTCCTCCCCTCTGTTTCCCTCCAGAAAAGAGCAGGCATCCAAGAGACAACAACCAAACACAACAAATGAGATAAAAAAGACAAGGCAAAAGCCCTCACATTGAGGCTGGACAAGGCAACTCAATAGAAGGAAGAGATTCCCAATAGCAGACAAAAGAGTCAAAGACACACCTGCTCCCAGAGTTAGGAGTCCCACAAAAACATCAAGCTAACATCCATAATATATACAGAGGACCTGGTGCAGATGCCTGCAGGCCCTGTGCTTGCCACTTCAGTCTCTGTGAGTCCATATGAACCTTGCTTCGTTGATTCAGTAGGACATGTTCTGGTATCCTCCATTCTCTCTGGCACCTACAATCTTTCCTTCCCAACTCCCCAAGCTCTGAGGAGAGGAACCAGATGGAGACCTCCAATTTAGACTCTTGCCTGTAATGTATGACTGCTGGAGGAAACCTTTCTGAACATGATTGCACAAGGCATCAATTTATGGATATAGCAGAATATATGAATTATTTCATTTGGCCACTATTTATAGACATTTCACCTGTTCCTGCAGTCCACCAGGTCTTCTCATAAGCACTTATTCTCCACTGCCACACATTTCCCTTGTATACTTTAGATTCTATGTTCCTGGCCAGGAACTCATTTTATATTTGGAAAGAACATTTTACTTTCAGGATTATGCCCAATTATGAGGGAATAACTATTTTTAGTGTTTCCTAGCAAAGGTACAGAGGCTACAGTCTTCAATGTTAAACTTTGGCCTTGGAAAAATATAGTAAAAATACCTCAATAGAGAGGTAGAGACCATCAGTGCATCAACTTAGGACACCTGGAACTGCTCATAGAATCATAGCCACCATGTGTCTTTAACTTAGCTTCACCTTCAAGCTTCGGTGATCATCTTAGGGGAAAGGAAGTTGGTTGTGGTAGTCCATCTTGGTATATTTGCTCTTCTCAGGCATCCTGGTCCTTTGTCTTTGAATTGCTGAGAGTTGCTCCCCACCCTATTTTCTGCTTCCAATTTTTGCTATCAAGTCTTTTGTATGGTGTTTAGTATTTCCTTTTTTAAACTTAACTTTTGAATTTCCTTTTGAGAATTTCATATATGAGTTCTGTATTTACATCATTTCCACCCCTTCTCTCCTTCCTACAACCCCTCCCACCCCTCCTATTTTCTATCTCTTCCTCTTTAATTTTTGTCACATATATGTATATATCATATGGAAGTATTCATATGTTAATACAGCTTGCTGAGTCCATTTAATTTAGTGTTGTTCTTATATGTGTTTATCTAGGGATGACTAAGGATTGAATAAGATATCAGGAACTTGTCCCTGGAGAAGACTGTCTCTTTCTCTAAACAGCCATTAATTACCCATAGCTCTTCATCCAGGGTAGAGCACTGTGAGATTTCCCCCATCCATGTTGTCATGTTCCCTGGTGTTACCATTAAGCTGGTTGTGTTTGAGCAACCATATTGTTGAGATTTCATGGATGTGGCTTCCCTGCCATATTTGAAAGACAGTGTCTTACGGTAGTTATCCTGGTCCTCTGGCTCTTACTGTATTTCCACTCCCTCGTCTGTGATGTTCCTTGAGTCTTCAGTTGTAGGAATTGTGCTGTATATGTATCAATTAGGGTACCCCACAGACTTGGCATTTTGTTTTTAGCATTCTGATCAGTTGTGGATTTTCGTAACTCCATTTGCTGTAAAACTTCATGTGTGAGAATTACCTATCTGTGTTATAATGATACATACTTAGGATGCAGTTAGAAATTATACTAATTTAGGAAAGTGGTATAGTAGGTTCTTCTCTAGGGTCCATGACCACATCAGGTACAGGCAAATGGCTAGGTTTACAGCAGTAGGCACAAATTCCTTCCTATTGAGCACCTTCTAATTCTATGAAGACTAGTCCTTGGAGAGGAGACTTTTGGATCATTTTCAGCTTGACTCCTCCAGTTCCATGTCCAAAGTATTGTGTCTGTGTCTTCAGCAGTAAGGACTTAATTTCAACTTCTGGGAGGCAACTAAGAGCATGGTAGTAAACTCTATTATTTAGGTGATTTTCTGGACTCCCTGACTAATGACTAAGGAGGTTTTCCATTTCTAGCACTGGGGTGTTTAGTAGTTTTTCAGTTTCTGAGTTTGCAGTCACTTACTGGTATTGATGTAACAAAAATAGTATTAACTGTTACCCACATACTGTTGTAACAACAGTTGGCTACCATGTGGGACCTGAAGGTGCCTTTGTCTGTTATCCACAAGTCTACATGCACCAAAGATCAATCATCTTTTTGTGATGGCTTGACTTCTATTTTTCCTGTATTCTCTGTTTTGTTTTTGTTGTTTGTTTGTTTTTGCTAACTTCCAGGTTTCTGTTAATACATTTTTATTTATGAGATCACAATTCCTTATGTAGAATCTGGAGCAATGCTCTGAGCCCTATCTTCATAAACAGAGAACCTACAGTCACTATATATCTTATGGGCTGATTGCAAACTATAGGGATTTCACATATTGTTC
Organism: Cricetulus griseus; assembly: GCF_003668045.3. NCBI lineage: Eukaryota > Metazoa > Chordata > Mammalia > Rodentia > Cricetidae > Cricetulus > Cricetulus griseus. Next base: position 240,043,502 of record NC_048596.1, on the reverse strand, counting down.
TGGCAGGTTTTACACCTATTCCCTTCCACACCCTCATACTCTATCCCAATAACTGCTTTCCTTAACCATGCTCATTTAAATTGCCATGGTCTGAAATTTATCTGTTATCTAGGCTTCACTAGTTCTAATGTTGGAGATTTCTCCAATTCCTGTCTTCCTGTTCATGCATTGTCTTTTTTTTTCACTAAACAATGTGGAGATGAAGTTAAGATATGTTTGAAAAACATTGCCAATCAATTATATACATTTCTTTAAGATATTCCTATTCCAATTATATTTGCTATGTTTTTCTTGCCTGAGTCTTTAGCAGGTGGTAGTAAAATGCTGTGCCTGTGTGACTAGAGTTTTACACTGTACACCTTTCTCATGAGTCTGAGGTAGGCACAGGCTTCTTGTCACAAATGCTATTTTCTATATTACATGTAGCTGGTATAAAGCCAGGAGTGTTGCAATATATTTGGTATATAAGAGGGGAGTTACGGAACAATTGATACTGTCAGGGAACTTTTACATGGGAGTGTTTGTGAAAAATCGGTTACTCTGGTTAAGTCTGCTTTTCACTTTCCATTAAAATGTGGGTGCTGTTGATAAGCTTTCCAAATCACATGGCTTAAGACTCACTCTAGTAGCCAGTTTAAGACCATCAGAAGTGATTCCTGGCATGTATCTCAGAAAAAGTGATTTGGCTCACTATTTTTCACTGCAGTTTTCTTGAATAAAACCAGACTCTTCTCACAGGAAAATGACATCCCATGATAATTTGTAGAGGACATGAATGACTGAAGACCTTTCCCCATGTCCTTCCTTGCTATTTCCTCTACAAGTGGTGCCAGAAGCCAAGTGATTGAAAATCCTAGATAAGTTAAAGGAGTCTCAAAATTATCTCTTAAAAATCCAAACTTCCTATGGTTTTGGTGAATTCTAGCCACAAATCCTCTTACAGCATTGCTTTCAAGTGTACTATAGAATTATGTAATACAAGAAAAGGCTTACATTCAGCCATGAGTTTTCAAAATGTGTTATTCCACATGAAAAATGTGTACATGAGGCCAAATTAGGGAGGTTTGAAAGACTGGGACTGCTTGCCATTTTCTGCATTGTTGTATTCCATCGATGACACTGTTCTTGATCTACAAGCAGTCCGTGACTTGTTGCCATCTGGCAGACAGCTCCAGCACCATAAGGTGCACTGAACTGTTAGCAATAGCAAACAGTGGTCTGTATTTGTCACAGTGTACTAGCACCAATCCAGAAGTCATTTGCCTGATGTTACAGAAAACATTCTAATAGCAGTGAGTTAAACTTCATGGAATTTCTCTTTCCTGCTGATGATAAAGGCTGTCAGCAGTGGTTCCTTTTGTGGAAGAACATTTTGTTAAAAATAAGTAGCTCCAGGAAGGCTTAGCTTATGTGTTCTTGTTTCTGAAGTTGACACTCTACCAATTGTACATACGTTATTAATGACACAGACAACATTAATGATACCCAGAGAGGGAAATTTATAAAGAAATTGTACAGCACATAAAGGGGTAACTATATTCCCACCCACAGCTCTTCTGTTTGAGTATCGTTTATACTCAGTTAGTGAGGGGCTTCTAGAAGTCTATATGTGTTGTTATCTTTGGTCAGATTAGTAATTCAGAAGTTACTGAGCTAGGCTGAAGTCTGGAAGCTTAGTAAACACAATCTCTGGGAAGGATTGAAAACTTCCACGTGCAACATAAATTCTAGAATGACTTTCTTTTTACCCTCCTTTAACATCTGCCTCATGTTCTGCACATCTACCCCTAAGCCTCAGATGTGGCTACCTCTTGCTTTTGAAACTTCTCTAGCTATTTTAACTATAATGTCTTCTTGCTCATGAAGTTGGCCTGGATAGTTGGGATATCTAATACTGTGAATTGCCAACATTCTAGATCACCTTGTAGTTTCTGTTTGGGAATCTTGCCACTTTTGGTGAGATACACTTGATAGAAAGAAGAATTTCTTTCCTTGGGAAGGATAAATTCTGGTGTCCTGTGAGAAAAGGCTTGGCTCTGACCTTGTTCTTGGGAATCAATAGACACTTACCCTTCCTGGCTGTTTCTCTATCAAATCATGGAGAAACAGGAGTTGCTTTTTTCCCCCGTGACGTGAATTCCTTGAAATAAGAACAGTCAAGCTAAATACTTTAATCTCTCCCTGCAATGAAAGTTTAGTTTAGGGTATGTTCATGGCAGCATGTGTTTCATAATCTGGTGAGGGTGCAATCAAGTGAATTACAAGGAATTGTTTGCAAAGCTGATGAGGAGTAGTATTAGGATATGAGGGCTTTGAATGCACTGGGGTTTATCTGTGTGTAGATCTGATAGTAATTATTTGATACAATGGCAGAATTTGAGTCCCTGTTTCATATCAGAAATGGCTTTATGCAGTACATATTGTAGTTTTCTCTTTATAACCTGAACCTGCTTTCCTTCTGCAACTGCTGAATGAAGCATTTCCATTCTGAGCACTTATTGTGTCCTGCTATTTCACCTTGCTTTCTCAGATTCCCCCATCATGACTGTTCAGGGTGGGCTCCTCATTGACTGGTACCATGCATAGTCTTTGTTTAAGCCTCTTCTATTCCTCTGTATTGCTTTGGAGGCTGTCTTGGAACTCGTCTGTAGACCAGACTGGCTTTGAACTCACAGAGATCCGCCTTCCCTTGCCTCCTGAGTGCTGGGATGAAAGGCATGTGCCACCAATGCCCTGACGCCTCTTCTAATTCTTTACAACCTTCTTCCTTAGGTTCATGACTAATGGTTAAATGCTCTATAATATTCCCAGCAGTTTTCTAACCTTTGTACACTAGTTTTCTTTTCATATCTATCTGTGGAAACCCTAAACATAATACATGCAAGTACATAGTTATTCTAAGGCTAGGGAACTGAAACATGATAAGGAAGTACTTATCTGGTATCTCAACACATCCACTTCCAATTATGTTTCTTTAAATGCTTTGCTTTCTCATTGTCTGTAGCAAACTGTGGAATTCTTTCTCATCTTGTCTCATATGCCCTAAACAAGTCCAAATCACTGCTATTACATGAGAAAGTAGAAGCACTGGGAACTTTTTTGGTGCCTCCCATCCTCTGTATGTAGGAGTCATGTCTTCATCCACACCTGTGCCAGACTTTGCTGATGTGGTTTGCATATGTTTACCCCACATCTCCCAGCACTGCTTCATCCTTGACTGACTTCATACTGCTTTCTTGAGCCATTGGAGAAGTTCTTTCTGAGAGTATAAAATGTTGCCCCAGTGGCATTTGTTAGTCCTCACTCTGCTCCATTTCTTGCTAAATGATTTCACTCATGCCATTTCTTTAGTTATGCATTATGAGCAAATTATTACCAAGATTTTAGCTGTAGTTTAGATTTTAATCTGGTTCCCACTTGTGAAATTTGCTCTGGGGAATCTCACAAAGTTCTCATAAGTATCACTGTCTCCTATTGCATCTTCCTTTCCTTTAGCCTGCAGTTTGTAACCATCATACTCAGTCTATTACCAATTCCACTAGCTTCCCCCACTTAATTATTCATTGACCCCCATTACCTTCTGTCTCTACTCACTTGGCTCTTAGTCTATCGTTTGTCATGATCATTACAACAGTCTCTTAATCAGCTTCTTCAGTTCTAATCTTATCTCTCTAACCAGTGGTTGCACTGAAGAAAGAAAGGTCTTTCTGAAATACAGGCATGATCAGTCCAGTCCTTTTAGGGACTTCCCCTCAGCTTTATGGTACATAATATATTTCCTATGACCTTCAACTCTCTCTTTTATCTTCTGCAGCTTCACTTGTGCTATTCTCTCTCTTTTTGTGGGTTATTGCTTCTCCCAAACTCATTGTTCTTTCCTTCATTAACAATCTACTTCCCCCAACTCTATTTGGTGCATACATATGAATTCTTAGTTCTCAGCTCAGAAAGCATTTTCTAAGGGAGTGTTTTTTTTCCTGCTTCTTATCCCTAAACTCAAACATTATTAGGACTATCTATTGTAAGATCTCATTATGCTCTATATGCATTTGGTGTGCCATTATTTGCATCAATATTTGGTTGATATCTGCTGCTACTTTATTACAATGTAAGTCTTATGTGAAGGGTCACTTGTTATTGTTTTTTACCCACCATACCCAGTGTCTGGAGAGACAGTGTATTATGTTAGATAGATGAATAAATGTACCCTAAAAACTTAATCATTAGAATAATTTTAAAGGTAAGTACCAATTTATTTTATAGAATTATAAACTGAGCATTTAAAATTATGTCACATGCCTGATACTGTATAGGTTAAGTAAAATAGATCTAGGATTTAATTATCTAGTTTAGTGTATTTGTTAAGGATATATTTTAAAGAATTTAATTAGATTAGACATTTTGTTAGTTTCACTGTAAATTAAATTTAAAATTACATAGTAATACTTACCTTAAAACTAATAAAATGAAACAAAAGACATCTTACAGTTAAATAAACAGAATGTGAAATTGAAATTTGGATATATATTTTGGTTATTAAATTATGACATTTTTATGAACACCTGATTTTTGACAAAGAAACTAAAGATATACAATGGAATAAAGAAAGCATAGTGCTGGCATAACTGGATGCTGGCATGTAGAAGACTGCAGATAGATGCATGTCTATTTCCATGCACAAACTTAAGTCCAAATGGATCTCAACATAAACCAGCCACACTGAACCTATTAGAAGACAAAGTGGGAAGTACCCTTGAACAAATTGGCACAGGAGACATCTTCCTGAACATTACACCTGTAGCACAGATACTGAGATCAACAATTAATAAATGGGACCTCCTGAAACTGAGAAACTTCTGTAAGGCAAAGGACACAGTCAGAAAGACAAAATGGCAGCCCACAGATTGGGAACAGATATTCACCAACCCCATATCCGACAGAGGACTGATCTCCAAAATTTACAAAGAACTCAAGAAACTAGTTTCCAAAACACCTAATAATCCAATTAAAAAGTGGGGTACAAAACTAGATAGGGAATTCTCATCAGAGGAATATAATATGGCTGAAAGACACATATGAAAGTGTTCAACATCCTTAGCCATCAGGGAAATGCTAATCAAAACAACTCTGAGATATCATCTTACTCTGCGATACGGCTAAAATAAAAATAAAAAAAAAAAACACCAATGACAGTTTATGCTGGACAGGATGTAGAGAAAGGGGACCACCCCTCCACTGCTGGTGGGAGTGCCAGCTCATTCAAGCCACTTTGGAAATCAGTATGGCAATTCTTCAGGAAAATGGGAATCAACCTACTATAAGATCCAGCAATTCCACTCTTAGGCATATACCCAAAAGAAGAACATTCATACAACAAGGACATCTGTTCAACTATGTTCATAGCAGCATTATTTAATAGTTAGGACCTGGAGGCAACCTAGATGCCCCTCACCTGAAGAATGGATAGAGAAAATGTGGCACATTTACACAATGGAGTACTTCAGCAGAAAAAAAAAATGGAATATTGAAATTCTCAGGCAAATGGATGGAACTAGAAGAAACCATTCTGAGTGAGGTAACCCAGTCACAAAAAGACAAACATGGTATGTACTCACTCATATATGGATTTTACACATAGAGCAGAGGATTACTAGCTTGTAATCCACACCACCAGAGAAACTAGGCAACAAGGAGGATTCTAAAATAGACATACACGGTTCCCTGGAGAAGGGAAAGGTACAAGTTCTCCTGAGCAAATTGGGAGCATGGGGGGAGTGGAGAGGGAACTAGAAGAATGAGAAGTGGAGAAGAGGAGGGGTGAGGAGGACATAAGGAAGCAGGAAGTTTGTATAGGGGAAGAATAGAGGAAAGCAAAATAAGAGATACCATCAAAGTGGGAGTATAGGTTTAAAGTGAAATCAGGCAGTAGGGAAATAAATGTTCAGAGACCTACAAGGATGATACCAACTAACCATCTAAGCAAAAGTGGAGAGGCTACCTTAAATGCCCTCCCCTGATAAGGAGATTGATGACTAACTTATATACCATCGCAGAGCAGCTGATGGAAATAGAAGCAGATACCCACAGCTAAAAACTGAACTGAATTGGAATCAAGTTGCAGAGACGGAGGAGTGATGAGCAAAGGGGTCAAGACCAAGCTAGTGAAACCCACAGAAACAGCTGACTTGAACAAGAGGGATCTCTTGGACCCCAGACTGATCACTGGGAAACCAGCATGGAACTGATCCAGACTCCCATAAATGTGGGTGTCAGTGAGGAGGCCTTCGAAATCTATGGGGCTTCTTGTAGTAGATCAATACTTATCCCTAGCATAGGAATGGACTTTGGGATCCCATTTCACATAAAGGGATACTCTCTCAGCCTAGACAGAAGGGAGAGGGCCTATGCCCTATCCCAAAGGATATGACAGACTCTGAAGACCCCCCCCCATGGAAGGCCACACTCTCGCAGGTGAGTAGAAATGGTGTTGGATAGGTAGGGTGTTAGCGGGGAGAGAGGAGGAGGGGACGGAGAGGGAAGGGGATTGACACGTAAAACAATCTTGTTTCTAATTTAAATAAAAAGTATGACATTTTAATATTCTTGTGAAAGGATATTAGAAAGAACAGTAGCAATGTAATACGATATTAGTTTTGTAAATGTGCATTTGGGAACAGAAAGAAGAGTTCTGTGAGCAGCTGTCTCTTTGGGTTATAGTATTGTAAAGTATAGAGGTAATTTATTTATCTCTTGTCATAGTCTCTCTTTGCCCAGTTTTCTGTGTTGCTGACTCAGTTTTTTAAAAATGTTCTTATCTAAAATTTATTTATTTCATGAGTACTTGGAAATATTAATAGGGAATAGTTATTAAGATACCTCAAAATCTTAACCCCAGTCCTTTTAATCTGGTGTGATCATATTCCTCCCTTGCTTGCTTCCTTCCCTGCTTCCTTTTCCTCCCCTCCCTCCCTCCCCCACTTCCTCCTTCCCTCCCTCCCTCCCCTCCCTCCCTTTCTTCTTTTTTTGGCATGTTGTGGTACAAACCTTTAAAAAATTAGTTTATTAGCTGGATGGTGGTGGCGCACACCTTTAATCACAGCACTTGGGAGACAGAGGCAGTCAGATCTCCATGAGTTCAAGGCCAGCATGTTCTACAGAGTGAGTTCCAGGACAGCCAGGGATGTTACACAGAGAAACCAAAAAAATTACTTAAAGTACATTGGTATTTTGCCTGCATGTGTGTCTGTGTGAGGATATCAGATCTTGGAGTTATAGACAGCTGTTAGCTGCCATGTGGATGCTGGAAATTGAACCAAGGTCCTCTGGAATAGCAGCCAGTGCTTTTATCCACTGTGCCATCTCTCCAGCCTCTTTTTAATCAGTTGGGAGATGGAGGCACAGCTCAAAGCTGTTGGCCTCATCAGTCTAAAAAGAGCCCTTAATCTTTAGGAGTCTTGACTCATGTAAAACTGAATCTTTCTTTGCCTTTGATGCAGAAAGAGTTAAGTCTGAAGCTGAGTTGAAGTTTATTAAAAATACTTCAGAATATATTTTAAACACAAGGGTAAAGAGAAAGGAAGGCCCTCTGGGAGAAAGTAGACATACCCAAGAGTTTCACTCTTCTTTTTCTACATCTATTCTTCTTACTCTTTATAGATAATAGTACTTTTTGCCATACAAAGTTCTACAAGAAATATCAAAAATCAGTCTACAGTGCAATGATTGTAGAATTTTGAGTTATGAAACATTAGCCTAGCATTTTCTTAAATTTTTTGTCACCTTTTCCCATGTTATAGAAGTTACTAAAGAGCTGGGAAGCAGTTCAAAAGTCTTAAATAAAAAAATGCAGTTGTAAGATGAATTATATGTACTAGGTTGCTATTGAATTGATGAATAACATCTAAGTATATTAAGCTTTCAATATAGAATCATCAGGAATTTAAGCTAATTTTCTGGTTTTATCTATGTACAAACATACACTTACATGTTTATTTGTTGTCTCTTTTAAAGGCTTTTAAAACCAAGGACGGCTATCTTGTAATTGGAGCAGGAAATAACCAACAGTTTGCTGTTGTATGCAAGGTAATTCATAATTATCAGAATTGGTGGATGGCAGGTTCAGCTGTTCATTTTATAAAAACTGAGGGAGAGTTCAATTTTGCCTGACAGTATTCCTAGCTACTTCAGTTTCCTGTGTTAGCACCTGAAAGTACACCACTTGATACAAATGGTGAGTCACTGGTCTGAAACACACTCCCCTTTCATCTGTTTCTGTCCTTCCTTCCTTTCATTCTTCTTTTTTGCATTTTATATGCTTACCTATGTGTACATACTAAGGTATGCATGTTTAGGTATCCTTCCACCTTGTGAGTTCTGGAGAATTTTTGTTGTTGCTTTTGTTGTTATTGTTTTTTTTTTGGTGTAGTATCTAGTTTGAATGTTTAAATGAGAAATTATAACTTAAAATTTTCTCAATTAAAAATTTTAAATTTTAATTAAAATATAATTATATCATTGCCCCTTTCTTTCTCTAACTCATCTTATGTGCCGTTCTGAATCCCTCTCAAATTGGTAGCCTCTTTTTCTTTGAATATACATATATACATGCATATATAATGTATATATATATGTATATATAATATAAATATATACTCTTTTCAATTTTAAGTCCTGGAAATTTTCTCCTTTTCTCTCTACCCCCTCAATTCCTCCCTTTCTTCTATATCATATTTAATCAGGCCCAAATATAAGTGAAGTATTTATAAATTAACTTTATATTCTGTTAGAAATTTTAAGGCTTTTTTTTCAGTTACCTTTGTTTAAAATAGCTTTCTGTGAAATTCATACCTAAATATTTTAGAAACTGGAGTTATAGTAGAAATATTTATTTTCAGGAAGGCCTAAGAGAAAGCCTTGAAATACTTGGACCAATTTAGGTTAGGAATCTGTGAAATTTTCTGCATTGCCTAGACAATTTTTAATGTTTTCGTCTTTTACCTTGATTTTAGATCTTCTGTTTTAAAACCATTTTAAAAATAAAGTACAGAATCTTGAAAATTTCATAGCATCACTTCACTTTCACTAGTTTAAATCCAAGAAATATAAGCTAGTTAAAATATGTTTGTTTTTATTTTTTTCTGGTGTATAGACAAAGCTTTCACCTATCAAAACCTTTTTCCTGACTGAGAGAATTAGATTTTTTACCAAATGTGTGACCATAAGCTTTCTGTCTTATTAAGGATTCCTGAACTCCTCAGAGGAACCGTTTTCATTATAGTAGTTAGCTAACTATGCACAAGAATTATTTATTATGGTGCCTCTTTTGTGTGAGAGGTTAACAAGCAGAGCTAAAAATGGCAGCAAAGAGGTGGGAAGCACGGTAGAAAAGGTGGCAAGTGGAGATGGTTCCGACTACAGGAAGGGCTGGCACAGCTGAGGCGGGAAGGAGGGAAGCTTTTATAATAGTGACTCAGGGAGTGAAGAGAAAATTGATTCAAACATTTGATCTGGGATCAAAGGATCTTTATTACAAATGGTCAGCTTTAAAAGTATGAAACATACGGAAACTGTTGCCTGTGAAGTCATTTACGTACTCAACAAGAGATGGAAACTGCAGCTCTGTACTCTAAACAAGTACAGATTTGCCTTCTGTGCCATATGTTT